>NC_091977.1:481561566-481908491 GCF_044704955.1 Pristiophorus japonicus
GAGGGAATGATCAGTCATGATCTTATTGAAAGGTGGTGCAGGCTCGAAGGGCCGAATAGTCTACTCCTGCACCTATTTTCTATGTTTCTATATTTCTATGTCCCTTGCTTTTTGTGGTTTCTATCAATGATTTAGACTTAAAAGAAGGGTGCAGTTTATACAAAAATTGGCTGTGTGACTGATAGTGAGGAAGGAAGCTGCAGACTGCAGGAAGATATCAATTGTATTAGTCAGGTGGGTAGAAACATGGCAAATGGAATTCAATCAAGAGAAGTGTGAAATCATGCATTTGGGGAGGGCTAATAAGGCAAGGGAATACACCATAAATAGGATACTGAGAAATGCAGAGGAACAGAGGGACCTTGGAGTGCATGTTCACAGATCCCTCAGCAGGACAGGTGGATAAGGTGGTTCAGAAGGCATATGGGGTACTTTCGTTTATTAGCTGAGGCATAGAATATAATAGCAAGGAGTTTATGCTCAAACTATATAAACACTAGTTATACCACAGTTATAGTATTGCATACAGTTCTGGTAACCACATTACAGGAAAGATTTGATTGCACGAGAGAGGGTACATACAGGGTTACGGACCAAGAGCTGGAAAGTGGGATTAGGCTGGATAGCTCTGTTTCGGCCAGCACTGACATGATGGGCCGAATGGCCTCCTTCTGTACCCAAAATATTTATGATTCTATGGCAATGAGTGCCAGTAGTCTTTTCAACCCTGAGCTGCCATCGCAGCCAACCTCCATCTTGTCCTCACTCAATACAAACATGCACTTGTCAACTTGCCAAGAAGAGTTCACTGTATTACTCTTATAAGCAGGAACTCTGTTGAATTTTTATCTTCCCTAGCTCGGGGAAATGGTAGGGTTTCAAACTAATTGTAGCATTCCATCGCTAGATAGATAATTAGTTCTGAGATAAACTAACTCAGCACGCATCACAACATTAAAACATGGGGATTCTGGTCCTTTGATGCAGTGCTCTAGCCAAAATTAGAAGTCAGCTGTCCTCTGCAGCAGTTCATGGACAGTAAATGCTGGCCTTGCCAGCGACATCTCGAGAAAGAATTAAAAAAAATGTCAAAGTTCCTGTTGAGGGGACCTGCTGACACAAGGGATCATTTTTTATCTTTGTCCTCCCGAAGCACAGTAGTGCACATCAGGAGTGAGCATTGGTCTGTCAGGCACGCAGGCTCACATGCCATTACACAGTCCACCCGATTTTAAGGTGAGAGTGAATGGGTTTTGCACCTCTGCCCTCTGTGGTCAACAAGCTTTGGCTGATTACAAACTTCAGGCCAATAATCTTAATGGGCCTCCTGAAGCCAATGATTATGGCCACATCTTCTTCTGAAAAGGGGGGCCCAGAGATGACCCTCTCAGCTCAGCTGGAGTTGGCTCTTCAATCACTCAACAATCCGGGGAAGATCAAAGAACTTAGAAACATAGGAACAGTTCTTAGGAACATAGGAACATAGGTAGGCCATTCAGCCCCTCGAGCCTGCTCCGCCATTCAATAAGATCATAGCTGATCTGTGACCTAACACCTTTGGCCCATATCCCTTAATATCATTGTTTAACAAAAAGCTATCAAACTCCGATTTTAAAATTAATGTGTGTAGTGTGTAGAAGTGTTTCCTAATTTCACTCTTGAAAGGTCTGGCTCTAATTTTTAGACTATGCCCCCTTGTCCAATAAAATTTGCATTTATATAGCATCTTATTATGTCTCAATGTTGTTCACGGCGAATTAATTTCATTTTTTAAATGTGGTTACTGTTGTTATGTGGGTGAATGCAGCAGCCAATGTATGCACAGCAAAATCCTATAAACTGCAGTGAGAAAATTGAACAGTTAATCTGTTTTTGGTAGCATTGGTTGAGGGAAAAATGTTGGTCAGGACACTGGAATAATTCTATGCTCTTCTTCAAGATCCCCCCAAACAAGGAGACACTGCCTCTGTTTAAGCTGCAGACGCCACCTTCAACAGTGCACCATATTCTCAGTGTTGCAATGGAGTGTCAGCCTGGAATATGAGAGACTGCAGGGACAGTAAAAGGAGGAGAGTGAGTGAGGGTAAGAGGGGAGAGTAAGGGAGGGTAAAAGGAGAGAGTGAGGGAGGGTAAAAGGGGAGAATGAGGGAGGGTAAAAGGGGGAGAGTGAGGGAGGGTAAAAGGGGAGAGTGAGGGAGGGTAAAAGGGGAGAGTGAGGGAGGGTAAAAGGGGAGAGTGAGGGAGAGTAAAAGGGGAGAGTGAGGGAGGGTAAAAGGGGGAGAGTGAGGGAGAGTAAAAGGGGAGAGTGAGGGAGGGTAAAAGGGGGAGAGTGAGGGAGGGTAAAAGGGGGAGAGTGAGGGAGAGTAAAAGGGGCGAGTGAGGGAGGGTAAAAGGGGGAGAGTGAGGGAGAGTAAAAGGGGGGAGAGTGAGGGAGGGTAAAAGGGGGGAGAATGAAGAAGGGTAAAAGGGGAGAGTGAGGGAGAGTAAAAGGGGGGAGAGTGAGGGAGGGTAAAAGGGGAGAGTGAGGGAGGGCAAAAGGGGGGAGAGTGAGGGAGGGTAAAAGGGGGAGAGTGAGGGAGAGTAAAAGGGGGAGAGTGAGGGAGAGTAAAAGGGGAGAGTGAGGGAGAGTAAAAGGGGGGAGAGTGAGGGAGGGTAAAAGGGGGGAGAGTGAGGGAGGGTAAAAGGGGGAGAGTGAGGGAGGGCAAAAGAGGGAGAGTGAGGGAGGGTAAAAGGGGGGAGTGAGGGAGGGTAAAAAGGGAGAATGAGGGAGGGTAAAAGGGGAGAGTGAGGGAGGGTAAAAGGGGGGAGTGAGGGAGGGCAAAAGGGGAGAGTGAGGGAGGGTAAAAGGGGAGAGTGAGGGAGGGTAAAAGGGGAGAGTGAGGGAGGGTAAAATGAGATAACCCTTTTTCTTGTTCACAGTTGTGGCGAGGGGAAGGCTGGTAATAAGTTGTAATATGTTATGTGCGAATCACCGAAAGGTGTAAAAAAAAATAACTGGGTCCAAAAGCAGCAAAGCTTCAAAGTGGAAGAAAGACATGATTCAATCACCTTGGGGAAGAACTTGTTTAAAAATATCCAGCGAGTTTTATAAGATGCTCCGTTCCTGTCACTTATTGACTCGGAGCAGTACTGCAGGCTGGTCTTCACCCCAGTCCAATGGGCTTCCAGTTTTCACCCCACCTCTGCTGAAGACACTGACTCCTGCTGGCTGGGGTCCGGTCCCACAGGGTCTCGTCACCATCCCGTACTTCAGCCACTTAGTCTCTCTTCACGTGTGAGTGTCAGCCAGCTATTTTTCCAAGGTACTCTGAAATGGATAGTGCCAGCGCGAACTAAGCACAGCGAATGATCCCTGTGCCGGAACAGATAGGCCCAAGGTACACCCGATATTGGGCTGGGGGCCTCATTTCAATTAGACTGGTGAGCTACGAACACTTACTGTGTGTCCCCTGGCAGCTCTCCGGCAAAGCAGATTTAAATTTTGTGCTGCTGCACTGCCACCAGTAGCCCTCAGGAAGGGTTTGCCAGGAGGGTCCCATAACGGATCTTGGCCCTTCTGCTTCACATTCAGGTAAGCATTTTTAAAAACCTTTTGGTGACAGTCTCCAGTGTTCGGTTTAAGAACACATTTAGACCCGGTTATCCTAATCGTAGCCAACCCACCGCCAGCTGCATTCGGGCTTTAGGCCCCCTTATTAGCATATGCAAAGGGCCTAATGCCTGTTTCAGACGTGGCTCCTGGGCGCCTATACGCCAGCCCTTGCCAATATGACTGGTGACGCAATTCCGGCACAGAATGTATGTCCTCACACCATCTGCCATCTTGGACATTTAGGCTCCCATTTAATATCTGTAAAACAGTCATGCCATCAATAAATTTCTAGCCGATATTATTTATTTTTCTTTGTAGACAGAATACAGAGAGATAAACATTTAATAGTGGACAACATGTGGCGTGGGTAATTGTGCTTCGGTTCGGCACTCAAGATAAGATTTTTAAAATTTTCTTCTCTTACCAACACACACGTTCAAGTTAAACTGATAAGGTGGATCAGAATAGGAAGTCTTATTAAAGCTTTCAGATAAAGCTCTCGTAAAAACAAGATTTAAGCCAGTCATGAATTGTATTGTTTATCACAACATTAATTTTGCAGCTGCAACGTTGTCATAAAGTTAGGTATTTTCATTTACCCAGTGCCTCAATTCACTTACAGAGAAATGATATGAAAGGATACAGGTAAAGCAGGAGGTCAGGAGTTCAGAAAACCCTTGAACACAATGTCTAGGCTGGCACCACCTCAATGCTGAGGGAGTGCTGCGCTGTTGGAGGTGCCATCTTCCAGATGGGACGTTAAACCAAGGCCCTGTTCGCTCTCTCAGCTGTAAGTAAAAAATCCCATGGCACTATTTTGAAGAAGAGCAGGGGAGCTCTCCTCGGTGTCCTGGCCAACATTCATCCCTCAACCAACATCAGTAAATAGATGATTTGGTCATTTATTTAATTGTTGTTTGTGGGAGCTTGCTGTGTGCAAATTGGCTGCCGCATTTCCTACATTACAACAGTGACTACATTTCAAAAGTACTTAATTGTCTGCAACGTGTTTGGGAATGTCCTGAGGTGGAATATAAATGCAAGTTCTTTCTTTCTTTCTTTTAAGCTGGTCTTCTGACACCTGTTGGAAATTGGCAGGTCCTTTAAACCTGCAAATTGGGCTCCATGACATCAATGGTCCCCAACTGTTATTTTAACTGGTAGCTGGAGCTGGGAAGCCATGTGGCTTTCCCATTAGGTGAAGATAGTGGAAAGAAGTGTGGGACTAGAAAAGGCCCAAATAGGTAAGTTTTTTCAAACTTTTTTTTAACTTTCAATGTGGGTGCCAGGAAGGGCAAGAGTGCTCTCCCGGGCCCTACAAGAAAGATTTAGGTCTCCCCTGCCTTGATCATGAGGTCCTCTCAAAATCCCCTTCCAGTGACTTACCTGAACGTCAAGGCCTTTTCTTTGGTTCCCCGCCCTGGCGGCTTCCTGACATTGAGATCCTTCCTGATGGTTTCAGGCAGGTAACTGACCAGTGGCATGCAGGTGAAGCCCAGGAGTTAAACTCTCCCGGGCTTCACACTGTCGAGGTCAAGGCGTTTCTCCACTTGCCCAAGTTAAAATCGGGGCTTAAGTATCTATTGGATAGTTCTAGTAACTCAGGGGTCTCCTACCCTGGTGAGTCCTGGCTCCATCTTTTGCCTCCTCGGATATCCACCCTTCTCTCATTCTATGTAATCCCTGTGTCCTGAAGTGTCTAACACTCTGCGTGACTACATTCTGTAGAGTACAATCCATAAACCCCTCTTCCTCTGCAACGTTGGCGAGTGTGGCCAATTATTTCTTAAGATCATATGCTCCAGGGACTCAACCTTCGAACACTTAGTGCAACACTATTTCCAAGAAGAGCAGAGGAGTTACCTCCCGTGTCCTGGCCAATATTTATCCCTCAATCAACATCACTAAAAACAGATTATCTGGTCATTATCACTTTGCTGTTTGTGGGATCTTGATGTGTGCAAATTGACTGCCATGTTGCTTACATTACAACAGTACCTACACTTCAAAAAGTACTTAATTGGCATAAAGCGCTTTGGAATGTCTAGAGGTCGTGAAAGGCACTATATAAATGCAAATCTTTCTTTTTTCTTGATAAACCTGAGAATTAATTCTGGCCCACACACATCACACGGATTCTCTCAGCACTGGTTAGTTTCAGATTCCTCCATGGTCTAACCTCACCAGACCTCTGGAACCTCCTCTGCCCCTATGTGCCAGCCTGTGTACTTGGGTTGTCTAACTCCAGCCTCCTGTCCATCTCCTCACTAACTCTGTTCCTTTGTGAAGTGGGGCTTTCGAGCTCTGCTATAATTAAAGGGTTAAGAATGGGTCTTGGGACTCAAATGAGCTAATAGGCTTTTGCAGTCGTCAGCTTTTTAGATGGCTTGATGGTCAGTTGAGATAGCTTAGGAATAACATGTTGACTTTGCAATGACCAATGATGTACTGTGTGACTTGGAGATTGAACCATGGGGGCCTAGGAGGGCAGGAAAGCAGAACAATGGGGAGAAGTGAAATGTTAACAGGATACCATCTGGCCTGAACAAGGGGTCAGAAGTAACACATTGGAGAAACTCCATCTGGTATGAAACATAGGCGAGTGATTATGTAACGTGGAAGGGAAGTAACCAATCAGCAACTGTGCACGCGGGCTTTAGGCTAATCAATTGTGCCAAGGGATCGTGCACGAGGCTGACATGCATCATTAACTATATAAAAGATTGCTTGGAACTTTGTATCATCGGAGAAGCCTGGCTACAAACAGAGAGCAGGCAGTCTCCCCACCGGTGTAAATAAAGACTAATTGAATCTTTGAACCCTGAACTGGTGTTGAGTGTTTATTTTAAATACTTTGGCTGTCTTGCCTCTACTTCCTAAACCCCTTCTTACTGTTACTTCTCTCCCTGTCTTTGAGAGCCTCCTCAAACTCATCTGCTTGAAGTGAATTTTTGCTTCTGTTGGGATGTTCTCCAAGTTATAAGCACCCTACTAATGTAGATTGCTGTTATCTTTCTCTATGTTATCCTCTATACTCTTCTCTCGTTTCTATTATCTCTAAATATGCCATTGTGCACACTCTTCCTCCTCGCTGCATCCTCTTTGTGTTGAAATAAAGACTCATCGCTCATTCTTCCCCAGTACCCAACAAAGAACATACCTCTCTTCATCTTTCCTTCTTGTTGAATTTCAGTGTCTTTAAACCTCAGGACTTGTCATTGTCGAACTAGTATATCCTGTTTTATCTCTCATGCTTTTTGCGACCTTGGTGGTGTCTTGAATTATGAATCTTGGACTCTCGACCACATATCTGCAGAATAACTAAGACCGTCTATTTCCACCTCCGTAACATTGCCCTTCTCCACCCCTGCTTCAGCTCATCCGCTGCTAAAACCCTCATCCATGCCTTTGTTACCTCCAGATTTGACTATTCCAATGCATTCCGGCTGGCCTCTCACATTCTATCCTACGTAAACTAGAGGTGATCCAAAACTCGGCTGCCCGTGTCATAACTTGCACCAAGTCCTGCGCACCCATCATCCCTGTGCTCGCTGACCTACATTGGCTTCTGGTTAAGCAACGCCTTGATTTCAAAATTCTTATCCTTATTTTCAAATCCCTCCAGGGCCTCGCCCCTCCCTATCTCTGTAATCTCCTCCAACCCCAGAATCTCCCGAGATGTCTGATCTCCTCTAATTCTGCCCTCTTGAGCATCTCTAATTAGTATATTAATAAATTACTGTGGGGTCATCTCGAGTGTCTGGCAGCAATACAGGAGCAGGAGAAGCAATGGAGGTCTTTCATTTTCAACAGGGCTACCTGCGCTACTCGTGATGGGGTCTGATTAGGACGGACAGCTGGTGAAGTTGGTTGGGAAGGTATTCCAGCTCAAGACCATATTTTCACTGGCTGGTAGGCCTCCAAGCCCCAGTGGATCCCAGGCCAGGGCTGGGGAGACGGACAAGGCTCCTCCTGGACTGGAAGTCCCCTCCACCTAGCCATGTCCTCCATCATGTGAGGGATAAAGTTTCGAGTCCAACTTAAGGCAGGAGTGTGCCAGAAAGCCTCACTCTGAGGACCATTGTTTCACTCAACTAATTCGTTTTCTTATCTATTCTTTCTCATTCTCTTTCCTTCATCACCAGGGGCACTCGGCACAAAAGAACAAGAGGCCCAGAATAAGGCCAAAAATGTTAATTGTTATATGTTTCCTGTGGACCAGGAGCAGCAGGGGTCCATTTGGCCCATCATGCTGATGCTAGCTGTTCAACTGGAGCAATGTCCTCAAATCCTCTGTCCCTGTATCTAATATAACCCCACTTTTTAAAAAAGGAGGGAGAGAGAAAACAGTGAATTATACTCCGGTTAGCCTGACATCGGTGGTGGGGATGTAATAACAGCGCATCTGGAAAGCAGTGACAGGATCGATTGAAGTCAGCATGAATTTATGAAAAGGAAATCATGCTTGACAAATCTTCTGAAGTTTTTTGAGGATGTATCGAGTAGAGTGGATAAGGGAGAACCAATGGATGTGGTGTATTTGGACTTTCAAAAGACTTTTGACAAGGTCCCACACAAGAGATTAATGTGCAAAATTAAGGCACATGGTATTGGGGGTAATGTATTGACGTAGATAGAGAACTGGCTGGCAGACCAGAGTGGGAGGAAGTGATTAGTTGGGTGCCACAGTGTTCAGTGCTGGGACCCCAACTATTTACAATATATATTAATGATTTAGACGAAGGAATTGAAGGTAATATCTCCAAGTTTGCAGATGACACTAAGCTGGGTGGCAGTGCGAGCTGCGAGGAGGATGCTAAGAGGCTGCAGGGGGACTTGGACAGGTTAGATGAATGGACAAATGCATGGCAGATGCAGTATAATGTGGATAAATGTGAGGTTATCCATTTTGGTGGCAAAAACAGGAAGGCAGATTATTATCTGAATGGTGACAGATTAGTAAAAGAGGAGGTGCAAAGAGACCTGGGTGTCATGGTACATCAGTCATTGAAGGTAGGCATGCAGGTCCAGCAGGCAGTAAATAAAACAAATGGCATGCTGTCCTTCATAGCGAAGGGATTTGAGTATAGGAGCAGGGAGGTCTTACTGCAGTTGTACAGGGCCTTGATGAAACCATACCTTGAGTATTGTGTGCAGTTTTGGTCTCCTAATCTGAGGAATTACATGCTTGCTATTGAGGGAGTGCAGCGAAGGTTCACCAGACTGATTCCCGGGTAGGCTGGACTGACATATGAGGAGAGACTGGATCAACTGGGCCTTTATACATTGGAGTTTAGAAGGATGAGAGGGGATCTCATAGAAACATATAGAATCCTGACTGGCATGGACAGGTTAGATGCAGGTAGAATGTTCCCGATGTTGGGGAAGTCCAGAACCAGGGGTCACAGTCTAAAGATAAGGGGTAAGCCATATAGGACCGAGATGAGGAGAAATCTTTTCACCCAGAGAGTTATGAACCTGTGGAATTCTCTGCCACAGAAAGTTATTGAGTCCAGTTCATTGGACATATTCAAAAGCAAGTTAGATGTGGCCCTTACGGTTAAAGGGATCAGGGGGTATGGAGAGAAGGCAGGGGTGGGGTATTGAGGTTTCTTGATCAGCCATGATCTTATTGAATGGTGGTGCAGGCTCGAAGGGCCAAATGGCCTACTCCTGCACCTATTTTCTATGTTTCTGTGTTTTTTAGATTTTTCCTTTTTCAACCCCATTTTAAATATTGATATCGTCTCTGCTTCAATAGCCACTTATGGAAAAGCAATCTGGAGTGTCAGTCTAGACTCTGTGCTCAGCCCCTGGAGAGGATCTTGAAACCATAATTGTCTGGCACAGAGGCAAAGGAGTTGTGAACTGGCAGACAGTAAGTGAATAGAATACAGTGACTGAGCAGTGCTTGCTGCTGTATGCTGCCCTGTGTTAAATACCCTGTTTGTCAAAGGAAATGGGGCTCAACATCCAATTATATTGGCAGCTCATGGATGTATCAGCAGTGGCTCAGTCGGTAGCACTCCTGTTCCAGAGTCAGAAAGATATGATTCAAGCTCTACTCTAGGATATAAACACATAGCCAAAGTTGACACTCTGGTGCAGCACTGGCAGAGTGCTGCATTGTTAGAGGTGCCATCCTTTGGCTTGCTAACAGATCCTATTGCACTAGTTGAGCAAGGAGTTCTCCTGGTGTCCTGGACAACAATCCTCCCTTAACCGACACCGTGATAAAAACAGATGAACCGCTTATGATATGTCCCTACTCATCTGCAGAATAACTCCACAAGGCCTAGTGCTGTGCTTGAACTGCTGTGACCTTAGTGTCTTTATTGTGACTGCAGAGTGCCTTCACCGTGTGGTGCCCAGCCTTTTATATACCTCCTGCCTGGGTCTCCCACAGTTGCACCCTCTAGTGGTACCAGCAAAGTATATAAACAGAGTGTACATATATGACAACATTCCCCCCACCCCCCCAAAGTCTTTGATGTGAGTTAGTTACAGGTTGAGGCAATGCGGAATTCTGCGCTCCCTGGTTGATCGTCTGAGTGTCACTTCTGGCATGGGTGAGTTGGTTGGGCCACTGCTGTCTTGCAGCGCTGTTGGTCTGACTGGACTGTTGGAGATGGTGGGATCATCCTCGTGGTTGGCAGCTAGGTCTGTTGCTGATTGGGTGTGTGTAGGAGGATCGCTGAAGGTAAAGTCCTCTCCCGGTAATTCCTGGTTACCTGTAAATCACAATTTGGTCTGATCCAAAAGCTTTCTGCATGTTTGTCCATTAAGCAGTTTGACAACAAACACTGTATTCCCCTCCTTGGCTAAAACAGTACCAGTGACCTATTTTGGGCCATGACCGTGATTCAACACAAACACAGGGTCGTTTACATTGATGTCGCGTGATACAGCCGTGCGATCATGGTACATGTTTTGCCGATAGCGCCTGGTTTCCACCTGATCGTTGAGGTCAGGGTGGACTAAGGAGAACCTGGTTTTGAGTGCACGTTTCATGAGTAACTCCGCAGGGTGGACCCCAGTAAGCGAGTGAGGTCGTGTCCTGTAATTGATCAGCACCCGGGATAGGCGGGTTTGTAAGGAGCCTTTCGTGGCATGTTTCAAGCTCTGCTTTATGGTTTGTAGGCCGACAGTGTTGGTGCCCATCTTTGGATTCGCGACGAAGCATTGGTGTTTATGCCTTTGCTTTCCGAAAACAGTGAGATTAGGGGCTTGTGGTCGGTTTCTAACTCGAACCTGAGTCCGAACAAATACTGGTGCATTTTTGTTACCCCATAGACACAGGCCAAAGCCTCCTTCTCGACCATACTGTAGGCTCTTTCGGCCTTGGATAGACTTCTCGACACATATGCAACCAGTTGGAGTTTGCCCGCTACATTAGCTTGCTGTAAAACACACCCGATACCGTACGACGATGCGTCACATGCTAAAACCAGACGTTTACCTGGGTCATACAATACAAGTAACTTGTTCAAACACAGCAAGTTTCTGGCCTTTTTGATGGCGGCCTCTTGATTTTGACCCCAAACCCAGTTGTCTCCCTTGTGTAGCAACTTGTGCAATGGTTCGAGCAAGGTGCTCAACCCTGGAAGAAAGTTACTGAAATAGTTGGGGAGTCCCAGGAACGAGCGCAGCTCCATTACATTTTGTGGTCTGGGTGCATTCTTGATGGGCCTCTGTCTTCGAGTCCATGGGCCTGATGCCGTCTGCCGCAATCTTCCTCCCCAGGAATTCTACCTCTGGCGCCAGGAAGACACACTTGGATCGTTTCAGCCGGAGTCCGACTCTGTTTAGTCGACTTAAAACCTCTTGCAGGTTGTGCAGGTGTTCGATGGTGTCACGACCAGTGATTAGGATGTCGTCCTGAAATACAACGGTGCGTGGAACAGATTTCAACATACTCTCCATGTTCCTTTGGAAGATGGCTGCAGCCGAGTTGATCCCAAACGGGCACCTGTGATACAAAAACAATCCCTTGTGTGTGTTAATGCACATTCATTTTTTTGACGACTCAGCCAGCTCCTGGGTCATGTAAGCGGAGGTTAGATCCAGCTTTCCCCCTGCTAATGTCACAAAGAGATCATCGGCTTTGGGTAGCGGGTATTGGTCCTGTAATCAAACTCAGTTGATTGTTACCTTGTAGTCGCCGCAGATTCTGACCGTGCCATCACTCTTTAGTACCGGAACAATCGGGCTGGCCCACTCATTGAATTCGACTGGTGATATGATTCCCTCGCGTTGAAGTCTGTCCAATTCGATTTCCACTTTCTCCCATATCATATAAGGGACCGCTCGAGCCTTGTGATGAACAGGCCGTGCCTTGGGGACCGAGTGGATCTGCACTTTGGCGCCTGTGAAGTTGCCGATACCTGGTTCAAATAAGGATGGGAACTTGCTCAGCACTTGAGCACAGGAAGCATCGCTCACTGAAGATAGTGCTTTGACGTCTTCCCAATTCTACCAAATCTTCCCCATCCAGCTTCTGCCAAGCAGCATTGGACCGTCGCCTGGTACAACCCACAGTGGCAATTTGTGTATCTGAGGATACTTTTACGTTCGGACTGCTGATAACTGCAATCACTTCCTTGGTGCAGCAGCAAAGAGTGGCATTTGTGAGTTTGGTAAGTGGGTGAGTTTAAGGGTTATTCTCTTTAAACCATTTGGAGGCTGGAGTAAATTGTTAGTGGCAATTGCCAGTAGCTTCTAAATAAGTAGCAGTTTAATTTAAAGGGGGAAAATTAAATAGTTGGGAATCTTTCAGGTTTGGGCAGAGAAAAACAAGGTAACTCTACAGTAGGAGGCAATTAGCAGCGAGTTAAAACCAGTTCTGTAAACAATTGACCAGTAGTGAGTCATCTGACCTAGATACAGTTTAAAAAGAGGCAGCTCGTGCAGAGCACGGAGTGCAGCAGCATAGAGTGGCATTCGTGAGTTTGGTAAGTGGGGGTGGCAGGTGCTGTTTTGTTTTGTTTTTCCTGCCAGTGCTGACACTAGAGCAGCTGATAAGGAGTGCGAGATTAGGAGACGGAGGCCCAGAGACCAGCCCAACCAGCTGCAGACAAAGATAGAGGGGTACGAAATCGAGAGGTGACGTCACAGCCAAACTGATAAGTGGTTGGCTGTTCGACTGATAAGTATAACTCTCTTTTAGACTGACTTTTAGATTTGTTTAATTGGCAGCGAACTATTAAGTAGCTGTTTGGTGTTTAAGTAAATTTTAGTAAGTACATTAATTTAAGATTTAAGTCAGGCAGGAGAGCTCGGACCCATGTTATGCACCTCCTGTGCTATGTGGGAAGTCAGCGACACTTCCAGTATCCCTACTACTATGTGTGCGGGAAGTGTGTCCAGCTTCAGCTCCTGACAGACCACATGATGGCACTGGAGCTGCGGATGGACTCACTCTGGAGCATGCGCGATGCTGAGAATGTTGTGGATAGCACATTTAGTGAGTTGGTCACACCACAGGTAAGGGTTAGGACAGATAGTGAATGGGTGACCAAAAGGCAAGGCAAGAGCAGGAAGGTAGTGCAGGAGTCCCCTGCGGTCATCTCGTTCCAAAACAGATATACCGTTTTGGATACTGTTGGGGGAGATGACTTACCAGGGGAAGGCACCAGCAGCCAGGTTCATGGCACCATGGGTGGCTCTGCTGCACAGAAGGACGGGAAAAAGAGTTGGAGAGCTATAGTGATAGGGGACTCTATTGTAAGGGGAATAGATAGGAGTTTCTGCGGCCGCAACTGAGACTCCAGGATAGTATGTTGCCTCCCTGGTGCAAGGGTCAAGGATGTCTCGGAGCGGCTGCACAGCATTCTGGAGAGGGAGGGTGAACAGCCAGTTGTCGTGGTACATGTAGGTACCAACGATATAGGTAAGAAGTGGGAAGAGGTCCTACAAGCTGAATTTAGGGAGCTAGGAGTTAAATTTAAAAGTAAGACCTCAAAGGTAGTAATCTCTGGATTGCTACCAGTGCCACATGCTAATTAGACGAGGGGATTAAATGTAGTATCTCCAAATTTGCGGATGACACTAAGTTGGGTGGCAGTGTGAGCTGCGAGGAGGATGCTATGAGGCTGCAGAGTGACTTAGATAGGTTAGGTGAGCGGGCAAATGCATGGCAGATGAAGTATAATGTGGATAAATGTGAGGTAAAAACAGAGAGACAGACTATTATCTGAATAGTGACAGATTAGGAAAAGGGGAGGTGCAACGAGACCTGGGTGTCATGGTACATCAGTCATTGAAGGTTGGCATGCAGGTACAGCAGGCGGTTAAGAAGGAAAATGGCATGTTGGCTTTCATAGCGAGGGGATTTGAGTACAGGGGCAGGGAGGTGTTACTACAGTTGTACAGGGCCTTGGTGAGGCCACACCTGGAGTACTGTGTACAGTTTTGGTCTCCTAACTTGAGGAAGGACATTCTTGCTATTGAGGGATGCAGCGAAGGTTCACCAGACTGATTCCCAGGATGGCGGGACTGACATATCAAGAAAGACTGGATCAAATGGGCTTGTATTCACTGGAGTCCAGAAGAATGAGAGGGGATCTCATAGAAACGTTTAAAATTCTGATGAGTTTAGACAGGTTAGATGCAGGAAGAATGTTCCCAATGTTGGGGAAGTCCAGAACCAGGGGTCACAGTCTGAAGATAAGGGGTAAGCCATTTAGGACCAAGATGAGGAGAAACTTCTTCGCCCAGAGAGTGGTGAACCTGTGGAATTCTCTACCACAGAAAGTTGTTGAGGCCAATTCACTAAATATATTCAAAAAGGAGTTAGATGTAGTCCTTACTACGAGGGTGATCTATGTTTCTATGTTTCTATGTTTCTATGTTTCTATGTAATTGCGCAGCTTTGTCTGAATCAGGCTCAGCTTGGGTCTTTATTCTTTGTTGTCCCACTGCCTCTCAAATGCCTTTTGAAACATAGAAACATAGAAAATAGGTGCAGGAGTAGGCCATTCGGCCCTTCGAGCCTGCACCATCCATTCAATAAGATCATGGTTGATCATTCACCTCAGTACCCCTTTCTTGAATTCTCTCCATACCCCTTGATCCCTTTAGCCGTAAAGGCCATATCTAACTCCCTCTTGAATATATCCAATGAACTGGCATCAATAACTCTCTGCGGTAGGGAATTCCACAGGTTAACAACTCTCTGAGTGAAGAAGTTTCTCCTCATCTCAGTCCTAAATGGCTTACCCCTTATCCTTAGACTGTGTTCCCTGGTTCTGGACTTCCCCAACATTGGGAACATTCTTCCTGCATCTAACCTGTCCAGTCCCGTCAGAATTTTATATGTTTCTATGATATCTCCTCTCATCCTTCAAAACTCCAGTGAATACAGGCCCAGTCGATCCAGTCTCTCCTCATATGTCAGTCCTATCATCCCGGGAACCAGTCTGGTGAACCTTTGCTGCACTCCCTCAATAGCAAGAACATCCTTCCTCAGATTAGGAGACCAAAACTGAACACATTATTCCAGGTGAGGCCTCACCAAGGCCCTGTACAACTGCAGTAAGACCTCGCTGCTCCTATACACAGATCCCCTAGCTATGAAGGCCAACATACCATTTGCCTTCTTCACTGCCTGCTGTACCTGCATGCCAACTTTCAATGACTGATGTACCATGACACCCAGGTCTCGTTGCACCTCCCCTTTTCCTAATCTGCTGCCATTCAGATAATATTCTGTCTTCCTGTTTTTGCCATCAAAGTGGATAACCTCACAATTATCCACATTATACTGCATCAGCCATGCATTTGCCCATTCACCTAACCTGTCCAAGTCACCCTGCAGCCTCTTAGCATCCTCCTCACAGCTCACACCACCACCCAGCTTAGTGTCATCTGCAAACTTGGAGATATTACACTCAATTCCTTCGTCCAAATCATTAATGTATATTGTAAAGAGCTGGGGTCCCAGCACTGAGCCCTGTGTCACCTCACTAGTCACTGCCTGCCATTCTGAAAAGGACCCGTTTACCCGACTCTCTGCTTCCTGTCTGCCAACCAGTTCTCTTTCCACGTAAGTACATTACTCCCAATACCATGTGCTTTAATTTTGCACACCAATCTCTTGTGTGGGACCTTGTCAAAAGCTTTTTGAAAGTTCAAATACACCACATCCACTGGTTCTCCCTTATCGACTCTGGTAGTTACATCCTCAAAAAATTCCAGAAGATTTGTCAAGCATGATTTCCCTTTCATAAATCCATGCTGACTTGGACTGATCCTGTCACTGCTTTCCATGCTTTGCTATTTCATCTTTGATAATTGATTCCAACATTTTCCCCATTACTGATGTCAGGCTAACCGGTCTATAATTACTCGTTTTCTCTCTGCCTCCTTTTTTAAAAAATGGTGTTACATTAGCTACCCTCCAGTCCATAGGAACTGATCCAGAGTTGATAGACTGTTGGAAAATGATCTCCAATGCATCCACTATTTCTAGGGCCACTTCCTTAAGTACTCTGGGATGCAGACTATCAGGCCCCGGGGATTTATCGGCCTTCAATCCCATCAATTTCCCTAACACAATTTTCCGCCTAATAAGGATTTCCTTCAGTTCCTCCTTCTCACTAGACCATTGTCCCCTAATATTTATGGAAGGTTATTTTTGCATTCATTCATGAAGACAGAACCAAAGTATTTGTTCAACTGGTCTGCCATTTCTGTGTTCCCCATTATAAATTCACCCGAATCTCACTGCAAGAGACCTACGTTTGTCTTCACTAATCTTTTTCTCTTCACATATCTATAGAAGCTTTTGCAGTCAGTTTTTATGTTCCCAGACTCTATTTTCCCCCTCCTAATTAAACCCTTTGTCCTCCTGTGCTGAATTCTAAATTTCTCCCAGTCCTCAGGTTTGCTGCTTTTTCTGGCCAATTTATATGCCTCCTCCTTGGATTTAACACTATCCTTAATTTCCCTTGTTTGTCACGGGTGAGCCACCTTCCCTGTTTTATTTTTACTCCAGACAGGGATGTACAATTTGGCTCATAAGTGACTGACTTGCCCCCGTGTCCAACTCCATGGAAACAGGAATGCCATTTATCTTGACTTTCATCATCATGGGGTGACTTTTGGTAATGAAGGAGTGCACCCCGTGCACTGCTTCCTCGGGCTGAGTCGCCTCTCTAATTTGTACTTTATGATCCTTGCAGGATCGGAAACCGCCTGCCGACTCCTCTGCCACGTTTTGAGTCGCAATTCTTCTGCACATTCGCTGTGGGTGGCCCTTTTGGCCGCAGCCTTTGCACACATAGTGTCTGAATCGACACAGATGGGCCCGATGGTTACCCCTGCAATGCTGGCATGTTAAACGATTCACATTTACACCCCTTGGCAGACTCTGAGTCGGACTAATTCTTTGATCAACAGTACTTGCCAGTGAGATTTGATTCTGGGAGAATCTCAACGTTGAGATTGTGAACGCCTGGCTAAGGTGATGGTCGCTTCATATCCTGTCCCGTCGCGAAAATGTCCCGCAACACATTGTTGAGGAGTTCGCAAAATTCGTACGGTTCCGCGAGCCTTCGTAGGTCTGCGATATATTCTGCTAAATCCTGGCCCTCGGTACCTGGTACCTGTAGAACCGATACCTGGCCAGCGAAACCCGAGTAAAGGCTTCACACTCTGTAAACCTTTTTAAACTACCAACGGCAGCCATCTCTGCGTGTAAGTCCGTGATCTGTACTCGTCGCCAGTTGATATGTCTCTACTCATCTGTAGAATAACTCCACGAGGCCTAGTGCTGTGCTTGAACTGTTGTGACCTTAGTCTCTTTATTGTGACCCGAAGTGCCTTCACCGCATGGTGACCAGCCTTTTATACAGCTCCTGCCTGGGCCTCCCAGAGTTTCATCCTCTAGTGGTCTTCTTCTTAGGTGGTCCGTCGTATCAAGGATGATTTTTTCCACGCCAAAAAGGAAACGGTTCACAGATGTTTCAATGAAGGACCTAATATTCCAGGTCCCGAACTACATGTTGAAGGATGGAAGATGCCTGTGCGTGGATTTTTTTTAATGTGTGGTGGCCGTTGCACACCAGCCACTACACAGGCTTGACAGAGCGAGGTCTTGTTCCAGTGGTAAAGATTAACCAGGACGACTGGAGGCCAGCTCTGCTGCACAGATTGAGTGCGCACACGTATCACAGTGTGGGCTGGCCCTGGGCCATCGCCTCTTCTGGGCCCCGATCACGTCGCTCTACAATCTCTCACTGCTCCTTCACCCCGACCTCGCTGCTCCTGCTGTTAGCTGCCTCTCCTGCTGTACCTGCCCACGCTCCAATCAGCAACCTGGATTTTGGTGACGTCCAATCCAGTCGCCCTTCTCCAAGTAGTCGCCCTCCTGCACCAGCTCACGTTCCTCCCTGAAATGGCTGCTCCCGGGCTGTCACACCTTCGCTCCTTTATGGCCCTGAGCGGAGGTACCAACATAATCACGACTCCAATGTGCAACATTGCACATCGCTACCCCAACATGCTGCTTCCACACTTCAATGTGTTGCCTCACATAAGGCGATCCCAAAGTGCTACACCACTGCATCAATGTAACCTCTTGTATTCATAATTTAAAGGTTAAACATTTGTCTAGTGCTATGACTCCATCCTGCAGTAACAATGGAAATATTGAGACTTACCAGTGGTACCAGCATAGTATATACACAGAGTAGATATATATGACAGGTTATTCATCTCATTGATCTTTTGGGTGAGACGTTGAACCTGCTCTCTCAGGTGGATGTAAAAGATCCCATGAAACCATTTCAAAGAAGAGCAGAGGAGTTATCCCCGGAATTGAAGATTGAATTCCACAAGATTGAATCCGCAAGACTGAGAATTTCGTGCACAGCATGTTTCAGGAGGTGGTCACCCCGCAGCTTAAGAATGTGCAGGCAGAGAGGAAGTGGGTGACCACCAGACAGAATAGCAGGATTAGGTAGGTAGTGCAGGAATCCCCCGAGTCCATCTCACTCTCCAACCAGTATTCAGTTCCGAGTACTGGTGAGGGCGATGGTGCCTCTGGGGAGTGCAGCCAGAGCCAAGTCCACGGCACCACGGGTGGTTCAGCAGCACAAGGGGGGAGGAGGAAGAATGGAAAAGCTATAGTGGTAGGGGATTCGACAGTCAGGGGAGCAGACAGGTGTTTCTGTGGCCGCAGACGTGACTCCAGGATGGTATGCTGCCTCCCTGGTGCCAGGGTCAAGGATGCCACTGAGCGGCTGCAAGACATTCTGGGGGGAGAAGGAGAACAGCCAGAGGTCATGGTCCATATTGGTACCAATGACATAGGTGGAAAGAGGGGTGCAGTCCTGCAGGCAGAGTTTAGGTAGCTAGGAGAGAGATTAAAAAGCAGGACCCAAAAGGTAGTAATCTCCGGATTACTGCCGGTGCCACGTGCTGCTGAGTACAGAAATAGGAGGATAGAGAAGATGAATACATGGCTGGAGAGATGGTGTAGGTGGGAGGGCTTTAGATTCCTGAGGCATTGGGACCATGTCTGGGAGAGGTGGGACCTGAACAAGCTTGACGGGTTGCAACTCAACAGAGCCGGGACCAGTATCCTTGCGGGAGGTATTGCTAGTGCTGGTGGGGAGGGTTTAAACTAGCTTGGCAGGGGGATGAGATCTGGATAGTAGTTTCAGTAGGAAGAGAAGCAAAGCTGGAATTGGGCAGCAGAGAAGTAGAAGTAGAAAGTGAATTTGGAAGACAGGGGAAACAAGGGTGGGAAAATAGACAATAGGGGAGTTTGGCTATACTAAATGGTACAAGCTTCAATGCAAGGAGTATAAGAGATAAGGCAGATGAGCTAAGAGCACAGATTGACACGTGGGAGTATGATATTATAGCTATTACTGAGACATGGCTGAAAGAAGGGTAGGTATGGCAGTTCAACATTCCTGGTTACAGTGTTTTCAGATGGGATATAGAGAGAGTAAAAAAAGAGGGGGGTTCACAGTATTGATTGAAGAAACAGTTACAGTTGTGAGAAGGGATGATATGTTAGAGGGGTCATCAATCGAGGCCATATGGGTTGAATTAAAGAGCAAAAGAGGGGTGATCATACTACTGGGAGTGTACTATAGACCCCCAAGCAGTCAGAGGGAATAGAAGAAAAAATATGTGGGCAAATTGCTGTGAAGTGCAAAAACTATAGAGCTATAATAGTGAAAGAATTCAACTACCCTAATATTAACTGGGAAAAAGGTAGTGTGAATAGTACAGAGGGTGCGGAATTCCTAAAATGCACTCAAGAGAACTTCTTTAGTCAGTATGTAACAAGCCCAACGAGGGAAGGGGTGGCTCTAGACTTGGTTTTGGGGAATGAAGAGGGGCAAATGGAAGGGGTATCAGTGGGAGAGCATTTTGGTGCTAGTGATCATAATTCAGTAAGATTTAGGGTAGTTATGGAAACGGGCAAAGGGGGACCAGGAATAAAAGTTCTCAATTGAGGTAAAGCCAATTTTGCTGAGCTGAGATAGGATTTGGCCAAAGTGGACTAGAAATGGCTTTTTGATGGTAAATCAGTGTCAGAGCAGTGGGAAGCATTCAAGGAGGAGATCCTGAGGGTACAGAGCAAGTATGTTCCCTTAAAAAAAAGGGTGTGGCTAACAAATCTAGAGCTCCCTGGATGTCAAGGGACATACAGGGTAAGATAAAGAAAAAAAGGGAAGCTTATGACAGATACCGGGAACTCAACACTGCAGAAACTCGAGAGGAGTATAAGAAGTGCAGGGCTGCAATTATAAAGGATATAAAGGAAAGCAAAGAGAGAGCATGAAAGAATGTTGTCAAGTAAAATCAGGGAAAACCCAAAGATGTTCATAAACACCTTAAGAGCAAGAGGATAATAGAGAAAATAGGGCCTATTAGAGACCATAAAGGAAATCTATGTGTGAAGGCGGAAGATGTGGGTAGGATTCTTAATGAATAATTTGCATCCATTTTCACAAAAGAGAGAGGCGATGCAGACTTTGCAATGAGAGAGGAGGAGTGTGAAATATTAGACCCGATAAACATAGTGAGAGCAGTATGAAGAGGCTTAGCAGCTTTGAAAGTGGTTAAATCCCCAGGCCTAGATGAAATGTATCCCAGGCTGTTAAGAGAAACAAAAGAGGAAATAGCAGAGGCTTTGAGTGCAGAGGCTACAAATGCGGTGCCAGAGGACAGGAGGACTGCTAATGTTGTACCGTTGTTTAAAAAGGGAAAAAGGGATAGACCGAATAATTATAGGCCAGTTGGCCTAACCTTAGTGGTGGGAAAATTATTGGAGAAAATTCTGAGCGACAGGACAAATCTTCATTTGGAAAGACCTGGATGAATCAAGGACAGTCAGCATGGATTTGGTAAGGGACGGTCGTGTTTGACTAACTGGATTGAATTTTTTGAAGAGGTAACTGTTGTGTATCTGAAAAGCATACACTCCCATGTTCCGCCACCAGAGAGCTCATCCCCTGAGGTCCCAAGGGATCCCAGCATTCCTTGGCAGCCCTGTATATAAGCTAGCCCCTAAGGCCTGTTCCTCACTCTGAAGTGTCTTAATAAAGACTGAGGTCACTGTTACTTTAACCTCCCTGTGTGCAGCCTCATCTGTGTTAGGGACACAATAACTGGCGACGAGAATACGAATCCAACACAAAGATGCAGCAAACTGTGGGCATCCTGGAGAAGTTCTCAGAGGGTGAGGACTGAGAAGCCTATGTCGAATGGCTCGACCAGTACTTTGTAGCCAACGAGCTGGACGGAGAAGGAAGCACTGCAAAAAGGAGAGCGGTCCTTCTCACGGACTGTGGGGCACCGACCTACAGTCCCATGAAGAATCTTCTGGCTCCGGTGAAAACCACGGATAAGTCAGATGAGGAGCTGTGTACACTGGTTTGGGAGTATCTTAACCTGAGGGAGAGCATGCTGATGGGAAGGTATCGGTTCTACACGTGCCAGCGATATGAAGGTCAAGAAGTGGCGAGCTACGTCGTCGAGCTAGGGCGACTTGCAAGACAATGTGAGTTTGATGGCTACCTGGAACAAGTGCTCAGAGACTTTTTTGTACTGGGCATTGGCCACGAGACCATCCTACGAAAACTTTTGACTGTAGAGACACCGACCCTCAGTAAGGCCATTGCGATAGCACAGGCGTTTATGTCCACCAGTGATAACACCAAACAAATCTCTCAGCACACAAGTGCTAGCAAAGTTCATAAATTAACTGGAACTGTGTTTGTGAGCAGAAATGTACAGGTCAGAACCCACGAGTCGGCAACTGCCAGCAGGCCTCAGGTGACCCAGATGACTCAGAGTCCGCAACAAAGGATGAATGCAAGGCAATTCACAACTTGTTGGCGTTGTGGAGGTTCCATTCAGCCTATTCATGCCACTTCAAAGGGTATGTTTGCAAGAGCTGAGAACAATGGGGCACCTCCAACGAGCTTGCAAATGAGCTGCAAGCTCTGCAAAACCTGCTAACCACCACATGGCAGAGGAAATGGTGGATCAAAGCAATTTCGAGCCTCAGAGAGAGGAGGCAGATGCTGAAGTACACGGGGTGCACACATTTTCGAAGAAATGTCCACCTATAATGTTAAACGTAAAATTGAATGGCTTACCCGCAGTCATGGAACTGGACACAGGTGCTAGACAATCCATCATGAATAAAAAGATGTTTGAGAGACTGTGGTGCAACAAGGCATTCAGACTAGCCCTGAGCCCTATCCACACGAAACTGAGAACGTACACCAAAGAGCTTATCACTGTCCTGGGCAGGGCCATGATTAAGGTCACCTACGAGGGCAAGGTGCATATACTGCCACTCTGGATTGTCCCGGGCGATGGCCCCACACTGCTTGGAAGGAGCTGGCTGGGCAAAATCCGCTGGAACTGGGATGACATCCGAGCGTTATCACATGTCGATGAGGCCGCATGTAATCTGGTTCTTAACAAATTTCCTTCCCTTTTTGAGTCAGGCATTGGAAACTTTTCTGGGGCGAAGATGTGGATCCACTTGTTCCCAGAGGCACGACCCATTCACCACAAAGCGCGAGCGGTACCTCACATGATGAGGGAGAGAGTGGAAATCGAGCTGGACAGGCTGCAATGCGATTGTTCCAGTACTCAAAAGTGATGGCACGGTCAGGATTTGCGGCGATTATAAAGTAGCTATTAATCGTTTCTCGCTACAGGACCAATATCCGCTACCTAAGGCAGACGGCCTATTTGCGATGCTGGCAGGAGGCAAGACGTTCACCAAGCTCGACCTGACTTCGGCCTACATGACGCAGGAGCTGGAGGAGTCTTCGAAGGGCCTCACCTGCATCAACACGCACAAGGAACTGTTCATCTACAACAGATGCCCGTTTGGAATTCGGTCAGCTGCAGCGATCTTCCAGAGAAACATGGAGAGCCTACTTAAGTCGGTACCACACACGGTGGTCTTTCAGGACTACATCTTGGTCACGGGTCGGGACACTGCCGAGCACCTACAAAACCTGGAGGAGGTCCTCCAGTGACTAGATCGCATAGGGCTGCGGCTGAAGAGGTCGAAATGTGTCTTCATGGCAACAGAAGTGGAATTTTTGGGGAGAAAGATCGCGGCAGACAGCATTCGGCCCACAGACTCAGGAATGCGCCCAGGCCACAGAATGTCACGGAGCTTCGGTCGTTCCTGGGACTCCTCAACTATTTTAGTAACTTCCTACCAGGGTTAAGCACCCTTTTAGAGCCCCTACATGTGTTATTGCGTCAAGGTGAGAACTGGGTATGTGGAAAAAAACCAAGTAATTGCTTTTGAGAAAGCCAGAAACATTTCAAAGCTCCAACAAGCTACTTGTATTATATAACCCGCGTAAAAGACTTGTGCTAGCATGAGATGCGTCGTCGTACGGAGTCGGGTGTGTATTACAACAAGCTAACGTTGCGGGGAAGTTGCAACCTGTCGCCTATGCTTCCAGGAGCTTGTCTAAGGCCGAGAGGGCCGACAGCATGATTGAGAAAGAAGCATTAGCGTGTGTGTTCAGGGTAAAGAAAATGCATCAGCACTTGTTTGTCCTCAAATTTGGGCTGGAAACCGGTCACAAGCCCCTCACATCCCTGTTCGCTGAAAACAAGGGGATAAATACTAATGCCTCAGCCCGCATACAAAGATGGGCACTCGTGCTATCAGCATATAACTATACCATCCTCCACAGGCCAGGCACCGAGAACTGTGGAGATGATCTCAGTCGGCTACCGTTGCCCACCACGGGGATGGAAATGGCGCAGCCTGCAAACTTGTTGATGGTGGCGCAGCCCGCAGACTTGTTGATGGTCATGGAAGCGTTTGACAATGATAAATCACCTGTCACGGCCCACCAGTTTAGGACTTGGACCAGCCAAGATCCTCTGTTGTCCCGAGTAAAAAACTGTGTACTGCATAAGAACATAAATAAGAACATAAGAATTAGGAACAGGATTAGGCCATCTAGCCCCTCGAGCCTGCTCCGCCATTCAACAAGATCATGGCTGATCTGGCCGTGGACTCAGCTCCACTTACCCGCCTGCTCCCCATAACCCTTAATTCCCTTATTGGTTAAAAATCTATCCATCTGTGACTTGAATATATTCAATGAGCTAGCCTCAACTGTTTCCTTGGGCAGAGAATTCCACAGATTCACAACCCTCTGGGAGAAGAAATTACTTCTCAACTCGGTTTTAAATTGGCTCCCCCGTATTTTGAGGCTGTGTCCCCTAGTTCTAGTCTCCCCGACCAGTGGAAACAACCTCTCTGCCTCTATCTTGTCTATCCCTTTCATTATTTTAAATGTTTCTATAAGATCACCCCTCATCCTCTGAACTCCAACGAGTAAAGACCCAGTCTACTCAATCTATCATCATAAGGTAACCCCCTCATCTCCGGAATCAGCCTAGTGAATTGTCTCTGTACCCCCTCCAAAGCTAGTATATCCTTCCTTAAGTAAGGTGACCAAAACTGCACGCAGTACTCCAGGTGCGGTCTCACCAATACCCTATACAGTTGCAGAAGAACCTCCCTGCTTTTGTACTCCATCCCTCTCGCAATGAACGCCAACATTCCATTCGCCTTCCTGATTACCTGCTGCACCTGCAAACTAACTTTTTGGGATTCATGCACAAGGACACCCAGGTCCCTCTGCACCGCAGCATGTTGTAATTTCTCCCCATTCAAATAATATTCCCTTTTACTCTTTTTTTCCCAAGGTGGATGACCTCACACTTTCCGACATTGTATTCCATCTGCCAAACCTTAGCCCATTCACTTAACCTATCTAAATCTCTTTGCAGCCTCTCTGTGTCCTCTACACAACCCGCTTTCCCACTAATCTTTGTGTCATCTGCAAATTTTGTTACACTACACTCTGTCCCCTCTTCCAGGTCATCTATGTATATTGTAAACAGTTGTGGTCCCAGCACCGATCCCTGTGGCACACCACTAACCACCGATTTCCAAACCGAAAAGGACCCATTTATCCCGACTCTCTGCTTTCTGTTAGCCAGCCAATACTCTAACCATGCTAATACGTTTCCACTGACTCCGCATACCTTTATCTTCTGCAGTAACCTTTTGTGTGGCACCTTATCGAATGCCTTTTGAAAATCTAAATACACCACATCCATCGGTACACCTCTATCCACCATGCTCGTTATATCCTCAAAGAATTCCAGTAAATTAGTTAAACATGATTTCCCCTTCATGAATCCATGCTGCGTCTGCTTGATTGCACTATTCCGATCTAGATGTCCCGCTATTTCTTCCTTAATGATAGTTTCAAGCATTTTCCCCACTACAGATGTTAAACTAACCGGCCTATAGTTACCTGTCTTTTGTCTGCCCCCTTTTTTAAACAGAGGCGTTACATTAGCTGCTTTCCAATCCGCTAGTACCTCCCCAGAGTCCAGAGAATTTTGGTAGATTATAACGAATGCATCTGCTATAACTTCCGCCATCTCTTTTAATACCCTGGAATGCATTTCATCAGGACCAGGGGACTTGTCTACCTTGAGTCCCATTAGCCTGTCCAGCACTACCCCCCTAGTGATAGTGATTGACTCAAGGTCCTCCCTTCCCACATTACTGTGACCAGCAATTTCTGGCATGGTTTCTGTGTCTTCCACTGTGAAGACCGAAGCAAAATAATTGTTTAAGGTCTCAGCCATTTCCACATTTCCCATTATTAAATCCCCCTTCTCATCTTCTAAAGGACCAACATTTACTTTAGTCACTCTTTTCCGTTTTATATATCGGTAAAAGCTTTTACTATCCGTTTTTATGTTTTGCGCAAGTTTACCGTTGTAATCTATCTTTTCTTTCTTTATTAGTTTCTTAGTCATTCTTTGTTGTCGTTTAAAATTTTCCCAATTTTCTATTTTCCCACTAACCTGGGCCAACTTGTACGCATTGGTTTTTAATTTGATACTCTCCTTTATTTCCTTGGTTATACACGGCTGGTTATCCCTTCTCTTACCGCCCTTCTTTTTCACTGGAATATATTTTTGTTGAGCACTATGAAAGAGCTCCTTAAAAGTCCTCCACTGTTCCTCAATTGTGCCACCATTTAGTCTGTGTTTCCAGTCTACTTTAGCCAACTCTGCCGTCATCCCACTGTAGTCCCCTTTGTTTAAGCATAGTACGCTCGTTTGAGACACTACTTCCTCACCCTCAATCTGTATTACAAATTCAACCATACTGTGATCACTCATTCCGAGAGGATCTTTTACTCGGAGATCGTTTATTATTCCTGTCTCATTACACAGGACCAGATCTAAGATAGCTTGCTCCCTTGTAGGTTCTGTAACATACTGTTCTAAGAAACAATCCCGTATGCATTCTATGAATTACTCCTCCAGGCTACCCCGTGCGATTTGATTTGACCAATCGATATGTAGGTTAAAATCCCCCATGATTACTGCCGTTCCTTTTTCACATGCCTCCATTATTCCCTTGATTATTGCCCGCCCCACCATGAAGTTATTATTTGGGGGCCTATAAACTACGCCCACCAGTGACTTTTTCCCCTTACTATCTCTAATCTCCACCCACAATGATTCAACATTTTATTCATTAGAGCCAATATCGTCTCTCACAACTGCCCTGATATCATCCTTTATTAACAGAGCTACCCCACCTCCTTTCCCTTCTTGTCTATCTTTCCGAATCATCAGGTACCCCTGTATGTTTAATTCCCAGTCTTGGCCACCCTGCAACCACGTTTCTGTAATGGCCACCAAATCATACCCATTTGTAATGATTTGTGCCGTCAACTCATTTACTTTATTTCGAATGCTGCATGCGTTTAGATAGAGTGTTTTAATACTAGTTTTTAAACCATGATTTTGCATGGGAGCTGGGCCAGCATCCCCATTGAAATGCAAGAGCCAATCAAGCCGTACCAGCGGTGAAAGGACGAACTGTCCATTCAGGCAGACTGCCTGTTGTGAGGTAACCACGTAGTTCTACCAAAAAAGGGCAGGGAGATGTTCATCTCGGATTTCAACAGCACACACCCGGGTATAGTAATGATGAAAGCGATAGCCAGATCCCACGTGTGGTGGCCCGGTATCGACTCTGACTTAGAGTCCTGTGTACGGCAATGCAGCGTATGTGCTCAGTTAAGCAACGCACCCAGAGAGGCACCACTAAGTTTGTGGTCCTGGCCCTCCAGACCATGGTCGAGGATCCATGTCGACTATGCGGGCCCGTTTCTCGGTGAAATGTTCCTGGTGGTGGTGGATGCTTTTTCAAAATGGATTGAATGTGAAATAATGTCGGAAAGCACCGCCACCGCCACCATTGAAAGCCTGAGGGCCATGTTTGCCACCCACGGCCTGCCTGACACATTGGTCAGTGACAACGGACCATGTTTCACCAGTGCCGAATTTAAAGAATTTATGACCCGCAATGGGATCAAACATGTCACCTCGGCCCCGTTTAAGCAAGCCTCCAATGGGCAGGCAGAGCGGGCAGTACAAACCATCAAACAGAGCCTTAAACGAGTCACAGAAGGCTCACTCCAAACCCGCCTATCCCAAATACTGCTCAGCTTCTGCACGAGACCCCACTCGCTCACAGGTGTGCCCCCGGCTGAGCTACTCATGAAGAGGACACTTAAAACCAGACTCTCGCTGGTTCACCCTAACCTGTATGATCAGGTAGAGAGCAGGTGGCAGCAACAAAATATAAACGATGGTCGCGCCACTGTGTCACGGAAAATTGATCTGAATGACCCTGTGTATGTGCTAAACTATGGACATGGTTCTAAGTCATTGAAGGTTGGCATGCAGGTGCAGCAGGCGGTTAAGAAAGCAAATGGCATGTTGGCCTTCATAGCAAGGGGATTTGAGTACAGGGGCAGGGAGGTGTTGCTACAGTTGTACAGGGCATTGGTGAGGCCACACCTGGAGTACTGTGTACAGTTTTGGTCTCCTAACCTGAGGAAGGACATTCTTGCTATTGAGGGAGTGTAGCGAAGGTTCACCAGACTGATTCCCGGGATGGCGGGACTGACCTATCAAGAAAGACTGGATCAACTGGGCTTGTATTCACTGGAGTTCAGAAGAATGAGAGGGGACCTCATAGAAACATATAAAATTCTGACGGGGTTAGACAGGTTAGATGCAGGAAGAATGTTCCCAATGTTGGGGAAGTCCAGAACCAGGGGTCACAGTCTAAGGATAAGGGGTAAGCCATTTAGGACCGAGATGCGGAGGAACTTCTTCACCCAGAGAGTGGTGAACCTGTGGAATTCTCTACCACAGAAAGTTGTTGAGGCCAATTCACTAAATATATTCAAAAAGGAGTTAGATGAGGTCCTTACTGCTAGGGGGATCAAGGGGTATGGCGAGAAAGCAGGAATGGGGTACTGAAGTTGAATGTTCAGCCATGAACTCATTGAATGGCGGTGCAGGCTAGAAGGGCCGAATGGCCTACTCCTGCACCTATTTTCTATGTTTCTATGTTTCTATGTTTCTATGTTTCTAAGTGGATCGCGGGCACGGTGATAGCTAAAGAAGGGAGTAGAATGTTTGTAGTCAAACTAGACAATGGACAAATTTGCAGAAAGCACCTGGACCAAACGAGGCTGCGGTTCACAGACTGCCCTGAACAACCCACAGCAAATACCACCTTTTTCGAGCCCACAACACACACCCAAAGGATCAACGACACCACGCCATACCAGGAAATCGAACCCATCACGCGCAACAACCCAGCAAGGCCAGGCTCACCTAGCAGCCCTGCAGGGCCAACAACACGCCAGCCCAGCAAGGGCACACCAACACACCAGAATAGACATTTGTACCGAGGAGATCCATCAGAGAAAGAAAGGCTCCCGACCGCCTCACCTTGTAAATAGTTTTCACTTTGACTTTGGCGGGGGGAGTGATGTTGTGTATCTGTAAAGCATGCACTCCCATGTTCCGCCACCAGTGAGCTCATTCCCTGAGGTCCCAAGGGATCCCAGCATCCCTTGGGAGCACTGTATATAGGCCGGCCCCTAAGGCCTGTTCCTCACTCTGAAGTGTCTTAGTAAAGACTGAGGTCACTGGTACTTTAACCTCCCTGTGTGCAGCCTCATCTGTGTTAGGGACACAATAGTCAATGAGGGTAGTGCATTTGATGTCGTGTATATGGATTTTGGCCAAACTTTTGATAAGGTCCCACATGGCAGACTGGTCACAAAAGTAATAGTCCATGGGATCTAGAAAAAAGTGACAAGTTGGATCCAAAATTGGCTCGGAGGCAGGAAGCAAAGGGTAATGGTTGATGGGTGGTTTTGTGACTGGAAGGCTAGTTTTGTGACTGAAAGGCTATATACAGTGGGGTTCTGCAGGGCTCAGTGCTGGGTCCCTTGCTTTTTGTAGTACATATCAATGACTTGGACTTAAATGTTGGGGGTATGATTAAGAAGTTTGCAGATGACACTAAAATAGGCTGTGTGCTTGATAATGAAGAAGAAACCTACAGATTGCAGGAAGAGATCCATGTACAGGTCAGGTGGTCAGAACAGTGACAAATGGAATTCAATCCGGATAAGTGTGAGGTAATGCATTTGGGGAGGTCTAACAAGGCAAGGGGAATTCACATTAAATGGTACGACACTGAAAATTGTAGAGGAACAAAGGGACCTTGGAGTGCAGGTCCACAGATCCCTGAAGATAGCAGGCCAAGTAGTTAAGTTGGTTAAGAAGGCATATGGAATAGTTGCCTTTATAAGTTGAGGCATGGAATACCAGAGCAAGGATGCTATGCTTGAACTGTATAAAACACTGGTTAGGCCGCAGCTGGAGTACTGTGTGCAGTTCTGGTCACCACATTACAGGAAAGATGTGATTGCATTGGAAAGGGTGCAGAGGAGATTTACAACAATGTTGCCTGGACTGGAGAATTTTGGCTATGAGGAAAGATTGGAGATGCTGGGTCTGTTTTCTTTAGAACAGAGAAGGCTAAGGGGAGACCTGATCGAGGTGTATAAAATTATGAGGGACCTGGATAGAGTGGATAGGAAGGGCCTGTTTCCCTTGTCAGAGGGACCAACAACCAGGAGGCATAGATTTCAAGTAATTGGCAGAGGTTTAGAGGCAATATGAGGGGAAATTTCTTCACCCAGAGAATGGTGGGAGTCTGGAATTCACTACCTGAAAGGGTGGTAGAGGCAGAAACCCTCACCACATTTAAAAGATACTTGGATGTGCACTTAAAATGCTGTAACCTACAGGGCTACGGACCAAGAGCTGGAAAATGTAATTAGGCTGGATAGCTCTTGGTCGGCCGGTGTGGACACGATGGGTCAAAATTGCCTCCTTCCGTGCTGTAAATTTCTATGATTCTAACTCTCTTATTAGTCTGTGAATGCTGTAAATGTGTTTCATTTCTTTCATTAATACATTGCACATGAGGAGTCAACACCTAGTGCAGTCTTCAGGTGAAGCAGGGTAAGAAAACGGGGAAGAATTGGACCGAGGCATGCATGGATTCTCTCCTTATTTTTATATATTTCCAATCTAAATTCCTGCTTCCATTTTTCAATGGAAACTGCCTATTTAAATGTGTCACTCTGCCAGTCATGGTTTTGTGACTTTAGAAGTCGCCAAAGCTGTTTGGGTTTTAGTTCGAGTTAGATGTAGTACTAGTATTACAATTATAATTATACATTAACATAACCCTAACATTAACCATGACCTAACCCAAGCCCTAACCAAGATGCTAACTAAAACGCTAGCCTTAATCCTAATCCAAATCCGATAGTAGTATTTAGGTTAGGGTTATAGTTTTAGGTTTAGTGTTAGGCTAGAGTTATTGTTAGGGTAAGGGTTGGGGTTTTGGTTTAGGTTTGCATTTAGAGTTAGGAATATTTAGGAATATGTAAAAGTGACGATCCTGATCAGACACCAATTGATATCAGTGGAAATGAAAATCGGGTGGTTTCTATAACAGGCAGCCAATCCCTGATGCCAGTTTTATGCCCGGGCAGCAGGTTGAAAGTCCAACCATGATTTGCAGGACTGAGGTTAGTCTATAGAAGGTAAAGGCTGTCCATGTTAGTGTTAGTCAAACCAGGCCAACACTGCGCTCAGTGATTCTATGTGGAATCAGTGTTGGCCACACTGGGATTAGGGTTGGGAGGGTTAGGATTAGGGTTCAGGATTAAGATTTAGAGTTAATTTGGTTAGGGTTAGCCTTTATGGTTAATTTTGGGGGTTAGTGTTTCTGTTGGGATTATGGTTCGGATTTGGATTAGGATTAAGGCTAGCATTTGAGTTAGCATCTTGGTTAGGGCTTGGGTTAGGGTATGGTTAATGTTAGGGTTATGTTAATGTTCTGATACATTAACCTGCCTTTTCTTTTTGCAAATGTTGCATGACTTGCTCTGCATTTCCAGCTCTTTCCGCTGTCTGCGCTTGATTTCTGCATGCTCTCGGCGTAGAGACTCGAGGTGCTCAGCGCCCTCTCGGATGCACTTCCTCCACTTAGGGTGTTCTTGGGCCAGGGACTCAGCAGAAAGAGCGTGCGGCAAACCAGTCCCACCCACCCCTTCCCTCAACAACTATCTGTCCCACCTGTGACAGAGTCTGTGGCTCTCGTATTGGACTTTTCAGCCACCAAAGAACTCACTTCAGGAGTAGAAGCAAGTCTTCCTCGATTCTGAGGGACTGCCTATGATGATGATTTCCAGCAATTTCTGTTTTCTTTTTATTTCAGATTTCCACTATTACATTTTTACCTCTGTAATGTTCTGCTGCAAATCTTAACTTTAACCATAGCTATATTCTGCCCCCCCCACCTTTCTGTAGCCAACTTTAGCTCAAATTTTAATAAGGGGGCTAGATATAGTTCTGTTCTGGATGATTCCACAGAGTGAATATTTGATCCACTAGGTGGCAGTGTATTCCACTAATCAATGACCCAGAGCCTGAAGGTTAATCCTTGAATTAAAATTCCAGATGCTGATTTTATGTTAACCTGTTACCATGTCAATCAGGCTATATTTATACTTCAGAGTGAGAATCTGATTCTTGCCTTTTTCATTTCCAGCTTCAATTAGTCCAACACTGGTTGGTCGGAGAGTCAGGCTGGCTCAGTAGTAACTCTGTAGCCTGTGAGTCAGAAAGTCATAAATTCAAGTCCCACTCCAGAACTTAAGCCACAACACTTTAGCTGACACTTCAGTACAGTCCTGATGGACTGTCAGAGGTGCTGACCTTCCCATACAACAATAAACCAAGACTCGCACTGTATATTTTGGGAGATAGAAAAGATCACAATTTGAAGAAGAGCCAGGGAGCCGTTCTGCTCAACACCAGTAAACACTACAGAAAGAGGATTTCACTTTGCTAGGCATTGGCAATTGTTTGGGACAAATGGGAGCTAGTCTGCAGGGATGGGCTACAGGGAAGACGCTAATGTACTGGGAAAATGGTTAAATAGGGAATTAACAAGGGCCCCGAAATTCACGGTCCCGGAAAGGACTGTTACTACCAGTTTGCAGCGGCTAATTGTCAAAATTGAATGGCCATCGCTTTGGGCTCAATTGGCAGCCCTGACTGTCATTTATCTTACATTATTATATATAACTGTATCCTAATATGCTATACATGACTGTAATAAGATATGACCTGTAACCACCAGCATACCTTACCACCAGGGGTGCACTTGCAAGAGACAGGTATATAAGGACAGGTCTCAGGCAAGTGCAGCATTCCAGAGCTGTGAAATAAAGGTGCAGGTCCAGAGTGACCTTGACTTCACTACATGCCTTGTGTGAATCTGTACTGAGGGGACAGGACTTTACACTGACATAGATTTGGCCCGGAAGGTCTTGCAGCGGTGTGGGCCACCGGCGACTCTCGTGGCGGCGTGGGGCTTGCGGCAGTCGTGACGCGCTAAAAGTGCGCACCGCTGTCGCTCCGCCCCAGATCCGGTTTCAGCTTGAAAAAGCCGGCCCTTTAGCTGAACGGTGCCTCCGCCAGCTTTTAGGGCCGGTGCAGAGTGGCAGAGATCTCAGAGCCATGGGAGCGGAGAGAGACAAGAAGGTAAGATCCAAACCTGAGGATGTTCAGCACAGAATCCGCATTCAAGGGGAGAGAGTGGGAGAGAGAGAAGGAGAGAGAGGGGGGGGAGAGAGAAGGAGAGAGGGGGGGGCGAGAGAGAGCGCGAGAGGGAGAAAGAGAGAGGGAGGGGGAGAGGAGAGAGAGCGAGAGGAGAGAGAGGGAGAGGGAAAGAGAGAGGGTGCGAGAGAGAGAGGAAATGAGAGAGGGAGAGTGAAAGAGAAAGAGAGAGGGCGAGAGAGAGGGGGAGAGAAGGAAGGGAGCAAAATAGAAAGGAGAAAGAGATAGAAGTAAGGAAAGGGAATGAGAAACAGAATGAAAAAATTTGATTGGGAGTGACAGAAATAGAGAACTAGGAATGGAGAAAGAGAAAAGGTTGTTATGTTCAGAATAACTCCACAAGACTGCATATTGTAAGCTCAAACTGTTGTGACCTTGGTCTCTTTAATGTGACTCCAGGGTGAGGAAGCAGCATGGTAGACTGCCTTTTATACCTGCTTGCCCAAGGTGTGCAAGTGACCCTTCGGTCTCCCACAGGTGTGCCCCCTGATGTCAAGTCTTACACACTGGTAATGTTTACATACATAATATCATTCCCCCCAAAAATTATTTACAAGTTGAGGCGATCCGGGGTTCGACGTTCCCGGGTTGATCACCTGAGTTGAAGTCCTGGCATGGGTGAGTTGGTCGGATCATTGCTGCACTGCGATGTGGCTGGTCTGATCAGACTGTCAGGCGTGGTGGGTTCATCCTCGTGGTTGACCTCGAGGTCGATTGCTGGTTGGATGTGTGCGGGTGGATCATTGATGGTAATGTCCTCTTCAAACTGTTCTTGGTTGTCAGTGAACCGCAGTTTGGTCTGATCCAAGTGCTTTCTGTGCGTTTGTCCATTCAAAAGTTTGACAACAAACACTCTATTCCCCTCCTTGGCTAACATAGTGCCAGCAATCCATTTGGGACCATGACCATAATTAATAATAAACACAGAGTCCTTAACCTCAAAGTCACGCAATACAGCTGCGCGATCGTGGTACATGTTATGCCGGTGACGCCGGGTTTCTACATGATCATTGAGATCCGGGTGGACAAAGGAGAGCCTGGTTTTGAGTCCTCTCTTCATTAGCAATTCTGCAGGGGAACCCCGGTAAGCGAGTGGGGTCACGTGTGGTAGCTGAGCAGAATCCGAGTCTGCAGGGAACCGTCTGTCACGCGTTTCAAGCTCTGCTTAATGGTTTGGACTGCCCATTCCGCTTGACCATTGGATGTGGGCTTAAACGGTGCAGACCTGACATGCTTGATGCCATTGCGGGTCATGAACTCGTTGAATTCTGAGTTTGTGAAACATGGTCCATTGTCACTAACTAGGATGTCGGGCAAACCATGGGTGGCAAACATGGCCTGGAGGTTTTCGATGGTGGCAGTGGACATACATAATGACATTATTATACATTCAATCCATTTAGAGTAAGCGTCCACTGCTACTAGGAACATCTTTCCAAGAAAGGGGCCAGCGAAATCTACGTGGACCCTGGACCACGGTTTGGAGGGCCATGACCACAGACTCAATGGGTGAATTGCTCAACTGGGTGCATTGCTCAACTGTGAGCAAGTGTTACATTGGTGTATGCATGACTCCAATTCCGAGTCAATGCCGGGCCATCAAATATGTGACCTGGTGATAGCCTTCATCATGACTATGCCTGGGTGGGTACTGTGAAGGTCGCTTATAAATGTTTCCCTGCCTTTTTTTGGCAAAACTACACGATTCCCCCATAGGAGACAGTCCGATTGGATGGATATTTCATCCTTGCATTGGTGAAACGGCTTAATTTCATCTTGTATTTCCCCGGGAAAAGCCGATCAGCTCCCATTGAGGACGCAGCTTTTTACTAGTGATAGCACAGGGTCCTGGCTAGTCCAGGTCCTGATCTGGCGAGCCGTGACGGGTGACCCCTCGCTCTCAAAAATATCCATTACAAGAAGCAAGTCTGCGGGTTGCGCCATTTCCACCCCGGTGGTGGGCAATGGTAGCCGACCGAGGGCATCAGCACAGTTCTCAGTGCCTGGTCTGTGGCGGATTACATAGTCATACGCAGATAATGTTAGTGCCCATCTTTGGATGTGGGACGAAGCATTGGTGTTAATACATTTGCTTTCTGAGAACAGCGAAATGAGCGGCTTGTGGTCAGTTTCGAGCTTGAACCGCAGTCCAAATAGGTATTGGTGCATTTTCTTAACCCCGTATACGCATGCTAATGCTTCTTTCTCAACCATACTATAAGCTCTTTCAGCCTTAGATAAGCCTCTGGTCGCATATGCAACCGGTTGCAGTTTGCCTGACACATTGGTTTGCTGTAACACACAACCGACCCGTAGGAAGGTGCATCACAAGTTGGTACTAAACGTTTACGCGGGTCATACACTACAAGTAACTTGTTAGAACATAGCAGGTTTCTGGCCTTGTTAAAGGCTGTCTCTTGAGATTTACCCAAACCCAGTCATCACCCTTGCGTAGCAATAAATGCAAAGGTTCCAGCAAAGTGCTCAATCCCGGTAGAAAGTTACCAAAATAGTTGAGGAGTCCCAGGAACGAATGCAGCTCCATCACATTCTGTGGTCTGGGTGCATTCTTGATGGCCTCCGTCTTGGAGTCCGTGGGTCTGATGCCGTCCACTGCAATCTTTCTCCCCAGAAATTTGACCTCTGGCGCCAGGAAAACACACTTGGAGCGTTTCAGCCTGAGTCCCACTCTGTCCAGTCGCTTTAGAACCTCTTCCAGGTTGCAAGTGTTCGGTGGTGTTGTGGCCAGTGATCAAGATGTCATCTTGAAACACCAAGGTGCGTGGAACCGATTTCAGCAGACTCTCCATGTTCCTCTGGAAGATGGCCACCGCCGAGCGAATCCCAAAGGGGCATCTGTGATATATAAACAGTCCTCTGTGCGTGTTGATGCACTTCAGTGTTTTCAAAGGTTCAGCTAGCTCCTGTTTCATATAAGCAGAGGTTAGATCTAGCTTGGTGAACAACTCCCCCCTGCTAGTGTTGCGAACAGGTTGTCCGCTTTGGGTAGTGGGTACTGGTCCTGTAACAAGACTCGGTTGATCGTTACCTTTTAGTCCCCGCAGATTCTGACCGTCCCATCGCTTTTCAACACCGGAACAATTGGACTGGCCCACTCGTTGAACTCGACTAGCGATATGATTCCCTCTTGTTGAAGTCTGTCCAGCTCGATCTCGACTTTCTCTCGCATCATGTACGGAACCGTTCGAGCCTTGTGATGAACAGGTCGTGCATCAGGGACTAGATGGATCAGCACTTGGCGCCTGTGAAGTTGCCGATGTCTGGCTCAAATAACGACGGGAGTTTGTTTAACACTTAGGTGCACGAGGCGTCATCCACTCAAGACAGTGCTTTGATGTCAATCGGACCTTTCCTAGCCAGCTTCTGCCGAACAGCGTTGGGCCATCGCCTGGTATAATCCATAGTGGTAAATCATGCACAGCTCCATCGTACAATACCTTCACTGCTGCACTGTCGATGACTGGTATGAGCTCTTTGGTGTAAGTATGCAGCTTGGTGTGGATTGGGTTTAGTTTTGGCCTTTGTGCCTTGTTACCCCACAGTTTTTCAAAAGCCTTCTGGCTCATAATTGACTGACTCGCCCCCGTGTCCAATGCCATGGAAACTGGAATGCTGTTTGATTTAACTATTAACATTATCGGAGGGCTTTTGATGGTGAAGGTGTGTACCCCATACACATCCTCTTCAGCCTCAGGTTGAGTTGCCTCTCTTACTCGTTCAGCGTAATCCACGCCGGATCGGTCATCTTCTGCCGACTCTGCCATGTGGTTAGTCGCAGCACGTCTGCACATTCGCTGGAGGTGCCCCATTGTTCCACAGTCCTTGCACATGTAGTACTTGAATCGACATTGATGGGCTCGATGATTACCCCCGCAGCGCCAACATGGTGCTAATGGATTCGCATTCACGCCTCACGGCGGACTCTGAGTCATCCTAGGTCTGGCCTCTGCAGGCGTGTTGGCCCTGCCATGTACAATTCTGCCTGCTGAAGTCGTTATTTTATCACTTGCCGGTGAGCTTCGACGCTGCTTAGTGTTATCGTTCGTGGACATGAAAGCCTGTGCTATCGTGATGGCCTTGCTCAGATCTAGGGATTCAGCAGATAGCAGTTTGCGAAGAATGACCTCATGGCCGATTCCAAACACGTAAAAGTCCCGCAACACTTCCACCAAAAATCCAGCAAATATGCACGGTCCCGCAAGGCGACATAGCTCGCCACGACCTGGCCCTCGGAGTGATGGTGCATATAAAAGCGATACCTGGCCATCAAAATGTTCTTCTTCGGCTTGAGGTGTTCCAGAACCAGCATGCATAACTCTTCATAGGTCTTCTCTGTTGGTTTAGTCTGTGGTAGCAGAATTTTGATGAGGCCATATATCATGGACCCGCAAACGGTGAGGAGAATCGCCCTGCGCTTGACCGCGGTTTCTTCCTTATCCAGCTCGTTAACCACGAAGTACTGGTCGAGACGCTCAACGAAGGCTTCCCAATCATCACCCTCAACAAATCTCTCAAGAATACTAACAGCAGCCATAACCGCGTGAAAGTTCGTGATCTGTTACTCGTCGCCAATTGTTTTGTTCAGAATAACTCCACAAGACTGCAAATTGTAAACTCAAACAGTTGTGACCTTGGTTTCTTTAATGTAACTCCAGAGTGAGGAAGCAGCAAGGTAGACAGCCTTTTACACCTGCTTGCCCTGGGTGTGCAGGTGACCCTTAGGTCTCCCACTGGTGCATTCCCTGGTGGCAAGTCTTACACATTGGTAATGTTTACCTACATAACAAAGGGGGAAAGAACTAGAGCGAGAGAAATGGAGATCCCAAGATTCACAGAGAGAAAACTGAAATCAGACTGGAAACGTCGCCCCAGCTCAGCATTCCGAGCGGCAACAAATGGGAATCGGTTCCACCTCCGTTGCCTCCAGGCTAGATCCAAGGTCATCCCATTCCTTGTCATCGAAATACAGTAGGCAGACGACGCTTGCGTCTGCGCACGCTTGGAGGCCAAACTCCAAGCCATCATCAACACCTTCACCGAAGCGTACGAAAGCATGGACCTACACTAAACATCCGTAAGACAAAGGTCTTCCACCAACCTGACCCCACCACCCAGCACTGCCCCTCGGTTATCAAAATCGACGGTGAGTCTTTGGACGACGTGGACCATTTTCCGACCGCGGGAGCCTACTGTCAGCAAGGGCAGACATCGATGACGAGAGATCGTGACCGTCTTTAAAAAAGGGGACAAGTCCGACTGCGGCAACTACAGAGGAATCTGCCAGTTATCAGCCACTGGGAAAGTTGTTGCTAGAGTCCTCCTCAACCGTCTTCTCCCTGTGGCTGAGGAGCTCCTCCCGGAGTCACAGTGCGGATTTCGTCCCCTATGGAGCACAACAAACATGATTTTTACAGAGCGACAACTGCAGGAAAAATGCAGGGAACAGCACCAGCCCTTATACATGGCCTTCTTCGACCTTACAAAGGCCTTTGACACTGTCAACCGTGAGGGTCTATGCAGCGTCCTCCTCTGTTTCGGATGCCCCCAAAAGTTCGTCACCATCCTCTACCTGCTCCACAACGACATACAGGCTGTGATCCTTATCAATGGATCCATTACAGACCCAATCCACGTCTGGACCGGGGTCAAACAGGGCTGCGTCATCGCCCCAACCCTCTTCTCAATCTTCCTTGCTGCCATGCTCCACTGGGGTGGAACTAACCTACAGAACCAGTGAGAATTTGTTCAACCTTTGTCATCTCCAGGCCAGGTCCAAGACCGCCCCAATCTCTGTCGTCGAGCTACAGTACACGGACAACGCCTGCGTCTGCACACATACAGAGACTGAACTCCAAGTTATAGTCACCGTATTTACTGAGGCATACAAAAGTATGGGCCTTACGCTAAACATCCTAAGACAAAGCTCCTCCACCAGCCTGTCCTCGCCGCTCAGCACTGCCCCCCAGTCATCAAGGTCCACGGCGCGGCCCTGAACAACGTGGACCATTTCCCACACCTCGGGAGCCTCTTATCAACAAGAGCAGACATTGACGACAAGATTCAACACCGCCTCCAGTGCGCCAGTGCAGCCTTCGGCCGCCTGAGGAAAAGAGTATTTGAAAACCAGGCCACCAGGCCATCAAATCTGCCACCAAGCTCATCGTCTACTGGGCTGTAGTAATACCCGCCCTCCTCCTGTATGGCTCAGAGACATGGACCATGTTCCTGGGATGGCGGGACTGACCTATCAAGAAAGACTGGATCAACTGGGCTTGTATTCACTGGAGTTCAGAAGAATGAGAGGGGACCTTATAGAAACGTTTAAAATTCTGACAGGGTTAGACAGGTTAGATGCAGGAAGAATGTTCCCAATGTTGGGGAAGTCCAGAACCAGGGGACACAGTCTAAGGATAAGGGGGAAGCCATTTAGGACTGAGATGAGGAGGAATTTCTTCACCCAGAGAGTGGTGAACCTGTGGAATTCTCTACCACAGAAAGTTGTTGAGGCCAATTCACTAAATATATTCAAAAAGGAGTTAGATGAAGTCCTTACTACTAGGGGAATCAAGGGGTATGGTGAGAAAGCAGGAATGGGGTACTGAAGTTGCATGTTCAGCCATGAACTCATTGAATGGCGGTGCAGGCTAGAAGGGCCGAATGGCCTACTCCTGCACCTATTTTCTATGTTTCTATGTTTCTATGTTTCTATGTTTCTATTAGACACCTCAAGTCACTGGAGAAATACCACCAACGATGTCTCCGCAAGATCCTACAAATCCCCTGGGAGGACAGATGCACCAACATTAGCATCCTTGACCAGGCCAAAATTCCCAGCATTGAAGCACTGACCACACTTGATCAGCTCCGCTGGGTAGGTCACATTGTTCGCATGCCAGATACGAGACTCCCAAAGCAAGCGCTCTACTCGGAACTCCTTCACGGCAAACGAGTCAAAGGTGGGCAGAGGAAATGTTACAAGGACACCCTCAAAGCCTCCCTGATAAAGTGCAACACCCCTACTGACACCTGGGAGTCCCTGGCTAAAGACCGCGCTAAGTGGAGGAAGTGCATCCGGGAGGGCGCTGTGCACCTCGAGTCTCATCGCTGAGTGCATGCAGAAATCAGGCGTGGGCAACGGAAAGAGCGTACGGCAAACCTGTCCCACTCACCCTTTCCCTCAACAACTATCTGTCCCACCTGTGACAGGGACTGTGGTTCTCGTGTTGGACTGTTCAGCCACCTAACGACTCATTTTTAGAGTGGAAGCAAGTCTTCCTCGATTCCAAGGGATTGCCTATGATGATGATGATGATGATGAAGACATCGATGACAAGGTCCAATACCGCCTTCAGTGTGCCAGTGCAGCCATCGGTCACCTGAGGAAGAGAGTTTTTGAAGACCAGGACCTCAAATCTGGCACCAAGCTTCTGGTCTACAGGGCAGTAGTGATACCCGTTCTCCTATATGGCTCAGAGATGAGGACTATTTCCAGCAGACACCACAAAGCACTGAGAAATACCACCAATGCTGCCTCCGCAAGATCCTGCAAATCCATTGGGAGGACAAACGCACCAACGTCAATGTTCTTGCTCAGACCAACATCCCCAGCATCGAAGAACTGACCAAACTCGACCAGCTCCGCTGGGCAGGTCACATTGTCCGCATGCCTGACTCCCAAAGCAAGCGCTCTTCTCGGAGCCTTGACACGGCAAGCAAGCCCCAGGTGAACAGAGGAAACACTTCAAAGACACCCTCAAAGCCACCTTGACAAAGTGCAACATTCTCACCGACATCTAGGAATCCCTGGCCCAAGATTGCCCAAAGTGGAGGAAGAGCATCCAGGAGGACGCTGAGCACCTCAAGTCTCGTTGCCAAGAGTATGCAGAAACCAAGCACAGACAGCGGAAGGAGAGTACGGCAACCCAGGCTCCCCATCCACCCTTTCCTTCAACCACCTGTGACAGAGACTGTAGATCCCGCATTGGACTGTTCAGCCAGCTGAGAACTCACTTTTAGAGTGGAAGCAAGTCATCTTCGACTCTGAGGTAATGCCTTTGATGATATTACACGTACATAACCTGCGACTTCGCCTCAGTGTCTCCCCTGTGGCTCCCTCATGGGTCTGGGAATGCTGCTGTGTTCCCAGTGTGGAAGCTGCAGATGTCCTTCTAGGATGCCCTCGAGCAACTTTGGGCCTGGAAGGGCCAGCTGGAGACTGGTCAACACCCTCCTGGGAGGGTTCAGTCTGACTTGGCTCGGGCGAGGCCATGAGTGGAGGCAGTGGCAGAGTGACAGGTTTGGGGCTAGGGATGCTGTGAGCTGGAGGGAGCGCATCATCCGTATCCTGGCCCGAGGAGCCTGAATCAGGGGTGGCACAATACCACCATCACCCATCTGAGGGAGCTCAGGTCGGTGCTGTGGCCCCACACCGGAAGGTCCCCCGTGACCCGTGTTGGACCCAGCCGCAAAAGCAACACTGAGGTATCGGGGAACATCCAGCTGAGACTGCATGTGAGCAGCTACAGTCTGAAAGCCACTAGCTATGACAGCACTTAAATGCTCCGTCGACTCTTGCAGAGTCGCGGCCATCCTCTCCAAAGCAGCACCGATACGCTCGTTCCCTCGTGTCTGTGCTGCAGTAGCAGCTGGCACATCACCTTCAGGATGAATTTCCCGTAGGTATAACGCCTCAATTAAATCTGCAAACTTTCAGGTTTGAAGGGCTAATAAGACTGGAACACTTTTTTGTGGTCAAAAATCTGAATTTGGATCCAATGGCCACCGCAAACTTTGTGGCGCTAATCGAGGAAAAAAGGCCTTTACACCACCAGCTTGCTGGCTGCATTGAATTTCGGCCCCAAGGTATTTAAACTAAAAGTAGGGATTGTGGGAAAGTAAAACCAACAAGTATCAGAATAGAGAAGGGAGAAATAAATGAGGATAATATTCATGCAGCAAACAAATTAGCAAGAGGGATCTGGAGTAGATCAATGAAATCAAATGGACAAGTTATAAATGGGAATAAGACTGAAGTAAAGGTAGAGGCTAGCTTAGACACGAAAACCGTGGGGAATGTTGTAGGCCTAGAAATGGGATAAGGCCCGAAAACAGATGAGGGGCATCGTGCAGTGCTTCTTGCCTGCAACCTGTTCAAAGTGGTGCAGGAAGCGTGCAAAATGATCCAGAGACATAGGTTCAAATCCTACCACGACAGCTGGGGAACTTAAATTCAATTAATTAAATAAATCTGGAATTAAAAAAACTAGTATCAGTAATGGTGACCATGAAACTACCGGATTGTCGCAAAAACCCATCTGGTTCACTAATGTCCTTTAGGGATGTTGTTACCCAGACTGGCCTATATGTGATGGCAGACTCACAGAAATGTGGTTGACTCTTAACTGTCTAACAAGCCACTTATTCAAAAAGTTGGCTCACCACTACGTTCTCTAGAGCAATTAGGAATGGGCAATAAATGCTGGCCTTGTTGGTGATGCCCACAAAAAAAATATCACCACACAATCATAGCTTCACCTCACCCTCACACACTTACCTCACACCTCACACACTGTCAGCTATTCAACTGTGGCAGGCAAATCACTCAAACACACACTGACACATTTCCCTTTCACTTGCAGGCCAAGGTAGAGTACAACTGCGGGGAGCACTCACAGATAGATGGAGGGCCAATCAAAATTGAGAACCTCACCAACCTGGAGGAAGCAATCCTTGAAATAATTGGCAGTCACAGAGTCCGTGGTGAGCGGGGAAGTGGAACGCATTGCCGATGATGACGGTATGCTCATAATTAATCCCTCTTCTCACAGCCCACTGCCCCCTCATCCCACAATCTCTTCTCACTTACAAGCTGCTGGTGGTGTATGCATGGATATCTTACTTTACCCCCATTCCCCTCATCATAACCCGACCCTTGTGTATTTCTCCTTTCAGATATCCAAGGACTGCCAGCAGCCCAGCCTGTCCCTGAAGTTCTGGAGGGGGAGAATGATGGAGGAGGAGAAACACTGCCACTGCATGTGTCATTTGCAGACCCCAGCTCAGAATATGGCACTGCGTGTACTTTAGAGGGTAGTACAGAGGTGGGATCTGCACGTGCTGAGCCAGCAGGCACGAGTGGGCTGCAGCCAGGTCAGGGGGAAAGGGTAGTCCGGGTGCTAGCTCCGCGGAGGGCAAGTTTGCGCATAGGTTCTGCTGCACAGGACTCAGATGATGCCCTCGATAGGGCGGCCTTCAGCAGAAGGGTGATGGGAATGCACATAGAAATGGCAAGCCTGCCAGAGAGCCTCTTGTCAATGTCAAGGAGCATGGGTGAGTCCGGTTCCAACATTGCACGGAGTTTCGCACGGAGCTTAGAGCCCATAATTTCCGGGATGGAAATGATGGACATATCCATTAGAGAACTTGTGGACTCAACCAAGATGGGCGATCTCGCAGCTTCTGTAGTAGCACAGGCGGAAGCGACCCAATGTTTCAGTGCTGCAGTGGAAGCTCAGACTGCTCTCATGCAGGCTCAGCTTGCTGCCATGGATGAGTTTACAAATGTCAAAAAGGGCTTGCAGGGTGTCACAGCAGCTCAACACTCTGTGCTCCAACAGATGGCTAGGAATGCTGAGGCAGTGTCCCGGGTGGCTCCGTGGAGCAAGAAGCTGCTGTCCTCTCTCAGGATGACAGCATTCCTACTCGCACCACTGCCACTCCACCAGTTTTTTTGCTGCTGCCTGTCATCCAGCCAGCCCAGACTGCTGCCACCCATGCCAAGATGGCACTATCCACAGCCGGGTCTTCTAGGTCCACAGCTGGTCGAGGTCATCCTGCAAGGCCAACTGCAGTCTCCTCTACTAAAAGTCAGCAGCCTTCCACCAGCCATGCTGCAGCCACTGGGGGCAGCACTTCGTAGGAGCACTAGAGTAGGAAAAGGCACATGAAAGATGTCACTGAGGGAATGCACAAGAGTGATTAGTTGACTTTGTTCTTTCGATTTGCATTTGATCAATTTATAAATTATGGAATGTGTGTTTTGTGGTCGCTGTTATTTCAGCTTTGTTCCCAGGAGGACGCTGTGATGTTCCGTGACAGAGGGATGGTAAGATGGGGAAGTGGTGAGTAACGGGGATCTGGGGTTTGATTCACTGGAACTGAAGCCTGATGAGGTGCTCACAGACAGCCCATCCAGGATGGAGATTTGCTGCCTGCCTCTTCCTTCCTCCTTTTCCTTTTCTTCCTCCTCCTCCTCCTCAGGTGGTCCCGGAATCCATGATGGCCAAGTTGTGGAGCATGTAACATGCCATCACGAAATGGGACACCTGCTCTGGCATGTACTGGAGGGCTCCTCCCGAGCGGTCAAGGCAGCGGAACCGTTGCTTGAGCACTCCGATGGTCTGCTCGATGACATTCCTCGTGGCAGCATGACTGTCATTGTATCAGTGCTGGCCGTAAGTGGTGGGGTTGTGGAGGGGAATCATCAGCCAGGTGCAGAGCAGTTAGCCCTTGTCTCTGAGCAGCCACACTCAGGTTTGACGTGGTGGCTGGAAGATTGCTGGCTCAAGATGAAGGCATTATGACTGCTGCCAGGATAGCGGGCATTCACCATCATGGTGTGCTGGGCATGGTTACACAACAACTGCACATTAAGTGAGTGGTTGCCTTTGCGTTTACAGAACATCTTAGGATTGATATGCTGTGCCCTCAAAGCCACATGTGTGCAGTCAATGATGCCCTGCACCATGGGGAAGCCCAATATGCGCTCCTCCTGCTTCTCTCTGTTTAAGGAGAAGACAATCATCATCATAGAAGTTTACAGCACGGAAGGAGGCCATTTCGGCCCATCGTGTCCGTGCTGGCCAACAAGAGGCTATCCACCCCAATCCCACTTTCCAGCTCTAGGACCGTAACCCTGCAGGTTATGGCACTTCAAGTGCACCTCCAACTACTTTTTAAATGTAGTGAGAGTTTCTGCTTCTACCACCCTTTCAGGCAGTGCGTTGCAGACCCCTACAAGCCTTTGTGTGAAGAAATTTCCCCTCTAAATTTTCTACCAATTACTTTAAATGTATGCCCCCTGGTTGTTGATCCCCCCTCTGCTAAGGGAAATAGGCCCTTTCTATCCACTATATCTAGGCCCCTCATAATTTTATATACCTCAATGAGGTCTCCCCTCAGCCTCCTCTGTTTCAATGAAAACAAATTCAGCCTATCTAATCTGTCCTCATAGCTTAGATTCTCCACTCCTGGCAACATCCTTGTAAATCTCTTCTGTACCCTCTCCAGTGCAATCACATCCTTCCTGTAATGCAGTGACCAGAACTGCACACGGTACTCCAGCAGTGGCCTAACCAGTGTTTTATACAGTTCAAGCATAACCTCCCTACTCTTGTATTCTATGCCTCGGCTAATAAAGGCAAGCATTCCGTATGCCTTCTTAACCACCTTATCCACCTGGTCTGCTACTTTCAGGGATCTGTGGACCTGTACTCCAAGATCCCTTTGTTCCTCTATACTTCTGAGTATCCTACCATTTAATGTGTATTCCCTTTCCTTGTTAGCCTTCCCAAAATGCATAACCTTACACTTCTCTGGATTAAATTCCATTTGCCATTGTTCGGCCCACCTGACCAGTTGATTGCTATCTTCCTGCAGTCCGCAGCTTTCTTCTTTATTATCAACCACACAGCCGATTTTAGTATCATCTGCAAACAATGAAGTCTCTTCTCCTGGTGTGGAGAGCCTCTGTGATCTCCCGGATGCAGCGACGGACGGTGAACTGGGAGATGTTAGCTATGTCTCCTGCTCCAGACTGGAAGGAACCGGTGGTGAAAAAACTGAGGGCAATGGTGACCTTGAGGGCCACTGGAAGAGCCGTCGTCGACCTGCTCTGAGGCTGCAGGTGTGGTAGCAGGAGGTGGCAGGGTTCTGTAAATACACTGCTGCTGGCTTAAGTGCAGGTAGGAGAAGTGCTCTCAGAAGATCCTAGGTGGGTATGGTCTCCTGCTGAGAACCCTCCTGCCCTCCTGCCTATAAAGGCCCAGCGGCTGCGAGAGGCGGCGGCAGATCGGAGGCGGGAGCTCGAGGTGCGTGATGAGGCCTATAAAGGCCCAGCGGCAGCGAGAGGTGGCGGCAGTGGCAGTCAGAGGCGGGAGTTCATGGCGTTGGTGAGGCCGACAAAAGGCCCAGTTTGTGCAGCTCCAGCTGGGAGAAAAAGCAAAGGGTGGCCAAGACTGGGAATTAACCATACAGGGGTATCTGACGATTCGGAAAGATAGACAAGAAGGGAAAGGAGGTGGGGTAGCTCTGTTAATAAAAGATGATATCAGGGCAGTTGTGAGAGACGATATTGGCTCGAATGAACAAAATGTTGAATCATTGTGGGTGGAGATTAGAGATAGTAAGGGGAAAAAGTCACTGGTGGGCGTAGTTTATCGGCCCCCAAATAATAACTTCACGGTGGGGCGGGCAATAATCAAGGGAATAATGGAGGCATGTGAAAAAGGAACGGCAGTAATCATGGGGGATTTTAACCTACATATCGATTGGTCAAATCAAATCACAGGGGGTAGCCTTGAGGAGGAATTCATAAAATGCATACGGGATTGTTTCTTAGAACAGTATGTTACAGAACCTACAAGGGAGCAAGCTATCTTAGATCTGGTCCTGTGTAATGAGACAGGAATAATAAACAATCTCCTAGTAAAAGATCCTCTCGGAATGAGTGATCACAGTATAGTTGAATTTGTAATACAGATTGAGGGTGAGGAAGTAGTGTCTCAAACGAGCGTACTATGCTTAAACAAAGGGGACTACAGTGGGATGAGGGCAGAGTTAGCTAAAGTAGACTGGGAACACAGACTAAACGGTGGCACAATTGAGGAACAGTGGAGGACTTTTAAGGAGCTCTTTCATAATGCTCAACAAAAATATATTCCAGTGAAAAAGAAGGGCGGTAAGAAAAGGAATAACCAGCCGTGGATAACCAAGGAAATAAAGGAGAGTATCAAATTAAAAAACAATGCGTATAAGGTGGCCAAGGTTAATGGGAAACTCGAAGATTGGGAAAATTTTAAACAACAGCAAAGAATGACTAAGAAAGCAATAAAGAAAGGAAAGATAGATTATGAAAGTAAACTTGTGCAAAACATAAAAACAGATAGTAAAAGCTTTTACCGATATATAAAACGGAAGAGAGTGACTAAAGTAAATGTTGGTCCCTTAGAAGATGAGAAGGGGGATTTAATAATGGGAAATGTGGAAATGGCTGAGACCTTGAACAATTATTTTGCTTCGGTCTTCACAGTGGAAGACACAAAAACCATGCCAAAAATTTCTGGTCACAGGAATGTGGGAAGGGAGGAACTTGAGACTATCACTATCACTAGTGGGGTAGTGCTGGACAGGCTAATGGGACTCAAGGTAGACAAGTCTCCTGGTCCTGATGAAATGCATCCCAGGGTATTAAAAGAGATGGCGGAAGTTATAGCAGATGCATTCGTTATAATCTACCAAAATTCTCTGGAATCTGGGGAGGTACCAGCGGATTGGAAAGCAGCTAATGTAACGCCTCTGTTTAAAAAAGGGGACAGACAAAAGGCAGGTAACTATAGGCCGGTTAGTTTAACATCTGTAGTGGGGAAAATGCTTGAAGCTATCATTAAGGAAGAAATAGCGGGACATCTAGATAGGAATAGTGCAATCAATCAGACGCAACATGGATTCATGAAGGGGAAATCATGTTTAACTAATTTACTGGAATTCTTTGAGGATATAACGAGAATGGTGGATAGAGGTGTACCGATGGATGTGGTGTATTTAGATTTCCAAATGGCATTCGATAAGGTGCCACACAAAAGGTTACTGCAGAAGATAAAGATACGCGGAGTCAGAGGAAATGTATTAACATGGATCGAGAATTGGCTGGCTAACAGAAAGCAGAGAGTCAGGATAAATGGGTCCTTTTCAGGTTGGAAATCTGTGGTTAGTGGTGTGCCACAGGGATCGGTGCTGGGACCACAACTGTTTACAATATACATAGACGACCTGGAAGAGGGGACAGAGTGTAGTGTAACAAAATTTGCAGATGACACTAAGATTAGTGGGAAAGCGGGTTGTGTAGAGGACACAGAGAGGCTGCAAAGAGATTTAGATAGGTTAAGCGAGTGAGCTAAGGTTTGGCAGATGGAATACAATGTCGGAAAAGGTGAGGTCATCCACCTTGGAAAAAAAAACAGTAAAAAGGAATATTATTTGAATGGGGAGAAATTACAACATGCTGCGGTGCAGAGGGACCTGGGGGTCCTTGTGCATGAATCCCAAAAAGTTAGTTTGCAGGTGCAGCAGGTAATCAGGAAGGCGAATGGAATGTTGGCCTTCATTGCGAGAGGGATGGAGTACAAAAGCAGGGAGGTCTTTCTGCAACTGTATAGGGTATTGGTGGGCTGCACCTGGAGTACTGCGTGCAGTTTTGGTCACCTTACTTAAGGAAGGATATACTAGCCTTGGCGGGGGTACAGAGATGATTCACTGTAGAAACATTTAAAATAATGAAAGGGATAGACAAGATAGAGGCAGAGAGGTTGTTTCCATTGGTCGGGGAGACTAGAACTAGGGGGCACAGCCTCAAAATATGGGGGAGCCAATTTAAAACCGAGTTGAGAAGGAATTTCTCCTCCCAGAGTGTTGTGAATCTGTGGAATTCTCTGCCCAAGGAAGCAGTTGAGGCTAGCTCATTGAATGTATTCAAATCACAGATAGATAGATTTATAACCAAGAAGGGAATTCAGGGTTATGGGGAGCGGGCGGGTAAGTGGAGCTGAGTCCACGGCCAGATCAGCCATGATCTTTTTGAATGGCGGAGCAGGTTCGAGGGGTTAGATGGCCTACTCCTGTTCCTAATTCTTATGTTCTTATGTTCTTATGTTCCTCCCTCTTCCAGCATCTTGTCCTCTTCTTCGCTGCCTCTGCTCCATCTCCCTGTCATACTCGAGATTGAGGGGAACTGCAAGTAGAGATCCCAAGACTGGGAGTAAGTGGTGTGAGCAGAATCCTTTAAAGGAGAAGCAAGATGTTCCCCACTTGCAGCAACACTCCCTGTCACCTCAGCAACTTTAAATAACTCTCGAAAGCTCCAAACAGTTGCACAAACATTACAGAGTCAGTAGAAATCAAAAAGCAAGTCAGCTGCAAGTTGTTGATGATCCGGCTGGCGGCTCCTTCCTGCTGCTGAACGCATGGTCAGCTGTTCATGATTAGGAGAGGGTGATAAATAGAGTGGCGATGTCGAAAATGGCAGATCGTAAGTCAGATCAGCGTTGCACTCATTGACGTCACGATCTGCCTTATCTAAATATCTGGAGCAAGCGAGGTCAGGCAGTGGTTTCTGTAGTGTAGTGGTTATCACGTTCGTCTCACACACGAAAGGGCCCCAGTTCGAGCCTGGGCAGAAACATCATTTCATCGCTTCTCGGCCTTTTGGCTAAGATCATGCGTAACTGACCTGACAGGGGAGTAACCATGACCCCAAAGTGGTTCTCCCTGGATCAGGAAGGTGGTTCTCCTATGCTTTTTGGAAATAGGAGGTGGGTGGGGTGGATTGACCCATCCACCTCCACCTCCACGGAGGTGTGTGGCGGGCCTGACCCATCCACCTCCATGGCACGAACCTGGTATTGCAGTACTTCCAGGAATAGTGCAGTGGCTCTCGGCCTTTTGGCTAAGAGCATTGGCGCAGAGTGATCCTTGATGTGTGCAAGGTGACCTCTGGCGTTTGTGATTTGACAAAGAATTGGAAAGATTGGCTACGAATTAAAAAAAAAAAATGAGAGCGTTGCCGACCTCCCCAGAATGGTGGCTGCCACGGGAACCGCCAGAAGCGGGTGGAAGCAACCCGGCCACCATTGTTTCTTCAAAATCGGCCTTAACGGCCATGCTACAGGCTCCAATATTGGAGACATGGTGTTTAAAAAAAGCAATCAACAACGATTAACATGGATGTACTGTGCGGGAAATAAACTGGAAGTAATTATTTTACGGAAAGAACTAAAAATAGCATTAACTGAAACTTGGCTGCAAACTGGACAAGAATGGAACAGTGGGATATAATATATTTAGAAGGAATAGAAAATTTAAGAAAGGAGGCAGAGTGCCAATATCGGTTAAAGAGGCAATCCATGTTGTAGAGAGGGTTGACGCAGACAAGAAAGGGTTACAGAGAGAGTTATGAAATTGCCCGGCACCCTCTGGGGTAACCGTCTGGAGCCAGGTCTTTCTGTGCCCGGCACAAAGTCCCATTCCCGCCACTGAATTGGGCTTACCGCCCCTCAAAGCAAGCGAAGGGCAATCTTCCGTGCTCCACTTCCTTTGGGGGCAGTTACCGGGGGACTTAGAGATGCACCACACGGATGCTCCACGTAGCACTGATGTGCTTCAACATCCTTTCCGTTCGCTTAAAGGGGAGGACCGCTGCTCACTCTAAAAGGCCTCTGATGCCTCCGCTGGGCCACCAGGGCGGCGTGGGACTGGGCCTGCAGCCCAGCACCCAAAGTGGAGTGCCGAGCTGCACGATGGCAGCCTGGACAATGCCAGGGCTGCCAACGTGGAGCCGACCCGAGAATCAGCAATCCAAAAAGATAGCAGCCCTGGGTGCTGGCGCCCTCCCCTTTAATTAGCACCTCGGATGGCTGGCATTGACATCTGTTCACACCAGCCTCATGGCCCATGGGGCTGTTTTCCCCGCAGGGTGGTAAGGGGTCGGCGCAGGGTGGCGAGGGGTTGCCGCACACGCCAGTTGCATGGCGGCCCGGGGCACTAACCGCGGGGCGTGTCGATGCCGTGGCAATTTCCCAGGAGGCAGTAGCTCCTCCCCCTCCCCGTCCACCCACTCCCCGAAGAAAAGTCTCCTCCGCCCCGTTAGTGCCCCACCCAGAGGCTCTAACGGGCCTTTAAAAAGGAGCAATTTCTCCCCTATATGTTTAGAGCGCAAAGATATAAAATAGCTTGTTCCATTAGTAGGGGTGTATTACCACCTCCACATTGTGCAAAGGAAATGGAAGAAGAAATCTGCAGTCAGATTAGGTTGAAAAGGTTAAGAGGAGATTTGATAGTGGTGTTTAAAATCATGAATGGTTATGATTGAGTAAATAAGGAAACACTTTTTTCCAGTGGCAGAGGGGTCGGTAACCAAAGCCACAGATTCAAGGTGATTGGCTAAAGATCTAGAGGCCACATGAAGAAACATTTTTTTACACAGTAAGTTATGATCTGGAATACACTTCTTGAACGGGTAGTGGAAGCAGATTCAATAGTATGATCCAAAAGAGGATTGGATAAATATATGAAGGGATATAAATTACAAGGCTATGGGGAAAGAGCAAGGGAGTGGGATTAATTGGATAGCTCTATCAAAGAGCCGGCACAGGCACATTGGGCCAAATGGCCTCCTTCTGTGCTGTCTTATTCTATGATTCTATGATGCGAGATTAACTCGATGAATAGGAATAATAGAACTATTGTTCTGGAGATATTTTAATTATCGATTGGGGCAGTGAGGGAGTCAATGGAGAATGGGAATGAAGTTTCTAAAATAGGACTCCTTCCTTAAGCAGTATATTAGTCAGCCTACAAGGGCAGAGACGATGCTTGATCTGGTTCTGAGTAATGAAAGAGATCAGGTAGATGAGCTAAATGTGGGTGAACACCTTGGGAGTAGTAACGACAATATGATCAGGTTTAATATCAAACTAGAAAGGGAAAATGTCAATACAAAACCTAGAACAGCAGATTGAATTAGGGCAGCGTTTAGAAAGATGAGAAGTGAGCTAGCAGAGGTGAGGTGGAAGGAGGAATTGGGAATCAGGATTGTCGAACAACAGTGGAATGTTTTCAAAAAGAGTAATTGCAGAGGCACAGAGTAAGTATATTTCATTAAAAAAGAAGGAAGCTACTTGTAGCTTTAGGATGTCATGGTTAAACCAAGAGTTTAGAAACCAATTAAGGAGAGTCTTAAGAACTATAAGAATAATAATTATGAAAAAAACTAAAGGAGAATATGACAAAATAAGAAAAGAGTTTAAGGGCAGGATAAGGAAAACTAAGAGGGAGCATGAGGAAAAAAATTCTCCAAATTTCAAAAGGAACAGTAAAATATTTTTCCCTAGGCGGCTATTTTTTTATATATATTAGGAGCATCTGGACAACACATTGCAGATATCCTATCTATAATTGTCCAAAGTTCTCTCGATTCAGGAACCATCCCTTTAGATTGGAAAATTGCGCATGTCACTCCACTTTTTAAGAATGGCGAGAGAAGGAAACCAGGGAATTATGGATCAGTTAGCCTAACATCAGTTGCGGGGAAATTGCTAGAGTCTATAATTATATCTATAAGGATACGGTGACTGAACACCGTGAACATTTTCAATTGATCAGAGAGAGCCAGCATAGATTTGTGAAAGATAGGTCATGCCTGACAAACCATGATTGAATGTTTTAAAGAGGTAACTAAATTAGTGGACAGGAGAATGTCTATGAATGTTATTTCCAGAAGGCATTTGGTAAAGTTCCATATAAGAGACTGTTATCTAATGTAGAAGTCCATAGAATTGACAGCAAATTATTGACACGTTTAGGAAATTGGCTGAGCAGCAGGGCAGAGAGTAGGTACTAAAATTAGTAGGATGTGACTAGTGGTGTCCCACAAGAATCTGTGTTGGGGCCTCAACTATTCACATTGTTTATTAACGACTTAGATGATAGCATAGAAAGTCATATGGATTTGCCAATTACATAAATATAGTTGGCATTGTAGGCAGTATAGATGAAAGCATTAAATTACAAAAGGATATTGATAGATTAAGTGAATAGGCAAAACTGTGCAAATGAATTTCAATGTAAAAAAGGATAGAACAGGGTACTTTCTAAATGGTGAAAAGATAAAAACAGTGGAGGTTCAAAGAGTCTTGGGGATCCAGGTATATAGATCATTAAAATGTAGTGAACAGGTACAGAAAATAATCGAAAAGGCTACTGGAATGCTGGGCTTTATATCTAGAGGACTAGAATACACGAGGGTAGAAGTTATGCTGCAGCTGTACAAAACCCTGGTCAGACTACTCCTGGAGTGCTGGGAGCCGTTCTAGTCACCACACCTTAGGAAGGATATATTGGCCTTGGAGGGAGTGCAGCGTAGGTTTACCAGAATGATACCCGGACTTCAAGGGTTTAGTTTAGTTACGGGGAGAGATTAAGGACGTGACTGCTGCCAACGGACTGCGAAAGCGTGCTGCCAGTTTGTCATGGAGCCATGGGGTTCGTTAAAAATAACATTTTAATGCTGGGAGGGAGCGGGCTGGTTCAAAAGTGCCGGGAGAGAGAAGGCTGTTTCAAAAATGCTGGGAGAGAACAGGGAAAAATGTTGGGAGAGAGCGGGCTGCTTCAAAATTGCTGGGAGAAAGTAGGCTGTGAGGATAAATGCCAGTCAAAAATGCTCTGTGGGAAAAAAAAGAAGCTTCCAGTTCCAGATTAATGCGCAGTATGCTTCTGCACAGCTTCCAGTCATTGGCAGTGTTATGTATGTAAACATTACCAATGTGTAAGACTTGCCACCAGGGGGCGCACCTGTGGGAGACCCAAGGGTCACCTGCACACCCTGGGCAAGCAGGTATAAAAGACAATCTACCATGCTGCCTCCTCTGGAGTTACAATAAAGGTCACCACAGTTTGAGCTTAACATATACAGTCTTGTGGAGTTATTCTAAATGTAACAATTGGCGATGAGTAACAGATCACGAACTTTCACACAGTTATGGCTGCCGTCTTGAGAGATTTGTTGAGGGTGATGATTGGGAAGCCTTCGTTGAGCGTCTTGACCAGTATTTCTTGGCTAACGAGCTGGAAAAGGAAGAGCGCAAGGCGATTCTCCTCACCGTTTGCGGGTCCATGATATATGGCCTCATCAAAAATCTGCTAGCACCGACGAAACCAACGGACAAGACATATGAAGAGTTGTGCACACTGGTTCGGGAACACCTCAAGCCAAAGGAGAGCATCTTGATGGCCAGGTATCGCTTTTATACGCACCACCGCTCCGAGGGCCAGGACATGGCGAGCTATGTCGCCGACCTAAGAAGCCTTGCGGAACCGTGCGTATTTGCTGGATTTTTGTGGGAAATGTTGCGGGACTTGTTCGTGCTTGGAGTCGCCATGAGGTCATTCTTCGCAAATTGTTGTCTGCCGAATCCCTAGATCTGAGCAAGGCCATCACGATAGACCAGGCTTTTATGTCCACGAACGATAACACTAAACAGATATCATTGCTGCATCGGAACTCACCGGCAAGTACTGTGCATAAAATAATGCCTTCAGCAGGCAGAACTGTACATGGCAGGGCCTACACGCCCACAAAGATCAGACCTAGGATGACTCAGGGTCCGCCGTGGGGCGTGAATGCAAATCCATTAGCACCATGTTGGCGCTGCGGGGGTAATCATCGAGCCCATCAATGTCGATTCAAGTACTACATGTGCAAGGACTGTGGAACAATGGGGCACCTCCAGCGAATGTGCAGACATGCTGTGACTCACCACGTGGCAGAGTCGGCAGGAGATACCGATCCGGAGCAGCTGACGCTGAATGAGTAAGAGAGGCAACTCAAGCCAAGGCCAAAGTGTATGGGGTACACACCTTCACCACCAAAAGCCCTCCAATAATGTTAAAAGTCAAATTAAACAGCATTCCAGTTTCCATGGAATTGGACACAGGAGAGAATCATTCAATTATGAGCCAGAAGGCCTTTGAGAAACTATGGGGCAACAAGGCACAAAGGCCAAAACTAAGCCCGATCCACACCAAGCTGCGCACTTACACCGAAGAGCTCATACCAGTCATTGGCAGTGTGGCAGTGAAGGTATCGTATGATGGCATACAAATTGGCATACAAGTGGCATACAAATTGGCCAGAAATAGCAGCGAACCTGGGGACTGGGAGAAATTTAGAACTCAGCAGAGGAGGACAAAGGGTTTATTAGGGCAGGGAAAATGGAGTACGAGAAGAAGCTTGCAGGGAACATTAAGGCGGGTTGCAAAAGTTTCTATAGGTATGTAAAGAGAAAAAGGTTGGTGAAGACAAATGTAGGTCCCCTGCAGTCAGAATCAGGGGACGTCATAACGGGGAACAAAGGAATGGCAGACCAATTGAACAAGTACTTTGGTTCGGTATTCACTAAGGAGGATACAAACAACCTTCCGGATATAAAAGGGGTCGGAGGGTCTAGTAAGGAGGGGGAACTGAGGGAAATCTTTATTAGTCGGGAAATTGTGTTGGGGAAATTGATGGGATTGAAGGCCGATAAATCCCCAGGGCCTGATGGACTGCATCCTAGAGTACTTAAGGAGGTGGCCTTGGAAATAGCGGATGCATTGACAGTCATTTTCCAACATTCCATTGACTCTGGATCAGTTCCTATGGAGTGGAGGGTAGCCAATGTAACCCCACTTTTTAAAAAAGGAGGGAGAGAGAAAACAGGGAATTATAGACCGGTCAGCCTGACCTCAGTAGTGGGTAAAATGATGGAATCAATTATTAAGGATGTCATAGCAGTGCATCTGGAAAATGGTGACATGATAGGTCCAAGTCAGCATGGATTTGTGAAAGGGAAATCATGCTTGACAAATCTTCTGGAATTTTTTGAGGATGTTTCCAGTAAAGTGGACAAAGGAGAACCAGTTGATGTGGTATATTTGGACTTTCAGAAGGCTTTCGACAAGGTCCCACACAAGAGATTAATGTGCAAAGTTAAAGCACATGGGATTGGGGGTAGTGTGCTGACGTGGATTGAGAACTGGTTGTCAGACAGGAAGCAAAGAGTAGGAGTAAACGGGTACTTTTCAGAATGGCAGGCAGTGACTAGTGGAGTGCCGCAAGGTTCTGTGCTGGGGCCCCAGCTGTTTACATTGTACATTAATGATTTAGACGAGGGGATTAAATGCAGTATCTCCAAATTTGCGGATGATACTAAGTTGGGTGGCAGTGTGAGCTGCGAGGAGGATGCTATTAGGCTGCAGAGTGACTTGGATAGGTTAGGTGAGTGGGCAAATGCATGGCAGATGAAGTATAATGTGGATAAATGTGAGGTTATCCACTTTGGTGGTAAAAACAGAGAGACAGACTATTATCTGAATGGTGACAGATTAGGAAAAGGGAAGGTGCAACGAGACCTGGGTGTCATGGTACATCAGTCATTGAAGGTTAGCATGCAGGTACAGCAGGCGGTTAAGAAAGCAAATGGCATGTTGGCCTTCATAGCGAGGGGATTTGAATACAGGGGCAGGGAGGTGTTGCTACAGTTGTACAGGGCCTTGGTGAGGCCACACCTGGAGTATTGTGTACAGTTTTGGTCTCCTAACTTGAGGAAGGACATTCTTGCTATTGAGGGAGTGCAGCGAAGGTTCACCAGACTGATTCCCGGGATGGCGGGACTGACCTATCAAGAAAGATTGGATCAACTGGGCTTGTATTCACTGGAGTTCAGAAGAATGAGAGGGGACCTCATAGAAACGTTTAAAATTCTGACGGGTTTAGACAGGTTAGATGCAGAAAGAATGTTCCCAATGTTGGGGAAGTCCAGAACCAGGGGTCACAGTCTGAGGATAAGGGGTAAGCCATTTAGGACCGAGATGAGGAGAAACTTCTTCACCCAGAGAGTGGTGAACCTGTGGAATTCTCTACCACAGAAAGTAGTTGAGGCCAATTCACTAAATATATTCAAAAGGGAGTTAGATGAAGTCCTTACTACTCGGGGGATCAAGGGTTATGGCGAGAAAGCAGGAAGGGGGTACTGAAGTTTCATGTTCAGCCATGAACTCATTGAATGGCGGTGCAGGCTAGAAGGGCTGAATGGCCTGCTCCTGCACCTATTTTCTATGTTTCTATGTTTCTATGGAGCTGTGCATGATTTACCACTATGGATTGTACCAGGTGATGGCCCAACGCTGTTCAGCAGAAGCTGGCTAGGAAAGATCCAATGGAACTGGGACGACATCAAAACACTATCTTGGGAGGATGATGCCTCGTGCGCCCAAGTGCTAAACCAATTTTCGTCGTTATTCGAGCCAGACGTCGGCAATTTCACAGGCGCCAAAGTGCAGATCCAATTACTTCCTGATACACGACCCATTCATTACAAGGCACGAGCAGTTCCATACATGATGCGAGAGAAGGTCGAGATCGAGCTGGACAGACTTCAACGAGAGGGGATTATATTGCCAGTCGAGTTCAACGAGTGGGCCAGTCCAATTGTTCCGGTGTTGAAGAGCGACGGGATGGTCAGAATCTGCGGGGACTACAAGGTAACGATCAATCGAGTCTCATTACAGGACCAGTACCCACTACAAAAAGCAGATGACCTGTTTGCAATGCTAGCAGGGGGGAAGTCGTTCACCAAGCTAGATCTAACCTCTGCTTACATGACACAGGAGCTGGCTGAACCTTCGAAAAGAATGACGTGCATCAACACGAACAGAGGACTGTTCCTATACCGCAGATGCCCCTTTGGGATTTGCTGGGCGGTGACCATCTTCCAGAGGAACATGGAGAGTCTGCTGAAATCAGTTCCGTGAGACGACATCTTGATCAGTGGCCGCAACACCATCGAACACTTGCACAACCTGGAAGAAGTTCTCAAGCGACTTGACAGATTGGGACTCAGGTTGAAACGCTCCAAGTGTGCTTTCCTGGCGCCAGAGGTAGAATTTCTGGGGAGAAAGATTGCGGCGGACGGCATCAGTCCCACGGACTCCAAGACGGAGGCCATCAAGAATGCACCCAGACCACAGAATGTGACGTAGCTGCGTTCGTTCCTGGGACTCCTCAACTATTTTGGTAACTTGCTACCGGGGTTGAGCACTTTGCTGGAACCATTGCATTTATTGCTACGCAAGGGTGATGACTGGGTTTGGGGTAAAGCTCAAGAGACAGCCTTTAACAAGGCCAAAAACCTGCTGTGTTCTAACAAGCTACTTGTAAACGTTTAGTACTAGCTTGTGATGCATCATCGTACGGGGTCGGTTGTGTGTTACAGCAAGCCAATGGGTCAGGCAAACTGCAACCGGTTGCATATGCATCCAGAAGCTTATCTAATGCTGAAAAAGCCTACAGTATGGTTGAAAAAGAAGCATTAGCATGCGTATACGGGGTTAAGGAAATGCACCAATACCTATTTGGGCTCCAGTTCGAGCTCAAAACTGACCACAAGCCGTTCATTTCGTTGTTCTCAGAAAGCAAAAGTATTGACACCAATGCTTCATCCCGCATCCAAAGATGGGCACTAATATTATCTGCGTATGATTCTGTAATCCATCACAGACCAAGCACTGAGCACTGTACGGATGCTCTCAGTCGGCTACCATTGCCCACCACCGGGGTGGAAAAGGCGCAACCCACAGACTTGCTTCTTGCAATGGATGCTTTTGAGAGCGAGGTGTTACCTGTCACGGCTCGCCAGATCAGGACCTGGACTAGCCAGGACCCGGTGCTATCACTAGTAAAAAGCTGTGTCCTCAATGGGAGCTGGTCGGCGGTTCCAGGGGAAATGCAAGGCGAAATGAAGCCGTTCCACCGACGCAAGGACGAAATGTCCATCCAGTCGGACTGCCTCCTATGGCTATGTGTAATATTGCCAAACAAAGACAGGGAAACGTTAATACGCGACCTTCACATTATCCACCCAGGCATAATCATGAGGAAGGCTATCGCCAGGTCGCATGTTTGGTGGTCCGGCATTGACTCGGAATTGGAGTCATGCGTACACCAATGCAACACTTGCTCAAGGTTGAGTAATGCACCAAGGGAGGCCCCACTGAGTCTGTGGTCATGGCCCTCCAAACCGTGGTCAAGGGTCCACATAGATTTCGCTGGCCCCTTTCTAGAAAAGATGTTCCTAGTAGCAGTGGACGCTTACTCTATATGGATTGAATGTAAAATGATGTCGTCATGTACGTCCACTGCCACCATTGAAAGCCTCCGGGCCATGTTCGCCACCCAGGGTTTGCCCGACGTCCTTGTTAGTGACAATGGACCATGCTTCACCAGCTCAGAATTCAACGAGTTCATGACCCGCAATGGCATCAAGCATATCAGGTCTGCGTCGTTTAAGCCCACATCCAATGGTCAAGCGGAACAGGCAGTCCAAACCATCAGGCAGAGCTTGAAACGCATGACGGGTGGTTCCCTGCAGACACAGTTATCTCAGATTCTGCTCAGCTACCGCACACGACCCCACTCGCTTACCGGGGTTCCCCCTGCACAATTGCTAATGAAGAGAGCATGCAAAACCAGGCTCTCCTTAGTCCACCCAGATCTCAGTTGATCATGTAGAAACCCAGCGTCACCGGCATAACATGTACCACGATCGCGCGGCTGTATCACGCGACATTGAAGTTAATAGAAACATAGAAACATAGAAAATAGGTGCAGGAGTAGGCCATTCGGCCCTTCTAGCCTGCACCGCCATTCAATGAGTTCATGGCTGAACATTCAACTTCAGTACCCCATTCCTGCTTTCTCGCCATACCCCTTGATCCCCCTAGTAGTAAGGACCTCATCTAACTCCTTTTTGAATATATTTAGTGAATTGGCCTCAACAACTTTCTGTGGTAGAGAATTCCACAGGTTCACCACTCTCTGCGTGAAGAAGTTCCTCCGCATCTCGGTCCTAAATGGCTTACCCCTTATCCTTAGACTGTGACCTCTGGTTCTGGACTTCCCCAACATTGGGAACATTCTTCCTGCATCTAACCTGTCTAACCCCGTCAGAATTTTAAATGTTTCTATGAGGTCCCCTCTCATTCTTCTGAACTCCAGTGAATACAAGCCCAGTTGATCCAGTCTTTCTTGATAGGTCAGTCCCGCCATCCCGGGAATCAGTCTGGTGAACCTTCGCTGCACTCCCTCAATAGCAAGAATGTCCTTCCTCAGGTTAGGAGACCAAAACTGTACACAATACTCCAGGTGTGGCCTCACCAATGCCCTGTACAACTGTAGCAACACCTCCCTGCCCCTGTACTCAAATCCCCTTGCTATGAAGGCCAACATGCCATTTGCTTTCTTAACCGCCTGCTGCACCTGCATGCCAACCTTCAATGACTGATGTACCATGACACCCAGGTCTCTTTGCACCTCCCCTTTTCCTAATCTGTCACCATTCAGATAATAGTCTGTCTCTCTGTTTTTACCACCAAAGTGGATAACCTCACATTTATCCACATTATACTTCATCTGCCATGCATTTGCCCACTCACCTAACCTATCCAAGTCGCTCTGCAGCCTCACAGCATCCTCCTCGCAGCTCACACTGCCACCCAACTTAGTGTCATCCGCAAATTTGGAGATACTACATTTAATCCCCTCATCTAAATCCTTAATGTACAGTGTAAACAGCTGGGGCCCCAGCACAGAACCTTGCGGTACCCCACTAGTCACTGCCTGCCATTCTGAAAAGTACCCATTTACTCCTACTCTTTGCTTCCTGTCTGACAACCAGTTCTCAATCCATGTCAGTACACTACCCCCAATCCCATGTGCTCTAACTTTGCACATCAATCTCTTGTGTGGGACCTTGTCGAACGCCTTCTGAAAGTCCAAATATACCACATCAACTGGTTCTCCCTTATCCACTCTACTGGAAACATCCTCAAAAAATTCCAGAAGATTTGTCAAGCATGATTTCCCTTTCACAAATCCATGCTTACTTGGACCTATCATGTCACCTCTTTCCAAATGCACTGCTATGACATCCTTAATAATTGATTCCATCATTTTACCCACTACCGATGTCAGGCTGACCGGTCTATAATTCCCTGTTTTCTCTCTCCCTCCTTTTTTAAAAAGTGGGGTTACATTGGCTACCCTCCACTCCATAGGAACTGATCCAGAGTCAATGGAATGTTGGAAAATGACTGTCAACGCATCCACTATTTCCAAGGCCACCTCCTTAAGTACTCTGGGATGCAGTCCATCAGGCCCTGGGGATTTATCGGCCTTCAATCCCATCAATTTCCCCAACACAATTTCCCGGCTAATAAGGATTTCCCTCAGTTCCTCCTCCTTACTAGATCCCCCGACCTCTTTTATAACCGGAAGGTTGTTCGTGTCCTCCTTCGTGAATACCGAACAAAAGTACTTGTTCAATTGGTCCGCCATTTCTTTGTTCCCCGTTATGACTTCCCCTGATTCTGACTGCAGCGGACCTACGTTTGTCTTTACTAACCTTTTTCTCTTTACATATCTATAGAAACTTTTGCAATCCGTCTTAATGTTCCCTGCAAGCTTCTTCTCATACTCCATTTTCCCTGCCCTAATCAAACCCTTTGTCCTCCTCTGCTGAGTTCTAAATTTCTCCCAGTCCCCAGGTTCGCTGCTATTTCTGGCCAATTTGTATGCCACTTCTTTGGCTTTAATACTATCCCTGATTTCCCTTGATAGCCACGGTTGAGCCACCTTCCCTTTTTTATTTTTATGCCAGACAGGAATGTACAATTGTTGTAGTTCATCCATGCGGTCTCTAAATGTCTGCCATTGCCCATCCACAGTCAACCCCTTAAGTATCATTCGCCAATCCATCCCAGCCAATTCACGCCTCATACCTTCAAAGTTAGCCTTCTTTAAGTTCTGGACCATGGTCTCTGAATTGACTGTTTCATTCTCCATCCCAATGCAGAATTCCACCATATTATGGTCACTCTTCCCCAAGGGGCCTCGCACAATGAGATTGCTAATTAATCCTCTCTCATTACCTAACACCCAGTCTAAGATGGCCTCCCCCCTAGTTGGTTCCTCGACATATTGGTCTAAAAAACCATCCCTTATGCACTCCAGAAAATCCTCCTCCACCGTATTGTTTCCAGTTTGGTTAGCCCAATCTATGTGCATATTAAAGTCACCCATTATAACTGCTGCACCTTTATTGCACGCACCCCTAATTTCATGTTTGATGCCCTCCCCAACATCACTACTACTGTTTGGAGGTCTGTACACAACTCCCACTAACGTTTTTTGCCCTTTGGTGTTCTGCAGCTCTACCCATATAGATTCCACATCATCCAAGCTAATGTCCTTCCTAACTATTGCCTTAATCTCCTCCTTAACCAGCAATGCTACCCCACCTCCTTTTCCTTTTATTCTATCCTTCCTGAATGTTGAATACCCCTGGATGTTGAGTTCCCAGCCCTGATCATCCTGGAGCCACGTCTCCGTAATCCCAATCACATCATATTTGTTAACATCTATTTGCACAGTTAATTCATCCACCTTATTGCGGATACTCCTTGCATTAAGACACAAAGCCTTTAGGCTTGTTTTTTTAACACCCTCTGTCCTTTTAGAATTTTGCTGTACAATGGCCCTTTTTGTTCTTTGCCTTGGGTTTCTCTGCCCTCCACTTTTCCTCATCTCCTTTCGGTCTTTTGTTTTTGCCTCCTTTTTGTTTCCCTCTATCTCCCTGTATTGGTTCCCATCCCCCTGTCATATTAGTTTAACTCCTCCCCAACAGCACTAGCAAACACTCCCCCGAGGACATTGGTTCCGATTCTGCCCAGGTGCAGACCGTCCGGATTGTACTGGTCCCACCTCCCCCAGAACCGGTTCCAATGCCCCAGGAATTTGAATCCCTCCCTGCTGCACCTTTGCTCAAGCCACGTATTCATCTGAGCTATCCTGCGATTCCTACTCTGACTAGCACGTGGCACTGGTAGCAATCCCGAGATTACTACTTTTGAGGTCCTACTTTTTAATTTAGCTCCTAGCTCCTTAAATTCATTTCGTAGGAACTCATCCCTTTTTTTACCTATGTCATTGGTACCAACGTGCACCACGACAACTGGCTGTTCTCCCTCCCTTTTTAGAATGTCCTGCACCCGCTCCGAGACATCCTTGACCCTTGCACCAGGGAGGCAACATACCATCCTGGAGTCTCGGTTGCGGCCGCAGAAACGCCTATCTATTCCCCTTACAATTGAATCCCCTATCACTATCGCTCGCCCACTCTTTTTCCTGCCCTCCTGTGCAACAGAGCCAGCCACGGTGCCATGAACTTGGCTGCTGTTGCCCGCTCCTGATGAGTCATCCCCCTCAACAGCACTCAAAGCAGTGTATCTGTTTTGCAGTGGGATGACCACAGGGGACCCCTGCACTACCTTCCTTGCACTACTCTTCCTGCTGGTCTTCCATTCCCTCGCTGGCTGTGGACCCTTCTCCTGCGGTAAGACCAACTCGCTACACGTGATACTCACGTCATTCTCAGCATCGTGGATGCTCCAGAGTGAATCCGCCTTCAGCTCCAACTCCGCAACGCGGACCGTCAGTAGCCGGAGGTGGACACACTTCCCGCACATGTAGTCGTCAGGGACACTGGTGTTGTCCCCGTGTTCCCACATGGTACAGGAGGAGCATATCACGTGACCGAGCTGTCCTGCCATGACTTAACCCTTAGATACACTTAAATTGCCGACAACAATGTTAAAAGTTACTGATTAATAAAGAAAAAGAAAAACTACTCACCAATCAGCAGCCAATCACTTACCACGTTGGCCGTGACGTCACCTTTTGATTTCTTTCTACTTCTTTTTTGACTTCTCTCAGCTGGAGCTGCACCGGTACGCCTCTCTCGACTCCTGCCTCTCTCGACGCTCCCCGGACTGCTGAGCCTTTTATAGGCCGCTGCCTCTCTCGACTCCCGCCTCTCTCGACGCTCCCCGGACTGCTGAGCCTTTTATAGGCCGCTGCCTCTCTCGACTCCCGCCTCTCTCGACGCTCCCCGGACTGCTGAGCCTTTTATAAGCCGCTGCCTCTCTCGACTCCCGCCTCCCTGTGTTTGTTGTTAATTATGGTCATGGTCCTAAATGGGTTGCTGGCACTGTGTTGGCCAAGGAGGGGAATAGAGTGTTTGTTGTCAAACTTTTGAACGGACAAACGTGCAGAAAGCACTTGGATCAGACCAAACTGCGGTTCACTGACAATCAATAACAGTTTGAAGAGGACATTACCATCATTGATCCACCCACACACACCCAACCAGCAAACAACCTCGCGGTCAGCCACGAGGATGAACCCACCACGCCCGACAGTCCGATCAGACCAGCCACATCGCAGTGCAGCAATGATCCGACCAACTCACCCATACCAGGACTTCAACTCAGGCGATCAACCCGGGAACGCAGAGCCCCGGATCGCCTCAACTTGTAAATAACTTGTATCTAAGACTTTGGAGGGAATGATATTATGTATTTAAACATTACCAATGTGTAAGACTTGCCACCAGGGGGTGCACCTGTGGGAGACCCAAGGGTCACCTGCACACCCTGGGCAAGCAGGTATAAAAGGCAGTCTACCATGCTGCTTCCTCACTCTGGAGTTAAAATAAAGACACCAAGGTCACAGCAGTTTGAGCTTAAGATATACAGTCTTGTGGAGTTATTCTAAATGTAACAGGCAGGAGTCACACCGTTACACAAATTAGGGTTGTATTCCCTAGAATTTAGAAGAGTGATCTGATCGAAGTTTTCGGGATATTAAGGGGAATAGATAAGGTAGATGGAGAGAAATTATTTCTGCTGGTTGGAGATTCTAGGACTAGGGGAATAGTCTAAAAATTAGAGCCAGACCATTCAGGAGTGAAATTAGGAAACACTTCTACACACAAACGGTGGTAGAAGTTTGGAACTTTCTTCCACAAACGGCAACTGATGCTAGATCAATTGTTAATATTAAATCAGAGATTGATAGCTTTTTGTTAACTAAAGATATTAAGGGATATGGGCCAAAGATGGGTATATGGAGTTAGGGTGCAGATCAGCCATGATCTCACTGAACAGGCTCGAGGGATGAAAGGCCTATTCCTGTTCCTATATTCTATGTTCCTATGAAGGACCACTTTCCCCCATGCTTCTGCTCAAAATTCTTCTTGGAAAAAAGAATGACCTTTCACAATCTCAGGATGCCCCAAAATGCTTTACAGTCAATGAAGTATTTTTTGAAATGTAATCTCTGTTGTAATGTAAGAAACACAGCAGTCAATTTACACACAGCAAGATCCCACAGTCTGATAATGACTAGAAAATCTGTTTTAGTGCAATTAGTTGAGGGATAAGCATTGGCTAGGACACCGGGAGAACGCCCCTGCTCTTCTTCGAATAGTGCCATGAGATTTTTTATGTTTAACATATAGGACAGACGGGGCCTAAATTTAATGTCTCATCCAAAATACTGCACCTGTGATAGTACAGCACTCCCTTAGTGTTAACCTAGATTTTGTGCTCAAGTTCCTGGAGTGGGGATTGAACCCACAACTGTCAGTGTACCGCAGCTGACACTGAGGTTAAACTGATTGTAATCCCAGTAAATTACAGCAGCTCATACGGATTATTTTAGTTTTATAACTAAGCACAAATGTATACAAGGCTCATTCTTCTCTCTCTTCTGTTGCCTAACATGTGAGACAACCCATTTCTTCTGTTGCTTTTTCCATTCAGCAGATCGTGTACTGCATTTTTCTGAATGAAGACACCTGTCAGGGGGACTGGCTAGACGTGAGTACCCCACTGAATACCAACCCAGTATTCAGAGACCGGAGCTTTGGTCTCCTCCTTGACAAGGCTACAAGGCTCATTGAGGCCCCCCAGTTGGTGGGCAATTCTTGCCCAAAAATCCCTGCAATTTCTAACACAACCCTACCCCATGGCCAAATTCGGAAAGATCCCCCTGCTAGGGCAGTTAAGCCAGAATGCACAATGTTGATGCAGGACCCCTGTTGCCAATAATTATCATGTATTCTACTCCTCACAACAAACACATGCGATCAACCAGAGAAGCAATATATTTCTACAATGCTCGCGATGACAATGGTTTAACATATTTTAATTTCATCTATTTTTTCTAGTGGGGCACTTAATCCTGTTTTTGTCATGCTAATGTATGATCCTCTTATCCACTCTTTGCAGTGTCATTAATGAGAACAAATTAAAAAATAAATGTCAGCATGGCTTGTGTTACCTCAGATGATATCTTCCCCTCCAGCTGCTTTGACGGTCTTTATCTCAAAAGTTTATTGCCGTTTGAACCTGACATTAAAATTTATTGGCAATGTCATGAGAGATACAGGAGGGATCTCTGATTTATTGAGTTGAGACAGAGAAGCTAAAATTCAGCCCCATGAGTAAAACTGTCACCCTCTTTCCAACTTGTGATTATACCCCTTCACCATGGGCTAACTTCTCGTCATGACCACTTGAACTGTCACCTGAGCGGAGGACAGAGAGGGAAATCTAGTTGGAGGAGGGTGGGTCGATAGCATGGGATCGGACACTGTACTAATGTCACTCAGGATAGCAATAATTCTTCCCACCCCACCCCAGTGCTGGGAGGAAAGGTATAATTTAACCCCAGGGTACCAGCTCCTGATCACTGCCCAGTAACCCCCCACCCATCCTACTGGAATGTGTCTGTGTGGATGTTGGGCTTAGGCAGAATCAGGGCTGAGCTGTGATGCCACTCAAGATGGTCAATATGACTGCCAGCCTGTCCAGAAAGAAAGGATGAATGTGATAGAGAAAACAAGATAGGAAGCTAATTTGAACTTAATAACAAGTAAAATATTAGTTATAATATTACTCAATGCATACAGGTAAGGTACAACATGGAAACAGGTCTGTGTTGACATTTGCCCTCCATGCAAGCAAATAGTCCTAATCACATTTACCCACCCTCTTCCCATATCCCTTCAACCCTTTCCCTTCATCCACCTATCCAATCTAATTTTGAATGTTGACATAGTCTTGCCTCAATTACTCACCCTGCAAGTGAATTCCATAGCCTCATAACTCTCCGGGTGAACTGATTTATCTTCCTTTTTGTTCTTATAAATATATGTTATTGTTGTTATTATATCTAATGGCCACTAATTCTTAACCTCTCAACTACTGGAAACCATCAGCTTCTATCTATCCTGTCCCATCCTTCAAAATTAGAAACTTCTATCGTGTCTTAATTCGTCCCATCTTCTCTCCTATTCACTTCAACCTTGGTGACCTGCATCATGTGGTTTGGTCCTGCATTTGAGCTTTTTAATAAAACACTGTCTGCTCCAGTGATCTCTAACACTTTAAATTAAATTTTGATCATAAGCTGGCAGCTAATCGTGCAGGAATAGCATGCGACAGGACTTTCATAACTTGGTCAATCACAGATACTTTTATGGTGTAATTTTGCGATATTGCTCTTGGTATAACGGAACCAAGACGAGCATGGAAAATATTTTTTAATAACTTGATTTCTTCTCGATAGTGACACTGATAAGGATGTGAGGTCATAGATTTTTTTAAATTAAAAGCTGCAGTTGGCCTTCATGCTTTCATTAATCTGTCTTCAAATCATGTGACTGCCAGGACGGTAGAAGGCGAACTAGATGGACCTTGGTCTTTTTTTGTCCAGCAAGTCCTACGTACCTAAATCCTTTCTTGTGACCTTTCGCCATCTTGCAGTTGTTTCCAGCCCTATATACTGTAACGAGATAATGTATAGCGCCCTCTAGCTAGAAGGTATCGATATAATATATAGCGCCTTCTAGCTAGGAGGTATTGGGAGCTGTATTGAGGGAGAGTGTCTGTGAAGGAACACCATCTTAAGCTCCACATGGCTGTCTGAGATCTCCCAAACAAATAGAGGTAAGTTGAACTAAGAGTGTTCAAGAGACTATAAAATACATATACCAGCATGCACTCTGGTCTTCCAACTCTGGTATGCTTTATATTATTCCCATCCCACCACTCCCTCTGCTCCAGTGTTAATGGCTGGCCTTGCCAGTGATTTTTTTTACAAACCTTGCTCCTCCCCACACAGCTAGCGATATTGGGCTAGAAATTTGGCATCGCCCTGGTTGGGGCGTTAACTTTTGAGAAGTTGGAAGTTTAGCGCCAGGGGCTAATCAATCTCGCTGCCTAAATTCAGTCTCAGCACTCAAAGAATGCAGGGGAACACTAAATCAGGCAATAATGGCGTAGGTAAGTGGCTCCAAGCGATAACGAATATGAGGTGTGTAATCGAGAGTGAGCATTGGCGAAGGTGCCTTTGATTCAGGGAGTGCAGAATGGCGATATGCTGTGGGATAAAATGCAAAATCCTTGGACGGTCTGCAACACTCCGGGGATTAAGCAGCTTTTATTTGGCTGCAGATACATCTTGCACTCTCTGCCACACATAACTAACCTTTGGAACCTTTACAGCTGGGGTGCATCCCTTTAAGTAGAGCCAGCTGGTTCACGCCTGTGCTCCCTGGCGCTGACGGTGCGAGAGGATAAGGTGGGGTGGGGGGGAGGGGGACCCTACTGCAGTTTGCGGATTGGGCGCCCAGTGAGCGTTGCGCTCGTTGATGTCACGATCTACATGGCAAAAGGTTCCGAGGCGCTAACTGTTATTGTTGGCGCAACGAGGCCGGCGAAATTGCCATGTGGCACGGGATTCGCCCCGCCACGGAGCTATTGCCTGAGGACCCCGTTAGTAACCCTGCCACGCGTTAACTGGGGACACGAACATGCCGAGTCTCTCCCATTAACTTTCAGCCCTTAAAACCTTGTTCCTAAACCTCTTCACCTTACTACCTCTTTCCCAGTTTCAAAACATTCCTGAAAGTCAAAAGTCATCTCTGCAACTGTGCTTGTGGGCACGTCCCCTCATCATTCTTCCCCTCCACTTTGTTCAACCTCTCTTCTAGAAGTTCAAGAAGAAGGCCCAAAACCATCTTCTTGGGGCTACTAGAGATTTTTTTATTATTCATTCATGGGTTGTGAATGTCACCGGCAAGGGCAGAATTTATTGCCCATCACATTTCACGCCTTGCCTACATTCATAGCTATTCAACCACGGCAGGCAGATTGTCCACATACATAACTGGACTCTTACTCACAGGTTCCTTTATTTTGCAGGCCAAGATGGCACATAACAGAGAAGAGAGCAGCAGGGGACAGGAGGGGGATTGCGGGAGTGGAGGGGGGTAGGGGGGCGGGTGAGAAGCTGAACTGCGCAAGCTGATTGACTTGGAGGAGCGAGTGCTGCGGATCATTGGCCTGCAGGTGGTGGGTGCCGTGGACAGCGGAGATGTCGAGCCTGCTGGGGGCAACAATGATATCTTTATCCCCTCTGCTCATCCCACTTCCCGATTAAACAAAAGAGCCTTATCACTTTCCAACTCCTCATACTGTCTGCCCTTCTTGCTCCATTCCTGCCTCCCTTCCCTCACCTTATCGTCCTTTCAGATAACCATACAGCAGATGACCAGCCTGTACCTGAGCCCCCCAACTGAGCCATGAGGGAGAAGAAGAGGGGGACAAGGATGAGGAGGAGGGGGAGGAGGAGGAGGAGCCAAGCACTGTGTCACTGCTTCTCCCACCCGCAAGCACTAGCTCAGATACTGGTACTCTGCAGTCCTTAGCAGTTAGGTTAGTAGAGGTGATACACCTGGGCCTAATGGACTACAGCACAGTCAAGGGGAAAGGGAACCTCAGGAGCCATCTCTCCGGAGGGCGGGTTCGCACGTGAGTTCTGTTGAACAAGACTCCAATGAGGACCTCGATGGGGAGGTGGTCACACAAAGGGTGATGGCCATGCATTCTGACATGATAGGTGCAATGCCAAAGGTGCCCGAGAGCCTGTCGACAGTGGTAAGGAGCGTGGAGGAGTCCACCTCCCGCATTGTACAGAGCTCTGCGCACACCATGGAGCCCATCTTTGCCAGTGTGCAAACGATGGTGGACTCCCAGAGAGAATGTGCGGATCCAGACCTCATGATGTATGACATGTGATAGCTTCCATTGAAGCACAAGTGGAAGAAATGCAATATCTTAGTGCTGTAATGGAGTCAATGGTTGCTGGCATGGAAGCTCAGACTGCTCTCATGCAGTCTTGGTTATATGCCATGCAAACTCTGACTGCTGCTATCGCCGCTGGGTCCACCACATTTGACCGGGGAATCTCACGGTGTTGCAGCAGCAGAACAATCTGTCCTGAAGCAGATTACATAACAACATAAGAACATAAGAAATAGGAGCAGGAGTAGGATATACGGCCCCTCGAGCCTGCTCCGCCATTCAATAAGATCATGGCTGACCTGATCATGGACTCAGCTCCACTTCCCCGCCCGCTCCCCATAACCCCTTATCCCCTTGTCGTTTAAGAAACTGTCTATTTCTACCTTAAATTTATTTAATGTCCCAGCTTCCACAGCTCTCTGAGCAGCGAATTCCACAGATTTACAACCCTCTGAGAGAAGAAATTTCTCCTCATCTCAGTTCTAAATGGGCGGCCCCTTATTGTAAGATCATGCCCTCTAGTTCTAGTCTCCCACACCAGTGGAAACATTCTCTCTACAACCACCTTGTCAAGCCCCCTCATAATCTTATACGTTTCGAGAAGATCACCTCTCATTCTTCTGAATTCCAATGAGTAAAGGCCCAATCTACTCAACCTTTCCTCATAAGTCAAGCCCCTCATCCCCGGAATCAACCTAGTGAACCTTCTCTGAACTGTCTCCAAAGCAAGCATATCCTTTCGTAAATATGGAAACCAAAACTGCATGCAGTATTCCAGGTGTGCCCTCACCAATACCCTGTACAGCTGTAACAAGACTTCCCTGCTTTTATACTCCATCCCCTTTGCAATAAAGGCCAAGATTCCATTGGCCTTCCTGATCACTTGCTGTACCTGCATACTATCCTTTTGTGTTTCGTGTACAAGTACCCCCAGGTCCCGCTGTACTGCAGCACTTTGCAATCTTTCTCCATTTAAATAATAACTTGCTCTTTGATTTTTTTTCTGCCAAAGTGCATGACCTCACACTTTCCAACATTATACTCCATCTGCCAAATTTTTGCCCACTTACAGCCTGACCAAGTGGGGATGCTGAGGTGCTGCCCCTGGGGAGTGGCAGTGGATCAGTGAAGCAGGAACCTGCTGTCCTCTCTCAGGACTCTCAGGACCACTGCCACTCCACCATTGCACTTGTCATGGCCTGTCATGCAGCCAGCACAGACTGCCACCGCCCAGCCTGATGTGGTGTTGGGGACGTCCAGAGGAACGAGGAAGTGGGATGCAAATCAATGGAAATGAGCTCTGATGAGATGGTCGCGGACCTCTCTTGCCGGATTGTGATGGAGTCGCTGCCTCCTCCATCACGGGTGTTGAGTCCTCCTCGTCCTCCTGCTGTTGCTCCTCCGCTTGATCCACCTCCTCATGAGATAGTGTGGCTATGCCTGGTGGCAGTGGCTGTGTGCACATGATGGCCAGGTTGTGCAGCATGCAGCAGACAACAACGAATAGGGACACCCGCTATGGCGAGTACTGGAGGACTCCTCCCGAGCAGTCAAGGCAGCGGGACCGTTGCTTCAGCATTGCTATGGTCTGCTCAATCATCATCATAGGCAGTCCCTCGAAACGAGGATGACTTGCTTCCATGTCAAAAAAAGGATGAGTTCACAGGTGTTTCGAATGAAGAACCCGAATTATATCCTCAAGGGTGGAAGATGCCTATGCGTGGATTTTTTTAATGTGTAGTGGCCGTTGCACACCAGCTTGACAGAGCTACGTCTTGGTCCAGTGGCAAGGATCACCCAAGGCAACTGGAGACCTGCTCTGCTGCACGGACCTATTGCACACACATATCGTGCTCAATGATGTTCCTGGTGGCAGCATGGCTGTCATTGTATGAGAGCTGGGCAGGAGCGGTGGGGTTACGGAGCAGAGTCATGAGCCAGGTGGAGAGTGGATAGCTCTTGTCTTTGAGCAGCCAGCCGCGAGCTTGATGTGGTGACTGATGTGGCTTGATGTGGTGGCATCGTGGCTGCTTCAAGGATAGCAGGCATTAATGGGGAGGATGTGGCATGTGTGATCGCACAGCAACTACACATTCAGTGAGTGGCAACCTTTGTGGTTACGAAGATCTCAGGATTGTGATGCGGTGCCCTCAAAGTGACGTGGGTACAGTCAATGGCGACTTGCACTTTGGGGAAACCCGCTATCTTGACGGATCCACATGCCGCTCATGCTACTTGTCTCTGGTCATGGGGAAGGAAATGTAGTCTGTTCTCCTTCTGTAGAAAGCATCTGTGACCTTGCGGATGGAGCAATGGACAGCAAACTGGGTGGTGTTGGAGATGTCTCCTGTTGCACACTGGATCCATTACTATAGAAATTGAGCACGATGGTGACCTTGACTGCCACTGAAAGAACCATTCTCACCCTGGTCTGAGGCTCGAGGTCTGGTTGCAGGAGCTGACCACTTCCTTGCTAAAGCACAGTCTTCAAAACACACTGCTCCTCAGTGAAATTGATGTAGGAGAACTGCTGCCAGAATACTCTGTGAGGGTAAGGTTCCTGTTCACAGCCTTGTTGCTCCTTGTCACTTTGGCGACATCTTGCTGTCCTTGTATCTGTCTTTCTCCCTCTCTCTCTTTGACTTTCTCCTTGGCTTTCTACCTCTCTCTTTTGTCTCTCTCCTCTCTCTCACTTTGTCTCTCTCCTCTCTCTCTCACTTTGTCTCTCTCTCTCACTTTGTCTTTCTCCTCTCTCTCTCTGTGCCTTTCTCCCTGTCTTTCTCCCTCTCTCTCTCTGTGCCTTTCTCCCCTTCTCTCTCTCTGCCTTGCTCCTTATCTTTTTCTTTGTGCCTTTCTCCCTCTCTTTCTGTTATGTATGCAAACCTCACCAATGGTAAGACTTGTCACCAGGGGCACACCTGTGGGAGATCTAAGGGTCACCTGTGCACCCTGGGCAAGTAGGTATAAAAGGCAATCCACCATACTACTTCCTCACTTTGGAGTTACATTAAAGAGTCCAAGGTCACAATGGGTTGAGCTTACAACACAGTCTTGTGGAGTTATTCTGAACATAATAATTGGCGACGAGTTACAGATCATGATCTTTCACGCGGCAATGGCTGCCGTTGGTATTCTTGAGGTTGATGATTGAGAAGCCTTCATTGAGTGTCTCAACTAGTACTTCGTGGCCAACAAGCTGGACACGGCTGAGACGGCGGTCAAGTGCAGGGCGATTCTCCTCACTGTATGTGGGTCTTCGATATATGGCCTCGTCAAAAATCTGCTGGCACCAGTCAAACCAATGGACAAGACTTACACAGAGTTGTGCACGCTGGTTCGGGAACACCTCAAGCCAAAGGAGAGTATCCTAATGGCCAGGTATTGCTTTTACACGCACCATTGTTCCGAGGGCCAGAACATGACGAGCTTAGGTGGGCCAGAGCCCACCTAAGACACCTTGCTGGACAATGCGAATTTGCCGGATCTTTGGAGGAATTGTTGCAGGACATTTTCATGCTTGGAATCGGCCACGAGGTCATTCTTCGCAAACTACTGTCTGCCAAATCCCTAGATCTGAGCAAGGCCATCACGATAGCCCAGGCTTTCATATCCACGAGCGACAACATGAAAAATATATCTTCACAGAATCGAAGCTCACCAGCAAATACTGTGCATAAAATAATGCCTTCAGCAGCCAGAGCTGTTCATGGCAGGGCCGACAGGACCGCAGAGGCCAGGCCGAGGGTGACTCAGAGGCTGCTGTGGGGTGTGAATGCGAATCCATTAGCACATTGTTGGCACTGCGGGGCTGGTCATAGAGCCCATCAATGTCGATTCAAGCACTATGTGTGCAAGGGCTGTGGAACAACGGGGCACCTCCAGAGAATGTGCAAATGACCTCTGACTCACAACATGACAGAGTCAGCAGATGATCACGCTGAACAAGCAGGAGAGGCAACTCAACCTGAGGATGAAGAGGAAGTGTATGGGATACACACTTTCACCACTAAAAGCCCTCCGCTAATGTTAAAAGTTACACTTAACGGTATTCCAGTCTCCATGGAATTGGACACGGGGGCGAATCAATCAATCATGAGCCAGAAGGCTTTTGAGAAACTGTGGGGCAACAAGGCACAGAGGCCAAAACTGAGTCCGATTCACACAACACTGCACACATACACCAAAGAACTCCTATCTGTTATCGGCAGTGCGGCAGTGAAAGTATCGTACGACGGAATGGTGCAAGATTTACCACTATGAATTGTACCAGGCGATGGCCCAACGCTGTTCGGCAGAAGCTGGCTAGGAAAGATCCGATGGAACTGGGACGACATCAAAGCCCTGTCTTCGGTGGATGACGCCTCATGCGCCCAGGTGCTAAACAAATTCCCGGCGTTATTGCAGCCAGGCATCGGCAACTTCACAGGCACCAAGGTGCAGATCCATCTTGTTCCTGGGGCACGGCCCGTTCTTAACAAGGCCCGAGCAGTCCCATATATGATGCGAGAGAAAGTTGAGATCGAGCTGGACAGACTTCAATGAGAGGGGATCATATCGCCAGTCGAGTTCAATCGTGCCGGTGCTAAAGAGCGATGGGACAGTCAGAATCTGCGGGGACTACAAGGTAACGATCAACCGAGTCTCGTTACAGGACCAGTACCCACTACCTATAGTGGAGAACCTATTCGCAATGCTAGCAGGAGGAAAGTCATTCACCAAGCTAGATCTAACCTCTGCTTACACGACACAGGAGCTGGCTGGACCAGCAAAGAAGTTGACGTGCATCAACACGCACAAAGGACTGTTCGTGTACCACAGATGCCCCTTTGCGATATGTTCGGCTACGGCCATGTTCCAGAGGAACATGGAGAGTCTGCTGAAATCAGTTCCATGCACAGTGGTGTTCCAAGATAACATCTTGATCGCTGGTAGCAACACCACCGACCACTTGCACAACCTGGAAGAGGTTCGAAAGCGACTGGACAGAGTGGGACTCAGGCTGAAATGCTCCAAGTGTGTTTTCCTGGTGCCAGAGTCGAATTTCTGGGGTGAAAGATTGCGGCAGATGGCATGAGACCCATGGACTCCAAGACAGAGGCCATCAAGAATGCACCCAGACCACAGAATGTGATGGAGCTGCGTTCGTTCCTGGGAGTCCTCAACTATTTTGTTAACTTTCTATCGGGGTTGAGCACTTTGCTGGAACCCTTGCATTTATTGCTACGCAAGGGTGACGACTGGGTTTGGGATAAATCTCAAGAGACAGCCTTTAATAAGACCAGAAATCTGCTATGCTCTAAGAAGTTAGTTGTATTGTATGACTCGTGTAAACGTTTAGTACTAGCATGTGATGCACCGTCGTATGGGGTCGGTTGTGTTTACAGCAATCAAATGTGTCAGGCAAACTGCAACCGGTTGCATATGTGTCCAGAAGTTTATCCAAGGCTGAAAGAGCCGACAGTATGGTTGAGAAAGAAGCGTTAGAAACATAGAAACATAGAAACATAGAAAATAGGTGGAGGAGTAGGCCATTCAGCCCTTCGAATCTGCACCACCATTCAATAAGATCATGGCTGATCATTCACCTCAGTACCCCTTTCCTGCTTTCTCTCCAGACCCCTTGATCCCTTTAGCCTTAAGGGCCATATCTAACTCCCTCTTGAATATATCCAATGAACTGGCATCAACAACTCTCTGCGGTAGGGAATTCCACAGCTTAACAACTCTCTGAGTGAAAAGGTTTCTCCTCATCTCAGTCCTAAATGACTTACCCCTTCTCCTTAGACTATGTCCCCTGGTTCTGGACTTCTCCAACATCGGGAACATTCTTCCTTCATCTAACCTGTCCAGTCCTGTCAGAATTTTATATGTTTCTATGCAATCCCCTCTCATCCTTCTAAACTCCAGTGAATACAGGCTCAGTCGATCCAGTCTCTCCTCATATGTCAGTCCTGCCATCCCGGGAATCAGTCTGTTGAACCTTCGCTGCACTCCCTCAATAGCAAGAATGTCCTTCCTCAGATTAGGAAACCAAAACTGAACACAATATTCCAGGTGAGACCTCACTAAGGCCCTGTACAGCTGCGGTAAGACCTACCTGCTCCTATACTCCAATCCCCTAGCTATGAAGGCCAACACACCATTTGCCTTCTTCACCGCCTGCTGAACCTGCATGTCAACTTTCAATGACTGATGCACCATGACACCTAGGTCTCGTTGCATCTCCCCCTTTCCTAATCTGCCGCCATTCAGATAATATCCTGCCTTCGTGTTTTTGCCACCAAAGTGGATAACCTCACATTTATCCATATTATACTGCATTTGCCACATGCAGGTGCAGCAGGCGGTTAAGAAAGCAAATGGCATGTTGGCCTTCATAGCAAGGGGATTTGAGTACAGGGGCAGGGAGGTGTTGCTACAGTTGTACAGGGCATTGGTGAGGCCACACCTGGAGTATTGTGTACAGTTTTGGTCTCCTAACCTGAGGAAGGACATTCTTGCTATTGAGGGAGTGCAGCGAAGGTTCACCAGACTGATTCCCGGGATGGCGGGACTGACCTATCAAGAAAGACTGGATCAACTGGGCTTGTATTCACTGGAGTTCAGAAGAATGAGAGGGGACCTCATAGAAACATATAAAATTCTGACGGGGTTAGACAGGTTAGATGCAGGAAGAATGTTCCCAATGTTGGGGAAGTCCAGAACCAGGGGTCACAGTCTAAGGATAAGGGGTAAGCCATTTAGGACCGAGATGCGGAGGAACTTCTTCACCCAGAGAGTGGTGAACCTGTGGAATTCTCTACCACAGAAAGTTGTTGAGGCCAATTCACTAAATATATTCAAAAAGGAGTTAGATGAGGTCCTTACTGCTAGGGGGATCAAGGGGTATGGCGAGAAAGCAGGAATGGGGTACTGAAGTTGAATGTTCAGCCATGAACTCATTGAATGGCGGTGCAGGCTAGAAGGGCCGAATGGCCTACTCCTGCACCTATTTTCTATGTTTCTATGTTTCTATGTTTGCCCACTCACCTAACCTGTCCAAGTCACCCTGCAGCCTTTTAGCGTCCTCCTCACAGCTCACACTGCCACCCAGCTTAGTGTCATCTGCAAACTTGGAGATATTACACTCAATTCCCTCATCCAAATCATTAATGTATGTGTACACGGGGTTAAGAAAATGCACCAATACCTAGTTGGTCTCCGGTTTGAACTCGAAACCGACCACAAACCGTTTACTTCACTGTTCTCAGAAAGCAAAGGTATCAACACCAATGTTTCGTCCCACATCCAAAGATGGGCACTAACATTGTCTGCGTATGACTATGTAATCCGCCACAGACCAGGCACTGAGAACTGCGCTGACGCCTTCAGTCAGCTACCATTGCCCACCACCGGGATGGAAATGGCGCAACCCGCAGACTTGCTTCTGGTAATGGATGCTTTTGAGAGCGAGGGGTCACCCATCACAGCTCACCAGATCAGGACCTGGACTAGCCAAGACTCTGTGCTATCACCAGTAAAAAGCTGCATCCTTAATGGGAACTGGTCGGCAGTTCCCGGGGAAATGCAAGATGAAATTAAGCCATTCCACCAACATAAGGATGAACTGCCCATCCAATCGGTTTGTCTCCTATGGGGGAATCGCGTGGTTTTGCCAAAAAAAGGCAGGGAAAAGTTTATACACGACGAACACAGTACGCACCCAGGCACAGTCATGATGAAGGCTGTTATGTATGCAACACCTTGTAACCAGCATTCTACCGCCATCAGAGGGTGCATCTGTTGGAGTCCCAAGGGATCCCAGCATCCCTTGGGAGCACTGCATATAAGCAGGCATCCCATTCTGTGCCAGCACTCTGGAGTCAGAATAAAGAGACTAAGGTCACACTTACTCAAGTCTACAGTACTCAGTCACATTGCTTTATTTGAGACATAACAACTGGCGACGAGTAATAGATAACGAACCATCACGCGAAAATGCAGAGAACTGTTGGTATCCTGGAGAAATTCTCAGAAGGTGATGATTAGGAAGCCTTCGTGGAGCGACTTGACCAATCCTTTGTGGCCAACGAGCTGGAAGGGAATGAGAACGCTGCCAAACGAAGGGCGATCCTCCTCACCGTCTGCGGGGCAAAAACTTATGGCCTTATGAAGAATCTTCTTGCTTCGGTGAAACAAGCAACCAAATCGTATGAAGAACTGTGTAAGCTTGTCCAGGAGCACCTAAATCAAAGGAGAGCTTTCTGATGGCATTAATCGATTTTATACATGTCAACGGTCTGAAGGCCAGGAAGTGACGAGCTACTTTGCCGAACTGAGGCACCTTGCAGGACATTGCGAATTCGATTGATTCCTGGAGAAAATGCTAAGAGACATTTTTGTGCTTGGCATTGGCTATGAGGTTATCGTTCGCAAACTATTGACTGTTGAAACACCAAACCTGAGCAAAGCCATAACGATAGCCCAGGCATTTATGTCCACCAGCGATAATACCAAACAAATTTTGTCGCATAAAGATGCATCGGAAAGTATTGTACACAAAGTAATGTCGTTTTCAGGCAGGAATGCATATGGCAGAACGTACACACCTGCAGCTGCACGACCTCAGTTGACTCAGAGTCCACCATCAAGCGTGAATGCGAGGCAATTAACACCTTGTTGGCGCTGTGGAGGTGATCATCGAGCCCATCAATGCCACTTCAAACACTATGCGTGCGAAGGCTGTGGAACAATGGGACACCTCCAGCGAATGTGCAGACGAGCTGCAAACCCTGCAAACCACTGCGTTGCAGAGGAAGACCGATCCATGGCGGATCAAACTGAACTAGAGACGCGAACCAAGGAGGCAGAAGTGTACGGGGTACACACCTTCACCACGAAATGTCCACAGATCATGTTAAAAGTTGAACTGAATGGAATTCCAGTATCCATGGAATTGGACATGGGTGCGAGTCAGTCTATAATGAGCAAAAAGGCCTTCAACAAGCTGTGGTGCAACAAGGCACACAGACCCAAGCTGAGCCCTATTCATACCAAGCTGAGAACTTACACTAAAGAGCTGATCCCTGTAATTGGCAGTGCAGCAGTAAAAGTCTCCTATGATGGAGCGGTGCATGAACTACCACTATGGATTGTACCAGAAGATGGCCCCAAATTGTTCGGCAGAAGCTGGCTGGGAAAAATCCGCTGGAACTGGGACGACATCCGAGCGCTTTCGTCCGTCGATGACGCCTCATGTGCCCAGGTTTTGAGAAAATCCTTGTTGTTATTTGAGCCAGGCATCGGAACTTTCTCTGGGGCGAAGGTGCAGATCCACTTGATTCCCGGTACATGACCCATCCACCACAAGGCACGTGCAGTGCCATACACGAGAGAAAGTGGAGATCGAGCTGGACAGGCTGCAACGAGAGGGCATCATCGCCCCGGTTGAGTTCAACGAGTGGACCAGTCCGATTGTTCCTGTTCTCAAGGGCGATGGCACGGTCAGAATTTGTGGGGACTATAAAGTAACGATTAACCGTTTTTCGGTTCAGGACCAGTACCCGCTACTCAAGGCAGATGCTGGCAGGAGGGAAGACGTTCACCAAGTTGGACCTGACCTCGGCCTACATGACGCAGGAGCTGGCGGTATCTTCGAAACGCTTCACCTGCATCAACACGCACAAAGGTCTGTTCATCGACAATAGATGCCGGTTTGGGATTCGATCGGACGCGGCTATTTTTCAAAGGAACATGGAGAGTCTGCTAAAGTCAGTTCCGCGCACCATGGTTTTCCAGGACAACATATTGATCACAGGTCGGGACACCATCGAGCACTTGCAGAACCTGGAAGAGGTTCTAATTCGGCTAGATCGTGTGGGACTCAGGTTGAAACACTCAAAGTGTGTTTTCCTGGCACCAGAGGTCAAGTTCTTAGGGAGAAGAATTACAGCAGACAGCATCAGATCCACTGACGCCAAGACGAAGGCCATCAAGAACGCGCCGAGACCACAGAATGTGACGGAGCTGTGGTTGTTCCTGGGACTCCTCAATTATTTTGATAATTTCCTACCCGGGCATCTTGCTCGAACCACTACATATGTTGCTACGCAAGAGAGATGACTGGGTATGGGAGAAATCACAAGAGACTGCTTTTGTGAAAGCCAGAAATTTGTTATGTTCCAACAAACTGCTTGTTCTGTATGACCCATGTAAATGTTTAGTGCTAGCTTGCGATGTGTCTTCGTACGGGGTTGGGTGTGTATTACAACAAGCAAACGAATCGGGAATATTGCAACCGGTCGCTTATGCGTCCAGGAGTTTGTCCAAGGCCAACAGGGCCTACAGCATGATTGAAAAAGAAGCTCTGCCATGCGTTTACGGGGTGAAAAAAATGCACCAGTATCTGTTTGGGCTTAAGTTCGAGTTAGAAACTGACCATAAGCCACTCATATCGCTATTCTCAAATAGCAAAGGTATTAATACCAATGCCTCTGCTCGCATCCAAAGATGGGCGCTCACACTGTCTGCATATAACTATGTAATTCGCCACAGGTCAGGCACAGAGAACTGCGCTGATGCTCTCAGTCAGCTACCATTGCCCACCACCAGGGTGGAAATGGCACAGATTGCAGACTTGCTCTTGGCGATGGATGCATTTGAAAATGAAAAGTCACCCGTTACGGCCTGGACCAGCCAGGATCCTTTATTGTGCCTTGTAAAAAACTATGTCCTCCATGGGAGCTGGTCCAGCGTCCCAGCGGAGATGCATGAAGAGATGAAGCCATTCCAGCGATGCAAAGACGAAATGTCCATACAGGCGGACTGTCTTTTGTGGGCTAATCACGTGGTTTTGCCGAAGAAAGGCAGGGAAACATTCATGCGCGACCTACACAGTACCCACCCAGGCATAGTAATGATGAAAGCTGTAGCCAGATCCCATGTGTGGTGGCCTGGCATCGATTCAGATTTGGAGTCTTGCGTGCGCCAATGCAACTGAGCAATGCACCCAGGGAGGCACCGCTAAGTTTGTGGTCATGGTCCTCCAAACCGTGGTCTAGGATCCACGTTGATTTCGCTGGCTCATTTCTAGGCAAAATGTTTTTGGTTGTTGTGGATGTTTATTCAAAATGGATTGAGTATGTAATAATGTCTGTAAGCATGTCCACTGCCACCATCGAAAGCCTACAAGCTTAATTTGCCACATACGGCCTGCCTGATGTCCTTGTCAGCGACAATGGGCCGTGCTTCACCAGCGCTGAATTCAAGGAATTCATGACTCGCAATGGGATCAAGCACATCACATCTGCCCCGTTCAAGCGCGCATCTAACGGCCAGACAGAACGGGCAGTCCAAACCATCAAGCAAAGCTTGAAATGCGTGTCGTAAGGCTCCCTGCAAACCTGCCTGTCCCGAGTCCTGCTCAACCACCGCACAAGGCCTCACTCGCTAATCGGGGTTCCCCCTGCCGAACTACTCATGAAAAGGGCACTCAAACAAGGCTCTCTCTAGTCCACCCTGATCTCCATGATCATGTTGAGGGCAGGCAGCATCAACAAAGCATGTACCATGATCGCGCAAATTTGTCACGCGATATTGAAGTCAATGATCCTGTATTTTACTCAACTATGAACATGATCCCAAATGGCTTGCTGGTACTGTCGTAGCCAAAGAAGGGAGTAGGGTGTTTGAGGTCAAACTTGCAAATGGACTAACTTGCAGAAAGCATTTGGACCAAACCAAACTGTGATTCACAGGCAGCCACGAGCAACCTGAAGAGGACACCACCAACTTCGACCCTCCGATACGCACACAAATTGCAACCGGCATCACGATTGACCACGAAGCTGAATCCATCATCCCCAGCAGCCCAGCAAGGCCAGCTGTGCAGCAGCTCAGCGAAGGCCCAACCAACTCACTTGCACCTTTGTTTGTACCGAGATGAGCGACTAGGGAGCGGAATGCCCCAGATCGTCTCACCCTGTAAATAAGTGTACTATTAACTTTGGGGGCATGTGATGTTATGTGTGCAACACCTTGTAATCAGCATTCTACCACCACCAGAGGGTGCATCTGTTGGAGTCCCAAGGGATCCCAGCATCCCTTGGGAGCACTGCATATAAGCAGGCCTCCCATGCTGTGCCAGCACTCTGGAGTCAGAATATAGAGACTAAGGTCACACTTACTCAAGTCTACAGTACTCAGTCACATTGCTTTATTTGAGACATTACAAAGGCTATCGCCAGATCGCACGTTTGGTGGCCCGGCATTGATTCCGAATTGGAGTCATGCATACACCAATGCAACACTTGCTCACAGTTGAGCAATGCACCTAGGGAGGCCTCGCTGAGCCTGTGGTCATGGCCCTCCAAACCGTGGTCCAGGGTCCACGTAGATTTTGTTGGCCCTTTTCTAGGAAAGATGTTTCCAATAGCAATGGACGCTTACTCCAAATGGATTGAATGTATAATAATATCATCATGTACATCCACTGCCACCATTGAAAGCCTTAGGGCTATGTTCACTACCCATGGTTTGCCCGACATCCTTGTTGGTGACAATGGACCGTGTTTCACCAGCTCGGAATTCAACGAGTTCATGACCCACAATGGCATTAAGCATGTCAGGTCTGCCCCATTTAAGCACGCATCCAATGGCCAAGTGGGACAGGTATTCCAAACCATCAAGCAGAGCTTGAAATGCGTAGCGGACTGTTCCTTGCAGACCCGGTTATCTCGGGTCCTGCTCAGCTACCGGACTCGCCCCCACTCGCTCACCGGGGTTCCCCTGCAGAATTGTTAATGAAGAGAACACTCAAAACCAGGCTCTCCTTAGTCACCCGGATCGCAATGATCACGTAGAAACCCAGCGGCACAGGCATAACGTGTACCACGATCGCGCGGCGGTATCACGTGACATTGAGGTTAATGATCCGGTGTTTGTTCTCAATTACGGTCATGGTCCCAAATGGTTTGCTGGCACTGTTTTAGCCAAGGAGGGGAATAGAGTGTTTGTTGTTAAACTGTTGAATGGAAAAATGTGCAGAAAGAACTTGGATCAGACCAAGCTGCGATTCACTGACAACCAAGAACAGTTTGAAGAAGATTTTACCATCTATGATCCACCAACACACACCAAAGCAGCAATCGACCTCGCTGTCAACCACGAGGATGAACCCACCATGCCCGACAGTCCGATCAGACCAGCCACGCTACCGTGCAGTAATGGTCCGACCAACTCACCCATACCAGGACTTCAACTCAGGCGATCGACCCGGGAACGCAGAGCCCCGGATCGCCTCAACTTGTAAATAACTTGTACATAGGACTTTGGGGGGTGGGGAGTGGTGTTATGTATGCAAATCTCACCAATGTGTAAGACTTGCCACCAGGGGGCACACCTGTGGGAGACCTAAGGGTCACCTGTGCACCCTGGACAAGCAGGTATAAAAATCAATCCATCATGCTGCTTCCTCACTCTGGAGACACATTAAAGAGATCAATGTCACAATGGTTTGAGCTTACAATACAGTGCTACCGTAAAGGTCTCCTACGATGGAGCGGTGCACAAGCTACCACTCTGGGTGGTACCGGGCGATCGTTCCACGCTGCTCGGCAGGAGCTGGCTGGGAAAGATACGCTGGAACTGGGACAATGTCCGCTATCACCCGCTGATGACACTTCGTGTGCCCAGGTCTTAAATAAATTTCCTTCGCTGTTCGAACCAGGCATCGGGAAATTCCAAGGAGCAAAATTGCAGATCCACCTAATTCCGGGGACGTGACTCATCCATCACAAGGCGAGAGCAGTACCGTACATGATGAGAGAAAGGGCAGAGATCGAGCTAGACCAGCTGCAAAGAGAGGGCATCATTTCCCCGATCGAGTTCAACGAGTGGGCCAGTCCTATCGTCCCAGTCCTCAAGGGAGACGGCACCATCAGAATCTGTGGCGATTACAAAGTAACTATCAATTGTTTCTCCCTGCAGGACCCATACCCACTACCAAAGGCCGACGACCTCTTTGCAATGCTGGCGGGAGGAAAGATGTTCACGAAGCTGGATCTGCTTTCAGCCTACATGACGCAGGAACTGGAGGAATCATCGAAGGCCCTCACCTGCATCAACACGCACAAAGATCTTTTTGTTTATAACAGATGCCCGTTTGGAATTCGATCAGCGGCGGCGATATTCCAGAGAAACATGGAAAGTTTACTGAAGTCGGTCCCGCAAACCGTGGTCTTCCAGGTCATAGGTCGGAACGCAGTCGCACACCTGCAGAACCAGGAGGAGGTTCTTAGTCGACTCAACTGCGTGGGGCTCAGGTTAAAACGCTCGAAGTGCGTTTTCCTGCCGCCTGAAGTGGAGTTCTTGGGAAGGAGGATTGCGGCGGACGGCATCAGGCCCACCAACGCGAAGACAGAGGCAATCGAGAATGCACCGAGGCCACAGAATGTGATGGAGCTGCGGTCATTTCTGGGACTCTTGAACTACTTTGGTAACTTCTTACCGGGTCTCAGCACACTGCTAGAACCACTACATGTCTTACTATGAAAAGGGGGCGAAAGCCAAGAAAATACCTTTGTAAAAGCGAGAAAATTGTTGTACTCAAACAAATTGCTTGTGTTGTATGATCCATGTAAGCGTTTGGTACTAGCATGTGATGCGTCGGCATATGGCGTCGGGTGTGTATTGCAAAAGCTAATGATTTCGGAAAACTGCAACCAGTTGCTGATGCATCCAGGAGTCTGTCTAAGGCTAAGAGCGCCTACAGCATGATTGAAAAAGAAGCATTAGTGTGTGTCTATGGGGTAAAGAAAATGCATCAATACCTGTTTGGGCTAAAATTCGAATTGGAAACTGACCATAAGCCACTTATATCCCTGTTCTCCGAAAGCAAAGGGATAAATACCAATGCATCGCCCCGCATCCAGAGATGGGCGCTCACGTTGCCCGCATACAACTACGCCATCCGCCACAGGCCAGGCACAGAAGACTGTGCCGATGCTCTCAGTAGGCTGCCATTGCCCACCACGGGGGTGGAAATGGCACAGCCCACAGATCTAGCCATGGTTATGGAAGCATTTGAGTGTGAGCAATCACCCATCATTTCCCGGCAGATCAAAACCTGGACAAGCCAGGACCCCTTATTATCTCTAGTCAAAAGCTGTGTGCTTCACGGGAGCTGGTCCAGTGTCCCAGTGGAAATGCAGGAAGAGATAAAGCCATTCCAGTGACGCAGACGAAATGTCTATGCAGGCAGACTGTCTTCTGTGGGGCATTCGAGTAGTGATCCCCAAGAAGGGCAGAGATACCTTCATCAATGACCTCCACAGTACCCACCCAGGCATCATAATGATGAAAGCGATAGCCAGATCCCACGTGTGGTGGCCTGGTATCGATGCAGACTTAGATTCACAGATGTTATACATGCTCGCAGTCAAGCAATGTACCCAGAGAGGCGCCGCTAAGTTTATGGTCTTGGCCCTCCAAACCGTGGTCTAGGGTACATGTCGACTATGCGGGCCCGTTCTTGGGTAAAATGTTCCTTGTGGTTGTAGACACGTACTCCAGGTGGATTGAATGTAAGATAATGTCGGCTAGCACGTCCGCTGCCACTACTGAAAGCCTGCGGGCCATGTTTGCCACACACGGCTTACCCGATGTCCTGGTGAGCGACAACGGGCCATGTTTTACCAGTGCTGAGTTTGAATAATTCATGACTCATAACAGGATCAAACATGTCACATCTGCCCCATTTAAACCAGCGCCCAATGGTCAGGTAGAGAGAGCAGTGCAAACCATCAAACAAGGCTTAAAGAGGGTAACTGAAGGCTCACTGCAGACTCGCCTATCCCGAGTCCTGCTTAACTACTGCACGAGACCCCACTCACTCACTGGGATCCCACTTGTTAAACTGCTCATGAAAAGAGCACTTAAGACAGGGCTCTCGTAGGTTCACCCTGATCGACATGAACAGGTAGAGAGCAGACGGCTTTAACAAAGTGCATACCATGATAGCGCAAATGTGTCACACGAGATAGAAATCAATGATCCTGTATTTGTATTAAATTATGGGCAAGATTCCAAGTGGCTTCCTGGCACTGTCGTGGCCAAAGATGGGAGCAGGGTGTTTCGGGTCAAACTTTCAAATGGACTCATTCACCGGAAACACTTCGACCAAATCAAACTCAGATTCACAGACTATCCTGAGCAACCCACTTTGGACCCTACCTTTTTTGATCCCCCAACATTCACACCAGTGGCAACCGACACCACGGTTGACCATGAAGCAGAAACCATCATCCACAGCAGCCCTGCAGGGCCCAACGCAGCAGGCAGCCCAGCAAGGCCAGCTGCACAGCAGCCCAGCGAGGGGCCAACAAATGATTCAACAACACCAGCTTTCACACCGAGATGATCAACCAGGGCAAGAAGGGCCCCAGATCGACTCACATTGTAAATAGTTACACTATTGACTTTGGGGGGGTGTGTTGTTGTATCTGTGGACTTGTATTTACTCTGTACAGTCACCAGAGGGCACATCCCTTGGAGTCCCAAGGGATCCCATAATCCCTATGGAAGCACAGGTATTTAAGAAGGCTTGACAGGTTGGAGAGGCACTCTGAGACCTGCAATAAAAGACTAAGGTCACATTTTATTTTGAGCTCACAGTGTTCAGTCTGACTCTTTCTCCATACACAACAGAAAACCTGGCTGATTTTAGCTCAAGGATCCTGAGGCCAATTGTAGTACCCTGTGCTGAGATCAGCCCCTCATCCCTCTGTGCAGATTGGAATCCTGGACCTTCCAGGGTTTATGAGCACCATATTGCTTCTGTTTTTAGGATGGTGGGCAACATTGGCAAAGGCTGCATTGATTGTATATCTCTAATTGTCACTTACGAAAGTGGGCCTTCATAGCAAAGGTTTTCTTTTTAACACTGGCTTACTAAGTTACTTCAGAGGACACAAGAATCAATCATCTACTTTGGAAATGAAGTCACACAAAGGCCAGCCTAGATATGAACAGCAGGTTCCCTTCCCTGAAGTACTTTAGTGAACCAATTAGGTTTATATGACAATCTGGCAGTTTCCATGTCGGTTTTTTTCAGTGCCGGTTTCCCAATTTGCCATGGGAGGATTTGAACACACAACCACTTGGTCACTCAGGTCATACTTTAACCACAATACTACTGTACCCAGGAAGTACTGGAAAGGTACAGCAGGTCAGTTAAATTCAGTTAATTAAATAAAAAAGTCAGCATGGATTTATGAAAGGGAAATCATGCTTGACAAATCTGGAATTTTTTGAGGATGTAACTTGTCGAGCAGACAAGGGAGAACCAGTGGATGTGGTGTATTTGGACTTTCAAAAGGCTTTTGACAAGGTCCCACACAAGAGATTGTTGTGCAAAATTAAAACACATGGTATTGGGGGTAATGTACTGACGTGGATAGAGAACTGGTTGACAGACAGGAAGCAGAGAGTCGGGATAAACGGGTCCTTTTCAGAATGGCAGGTAGTGACTAGTGGAGTGCCGCAGGGCTTAGTGCTGGGACCCCAGCTCTTTACAATATACATTAATGATTTAGATGAAGGAATTGAGTGTAATATATCCAAGTTTGCAGATGACACTTAACTGGGTGGCAGTGTGAGCTGTGAGGAGGATGCTAAAAGGCTGCAGGGTGCCTTGGACAGGTTAGGTGAGTGGGCAAATGCATGGCAGATGCAGTATAATGTGGATAAATGTGAGGTTATCCACTTTGGGGGCAAAAACACGAAGGCAGAATATTATCTGAATGGCGGCAGATTAGGAAAGGGAGAGATGCAACGAGACCTGGATGTCATGGTTCATCAGTCATTGAAGTTTGGCATGCAGGTACAGCAGGCGGTGAAGAAGGCAAATGGTATGTTGGCCTTCATAGCTAGGGGATTTGAGTATAGGAGCAGGGAGGTCTTACTGCAGTTGTACATGGCCTTGGTGAGGCCTCACCTGGAATATTGTGTTCAGTTTTGGTCTCCTAATCTGAGGAAGGACATTCTTGCTATTGAGGGCGTGCAGCGAAGGTTCACCAGACTGATTCCCGGGATGGCGGGACTGACATGAGGAGAGACTGGATCAACTGGGCCTTTATACACTGGAGTTTAGAAGGATGAGAGGGGATCTCATAGAAACTTAGAAGATTCTGACGGGACTGGACAGGTTAGATGCGGGAAGAATGTTCCCGATGATGGGGAAGTCCAGAACCAGGGGACACAGTCTAAGGATAAGGGGTAGGCCAGTTAGGAATAAGATGAGGAGAAACTTCTTCACTCAGAGAGTTGTTAACCTGTGGAATTCCCAGCCGCAGAGAGTTGTTGATGCCAGTTCATTGGATATATTCAAGAGGGAGTTAGATATGGCCCTTACGGCTAAAGGGATCAAGGGGTCTGGAGAGAAAGCAGGAAAGGGGTACTGAGAGAATGATCAGCCATGATCTTATTGAATGGTGGTGCAGGCTCAAAGGACCGAATGGCCTACTCCTGCACGTATTTTCTCTGTTTCTATGTTTCCATGTCAGCATCTGAGAAACTAAGCAGGCCACACTGCTGAACAGCTCTTCTCTGTCTGCAGGAGTGTTCCTTGACTGTAGCTCACCACTTCAACTCCCTCGCTTTCTCTGAAGGAAATTAGTGACCCGGCTTGGTACTTGCAGTAGTCCAGCACATTTTGTAGTACTGGCCCACAACTGACCCGATTTGGTGAACTAAATTTCACAACTTGCCACGGTCCTATTTGAGCTGCGGGCTGCTATTCGGTACCATAAGCACTATGAAAGAGAGCTGGGGATAAATGTTAACCTTTTGTTTAAGTATAATTACGTCCAGAAAAACATTTTTGTCGCCATAAGGGAGTCAGAATGCCCTTTTAAAATAATTATTTGGAATTTCAATCTTTCTGAAATGCAATTAGAATGACATCCGATTCACTCTGAGTTGCCGAGGCCAAGTGTTCAGAGAATTGTTCTGATACACACTAGGAGCCATCTGCCCTTTTAACTTTCATTGTCATCTCATTACGATGAGATCGGTTACTTTTCCGGAAGCTTCTTCCATCCTGGCTCTACCATGTGATCTGTTAGTGAGCTTAGTTTCTTCGACTTTTGCTCATCTTTCTCTGTTAGGATACTTGGGCAAACTTTTTCATATTAATCATTCTCGCGGTATGGAAGTTGCTGGCAAGGCTGGAATTTATAGAAACACAGAAACATAGAAACAAAGAAAATAGGTGCAGCAGTAGGCCATTCAGCCCTTTGATCCTGCACCACCATTCAATATTATCATGGCTGATCATACAACTTCAGTACCCCATTCCTGCTTTCTCTCCATACGCCCTGATCCTTTTAGCCTTAAGGGCCACATCCAACTCCCTTTTGAATATATCTAATGAACTGGCCTCAACAACTTTCTGTGGAAGAGAATTCCACAGGTTCACAAGTGAAGAAGTTTCTCCTCATCTCGATCCTAAATGGCTTACCCCTTATCCTTAGACTGTGACCCCTGATTCTGGACTTCCCCAATATCGAGAACATTCTTCCTGCATCTAACCTGTCCAATCCCATTAGAATTTTACATGTTTCTATGAGATCCCCTCTCATTCCTCTAAATTCCAGTGAATATAAACCGAGTCGATCCAGTCTTTCTTCATATGTCAGGCCTGTCATCCCGGGAATCAGTCTGGTGAATCTTCACTGCACTCCCTCAATAGCAAGATTGGTCTTCCTCAAATTAGGAGACCAAAACTGTACACAATATTCAAGGTGTGGCCTCACCAAGGCCCTGTACAACTGCAGCGAGACCTCCCTGCTATGTCGTCTCGCTATGAAGGCCAACATGCCATTTGCCTTCTTCACCACCTACTGCACCTGCATGCTAACTTTCAATGACTGATGTACCATGGCACCCAGGTCTCATTGCACCTCCCCTTTGCCTAATCTGTCACCATTCTGATAATATTCTGCCTCCCTGTTTTTGCCACCAAAGTGGATAATCTCACATTTATCCACATTATACTGCATCTGCCATGCATTTGCCCACTCACCTAACCTGTCCAAGTCACCCTGCAGCCTCTTAGCATCTTCCTCACAGCTCACACCACCACCCAGCTTAGTGTCATCTGCAAACCTGGAGATATTACATTCAATTCCTTCGTCTAAATCATTAATGTATATTGTAATTAGCTGGGGTCCCAGCACTGAACCTTGCGGTACACCACTAGTCACTGCCTGCCATTCTGACCCGTTTATTCCGACTCTTTGCTTCCTGTCTGCCAACCAGTTCTCTATCCACGTCAATATATTACCCCCAATACCATGTGCTTTAAATTTGCACACTAATCTCTTGTGTGGGACTTTGTCAATAGCTGTTTGAAAGTCCAAATATACCACATCCACTCTACTAGTTACATCCTCAAAAAATTCTAAAATATTTGTCAAGCATGATTTCCCTTTCATAAATCCATGCTGACTTGGATCGATCTGTCACTGCTTTTCAAATGCGCTGCCATTACGTCTTTAATAATTGATTCCAACATTTTCCCCACTACCGATGTCAGGCTAACAGATCTATAATTCCTTGTTTACTCTCTCCCTCCTTTTTTAAAAACTGGGGTTACATTAGCCACCTTCCAATCCATAAGAACTGATCCAGAGTCAATAGACTATTGAAAAATGACCGCCAATGCATCCACTATTTCTAGGACCACTTCCTTAAGTACTCAGGGATGCAGACTATCAGGCCCTGGGGATTTATCGGCCTTCAATCCCATCAATTTCCCTAACACAATTTCCTGACTAATAAGGATTTCCTTTAGTTCCTCCTTCTTGCTAGACCCTCGGTCCCCTAGTATTTCCAGAAGGTTATTCGTGTCTTCCTTCATGAAGACAGAACCAAAGTATTTGTTCAATTGGTCTGCCATTTCTTTGTTCCCCATTATAAATTCACCTGATTCTGACTGCAAGGGACCTACATTTGTCTTCATGAATCGTTTTCTCTTCACATATCTATAGAAGCTTTTGCAGTCCGTTTTTATGTTCCCTGCAAGCTTACTCTCATACTCTATTTTCCCCCTCCTAATTAAACCCTTTGCCCTCCTTTGCTGAATTCTAAATTTCTCCCAGTCCTCAGGTTTGCTACTTTTTCTGGCCAATTTATATGCCTCTTCCTTGGATTTAACACTATCCCTAATTTCCCTTGTTAGCCATAGTTGAGCCAGCTTCCCCGTTTTATTTTTACACCAGACAGGGATGTACAATTGTTGAAGTTCATCCGTGTGATCTTTAAATTGCCTATCCATCGTCAACCCTTTACGTATCATTTGCCAGTCAATCCTAGCCAATTCACGTCTCATACTATCGAAGTTACCTTTCTTTAAGTTCAAGACCCTAGTCTCTGAATTAACTGTGTCACTCTCCATCTTAATGAAAAATTCTACCATATTATGGTCACTCTTCCCCAAGGGGCCTCGCACAACAAGATTGCTAATTAATCCTATCTCATTACACAAGACCCAGTCTAGTATGGCCTGCTCTCTAGTTGGTTCCTCGACATATTGGTCTAGAAATCTATCTCTTATAAACTCCAGGAAATCCTCCTCCACCGGGTTGCTACCAGTTTGGTTAGCCCAATCTATATGTAGGTTAAAGTCACCTATGATAACTGCTGTACCTCTATTGCACACATCCCTAATTTCCTGTTTGATGCCATCCCCAACCTCACTACAACTGTTTGGAGGTCTGTACACAACTCCCACTAGCGTTTTCTACCCTTTGGTGATCTGCAGCTCCACCCATACAGATTCCACATCATCCAAGCTAATGTCCTTCCTTACTATTGTGTTAATCTCTTCCTTAACCAGCAACGCTAGCCCACCTCCTTTTCCTTTCTGTCTATCCTTCCTGAATATTGAATACCCCTGGATGTTGAGTTCCCAACCTTGGAGCCATGTCTCCGTAATCCCAATTACATCATATCCATTAACAGCTATCTGCGCAGTTAATTCATCCATTTTATTACGAATGTTCCTTCCATTGAGACACAGAGCCTTCAGGCTTGTTTTTTTAACACACTTTATCCTTTTAGAATTATGTTATAATGTGGCCCTTTTTGATTTTTGCCTTTGATTTCTCTGCCCTCCACCTTTCCTTATCTCCTTTCTACCTTTCGCTTCTGACCCATTTTACTTCCCTCTGTCTCCCTGCATAGATTCCCATCCCCCTGCCATATTAGTTTAAACCCTCCCCAACAGCACTAGCAAACACTCCCCCTAGGACATTGGTTCCGGTCCTGCCCACGTGCAGACCATCCGGTTTGTACTGGTCCCAACTACCCCAGAACCGGTTCTAATGTCCCAGGAATTTGAATCCCTACCTCTTGCACCATTCCTCAAGCCACATATTCATCTTAACTATCCTGCTATTTCTACTCTGACTAGCACCTGGCACTGGTAGCAATCCTGAGATTACTACCTTTGAGGTCCTACTTTTTAATTTAACTCCTAGCTCCCTAAATTCAGCTTGCCCATCCCTATTTGCTCTGAGAACAGATTAGGGGCCTTCTTCTTGAACCACTGCTAGTTGTTTGATACAACTGACTGGCTTGCTCAGCCACTTCAGAGGGCAGTTAAGAGGTCAACCATGCTGGTGTGAGACTGGAGTGACATAAAGACCAGACTGGTTAAGAATGGCAGGTTTCTAACTGTAAAGGACATTAGTTGGGTTTTTACGACAATCGCCATTTTTACTGGTCCCAGCTTTTTTTAAACTGGTTTCAAATTCTCAAGCTGCCCTGGTGTGATTTGAACTCATGTTCTCTAAAGTATTGTCCAGTAGCAACAACAACTTGTATTTATGCAGTGCCTTTAACATAGTAAAACATCCTAAGGTGCTTCACAGGAGCTTTATCAGGTAAAAGAGATCTTAGGACTTTTGACCAAATGCATGTCAGAGATAGGTAGGAGGGAGAGGTAGAGAGGCAGAGAGATTTAGGGAGGCAATTCCAGAGCTTAGGACCTAGACAGCTGAAGGCACACCTGTCAATGGTGGAGTGAAGGAAATTGGGGGTGCAGAAGCGGCCGGAATTGGAGGAACGCAGAGATCCAGGAGGTTTGTAGGGCTGGAGGGGGTTACAGAGATAAGGAGGCATGAGGCCATAGAAAGATTTGAACACAAAGATGAGAATTTTAAATTTGAGGTGTTGCCGGACTGGGATCCAATGTAGGCCAGTGAGCATGAGATGATGGGTGACCGGGACTTGGTGTGAGTTAGGGTACAGGTAGTAGAGTTTTGGCTGAGCAGAAGTTTATAGCGGGTGGAAGATAGGAGACCATAAAATAACTTAACCATCATCATCATCATCATCATCATAGGCAGTCCCTCAGAATCGAGGAAAACTTGCTTCCACTCTTAGCACGAGTTCTTAGGTGGCTGTACAGTCCAACATTAGAACCACAGTCTCTGTCACAGGTGGGACAGATAGTCGTTGAGGGAAAGGATGGACAGGGAGCCTGGTTTGCCGCACGCTCCTTCCGCTGCCTGCGCTTGATTTCTGCATGCTCTCGGCAACAATACTCGAGGAGCTCAGAGCCCTCCCGAATGCACTTCCTCCACTTAGGGCGGTCTATGGCCAGGAACTCCCAGGTGTTAATGGGGATGCCGCACTTTATCAGGGAGGCTTTGAGGGTGTCCTTGTAATGTTTCCTCTGCCCGCCTTTGGCTTGTTTGCCATGGACGAGTTCCGAGTAGAGTGCTTGCTTTGGGAATCTTATGCCTGGCATGCGAACAATGTGGCCTGCCCAGCGGAGTTGATCAAGTGTGGTCAGTGCTTCAATGCTGGGGATGTTGACCTGCACGAGGATGCTCACATTTGTCCGTCTGTCCTCCCAGGGGATTTGCAGGATCTTGCTGGTGGTATTTCTCCAGCGACTTGAGGTGTCTACTGTCGATGGTCCACGTCTCTGAGCCATACAGGAGGGCAGGTATTACTACAGCTCTGTAGACCATGAGCTTGGTGACAGTTTTGAGGGACTGGTCTTCAAACACTCTTTTCCTCAGGCGGCCGAAGGCTGCACTGGCGCACTGGAGGCAGTGTTGGATCTCGTCGTCAATGCCTGCTCTTGTTAATAGGAGGCTCCCGAGATAGGGGAAGTGGTCCACGTTGTCCAGGGCCACGCCGTGGATCTTGGTGTCTGGGGGGCAGTGCTGTGTGGCGAGGACAGGCTGGTGGAGGACCTTTGTCTTACTAATGTTTAGCGTAAGGCCCATGCTTTCATATGCCTTGGTAAATACGTCGACTATGTCCAGGAGTTCAGCCTCTCTGTGTACACAGATGCAGGCGTCATCCGCGTACTGTAGCTCGACGACAGAGGTTGGCGTGGTCTTGTACCTGATTACACTACTGTACCCACAAAACTGATATGTAGAGCTCAGTCTCTATCATTTTTCTTCACCTAGCTTCCAACTGCACATCCTTTCCCCGCTTGTAACAACGTGCGACGAAACCGGGAAGTCTATCTTTTTATTTTATGCAATTGGCTCGTGGCACCACCTAAAGTTTAAGGTGAGAAATAGCCAGATCTGATAGTCATTTCACATTCTTCTCGTAAATCCTTTCTTTTTTATTTAGGTTTAAATATCAAAATGCAAGATTCTATGGTAAATTTTCCTGAGCTTATAACGTAACAGTGCCTGCAAAATGGTACAACACAGAGGAAGATTTGGCACTATTCATTTTATCCTGTTCTGTGTGATACTTGAATTTCCTCTATGGCTTTTCTGGTGTCAGTACAAGACTGAAGAGGGCGCAGTAGCCTATATTATTAATGTCAGATGGCTTTGCACAAAAATTTCTGCTAGTAGGCCAGGGGCAGATGCCCCGTATAAAAGCCTGGCTAACATTTAGGTGCTATTTGTCTTACCAGCTGTTATTGTCAAGTAAGGTCTTTGGTGGTTTGATCTTTGCCACTAGACGGAAATGGGCACATGGTGAATGGGCAGCTCGTTTTACAATCTGCCAAATTTCTCTTTCCATTGACTTCATATCCTTCAGTGCGGGTTAAAACTGGCTGCCCATTCGCTATCAGTCCCTTTCACTCCCTTGATCTGTGGCATTTGTTCATCCAAAATGGTGCTGCAGCTTCAGGGGAATTTAGAAGAAACTTCTTTACCCAGATAGAAGTGAGAATGTGGAACTCGCTACAGCAGGGAGTGGTTGAAGCGAATAGTACAGGTGCATTTAAGCGGACGCTAGACAGGCATATGAGGGAGAAGGAAATGGAGGGTAAAGCTTATAGATTTAGATGAGGAGAGATGGGAGGAGGCTCGAGTGGCGCATAAACAGCGGCATGGACAGGTTGGGCCGAATGGCCTGTTTCTGTGCCGTATATCCTGTGTTATCCTATGTAAAGCTACAATACTTGTTGCAGAAAGCTGTTAATCTCTTACACTGCGATGGAGGATGCGACCAGTACTATGCAACCTCACCTCCTTTTGTGATATGGTTTATTTGAAGGCAGATGTAGAGCGAGAATCACAAGCCCCCTGGAGACATTTGCTTGGCTCTCTGCTGAGCCACTATTCAGCATTTCTCGACTACAGAGCAAAAATGCTTCACCCACCCCCACTACCAATCAAGCATCTACTCCATCGCAGTTAGGATAAAAAGGGAAGCACCATAATTAAACACCAAGCTCCTCCTCTTACCACTGCACCATCGTTCATCACATCCACACATGTCCCTCTAGCAGCTGCTTGTCACCATGGTGCTGGCCTTTGCCCAACTCCCTCCAAGGCCTACCAAAGGGGCACTCGAAATCATGCTTGGGGCACTGATGCCATCCTAGTCCCGGCCCAGTAGACATCGTTGGAAAATAAGGAGAAACGGCATATGCGTCCGGTTACGCCATTGATCGTGGGGTTTCTGTTGATCTTCCACTGAAGTTATGGCCAGAGCTAGGGGCCTAGTCTATAGGCCCCCTAACAGTAGCTACATTATTGGATGGAGTACAAGTCAAGTTTTAACCTTCATATTGATTGGACAAAGCAAATTGACCAGGGTAGACTTGAGGAAGAGTTGATATCCGGGATAGTTTCCTTGAACAGTATGTTGTGGAACCAACCAGGGAGCAGGCTATCTTAGATTTGGTATTGTGTAATGAGACAGGATTAATAAATGATCTTGTAGTCAAGAATCCTCTAGGAACGAATGACCATAACATTGTTGAATTTCAAATTCAGTTGGAGGGTGAGAAAGTTGATCCTCAAACCAATGTCCTAAGTTTAAATAAAGGACACTGCAAAAGTATGAGGGCAGAGTTGGCTAAAGTGGACTCGGAAAACAGATTAAACTGTGGGATAGTTGATGAGCAGTGGCAGACATTTAAAGAGATATTTCATAACTCACAACAAAAATATATCCCAATGTAAAGAAAAGACTGTAAGAGAAGGGATAACCATCCATGGTTAACTAAGGAAATAAGGGATGGTATCAAATTGAAAACAAGGGCATACAATGTGGCCAAGACTAGTGGGAGGCCAGAGGATTCGGAAACCTTTAAAAGCCAGTAAAGAACAACTAAAAAAATGATAAAGAGAGAGAAGATAAATTATGAAAGTAAACTAGCACGAAATATAAAAACAGATAGTAAGAGTTTCTATAGGTACATAAAAAGGAAAAGAGTGGCTAAAGTAAATGTTGGTCCCCTAGAGGATGAGACTGAGGAATTAATAATGGAGAACAGGGAAATGGCAGAGACATGGAACAAATATTTTGCATTGGGCTTCACGGTAGAAGACACTAAAAATATCCCAATAGTGGATAATCAAAGGGCTATAGGGAGGGAGGAACTTAATACAATCACTATCACTTATTAACTTGTACTCGGTAAAATAATAGGACTAAAGGCAGACAAGTCCCCTGGACCTGATGGCTTACATCCTAGGGTCTTATAAGAAGTGTGTGCACAGATAGTGGATGCATTGGTTGTAATCTACCAAAATTCCCTGTATTCTGGGGTGGTCCCAGCGGATTGGAAAACCGCAAATGTAAAGCCCATATTTAAAAAAGGAGGCAGACAAAAAGCAAGAAACTACAGACCAGTTAGCCTAACATCTGTGGTTTGGAAAATACTGGAGTCCATTATTAAGGAAACACTAGTGGGACATTTGGAAAAGCAGAATTCAATCAAGCAGAGTCAGCATGGTATTATGAAAGGGAAATCATATTTGACAAATTTGCTGGAGTTCTTTGAGGATGTAACGAGCAGGGTGGATAAGGGGGAACCAGTGGATGTGATGTATTTGGACTTCGAGAAGGCATTTGACAAGGTGCCACATAAAAGGTTACTGCACAAGATAAAAGTTCACGGGATTGGGGGTAATATATTAGCATGGATAGAGGATTGGCAAACTAACAGAAAACAGAGAGGCAGGATAAATGGGTCATTTTCAGGTTGGCAAACAGTGACTAGCGGGGTGCTGCAGGGATCGGTGCTGGGTCCTCAACTATTTACAATCTATATTAATGACTTGGATGAAGGGACTAAGTGTAATGTAGCCAAGTTGCTGATGATACAAAGATGAGTGGGAAAGCAAATTATCAGGAGGACACAAAAAATCTGCAAAATGATATAGACAGGCTAAGTGAGTGGGCAAATATTTGGCAGATGGAGTATAATGTGGAAAAATGTGAGGTTATCCACTTTGCAGAAAATATATAAAAGCAAATTATTATTTAAATTAAGAAAAATTGCAAAGTACTACAGTACAGAGGGACCTGGGGGTCCTTGTGCATGAAACATAAAAGTTAGTATGCATACAGCAAGTAATCAGGAAAGCAAATGGAATGTTGGCCTTTATTGTAAGGGGATGGAGTATAAAAGCAAGGAAGTCCTGCTACAACTTCATAGGGTATTGCTGAGGCCACACCTAAAGTACTGCAACAGTTTTGGTCTCCGTATTTAAGGAAGAATAGACTTGCATTGTAGACTGTTCAGAGAAGGTTCACTGGGTTGATTCCGGAGATGAGGGGATTGACTTATGAAGATAGGTTGAGTAGGTTGAGCCTATACACATTGGAGTTCAGAAGAATGAGAGGTGATCTTATCGAAACATATAAGATAATGAGGGGATTCGACAAGGTGAATGCAGAGATGATATTTCCATTCATAGGGGAAACTAAAACTGAGATGAGGAGGAATTTCTTCTCTCAGCGGGTTATAAATTTATGGAATTATCTGCCCCAGAGATATGTGGAGACTGGGTCATTGAATATATTTAAAGCGGAGATAGACAGATTTTTGAGTGATAAGGGAATAAAGGGTTATGGGGAGCGGGCAGGGAAGTGGAGCTGAGTCCATGATCAGATCAGCCATGATCTTATTAAATGGTGGAGCAGGCTTGAGGGGCCAGGTGGCCTACTCCTGCTCCAATTCCTTATGTTCTTAGATCAGGAGAGTACCTCTCCCCCCACCCCAGCCAGAATGAAATTACCCAAACGGCTGAATAGGAAACTCGAGATCACCAGAGGGTCCCTGGATTTTCTTTCCTTTGAGGCACAATTACAATGAGGCCACTAACACCCATCAACTTTGATTGAATTAGTCATCAAAGGAGCAATGGTGTCCTATCTGATGACATATGGGCCGAAATTGCCTTCCGACCAAAAGGGAGCGCACTCACCAATCTTGAAGATTTTGGGCAGAGAGTAGAGTGAAATTCAGCTCTTTATATATTTTTTTCTTTTGTGCAGTGTTCGGGGCCAATGTTGGCGTGGAGCAGAGCAGAAGTCGGTCGGTGTCATCAGCTGATGACGTCACGATGTCCCTCCCCTTCAGTTAAAGGGGCGGGCCGCTGCAAACTTTGCAGTTAGTTTAATTTGGCCTACTTGGCCACGAGGGAGGGTTTTGGCCGGGCCAGCGGCCCGGTACCCAAAAGGAAGTGCCGGGCTGCCTGTTGGAGACCTGGCCGAACCTGTTAGCGCCAATGTCGGGCCAACCTCGGAGTCGGCCAACAATTAAAATAAAATGGCAGTGACAGCAGAGCGCCCTCCCCTTAAAGGGCGGATGCTCCGCCCAGGCACACACAGCTTCCCGCGGGGGAAAGCTGTCGGAGGCAACGAGTGGCGGATGATCCGCTCTCACAGGGCAATTTCACACGGGAGGCGGAAAGGGGTCGCCGCTGGTCGGTGGGGGAGTTGGCGCGTGTCCGACGGGGCGGCAACATGGGTTGCGCGGCGATGAGCACCGCTGTGAAAAAAATGAAGCGCAACGTATGAAAGATCGGCGACTCCACGCTGGCTCGGTGGTGAGTCCTTACCAACCCATGTCCGCCTCTTGGAGGCAGTCACGTCTCTTATAGAAAGGGGCAATTTCGGCCCAATAGAATCATTATAGAAACTTACAGCACAGAAGGAGTCCATTTAGCCCATCATGCCTGTGCCAACTCATTGAAAGAGCAATCTAATTAGTCCGACTATCCTACTCTTTCCACATAGCCCAGCAATTTTATATCAAGTATATACCAATTCCCTTTTGAAAGTAACTATTGAAACTGTTTCCAACTTCCTTTCAGGAAGTGCATTCCAAGTCAGAACAGCTCGCCACGTAAAGAAATTTCTCTCATCTCTCCTCTGGTTCTTTTGCCAATTCCCTTAAGTCTGTTTCCTCCAATTACTGACCCTTCCACCCGTGAAAAGTTTCTCCTTATTTAATCTCTCAAATCTCCTTCATGTTTTGAACACCTCTTTTAAATCTCCTCTTAATGTTATTCTCATCCCATCACCCCTAGATTTTTTATTAATTTGTCTCCTTTGCTACTCTCAGTTATCATTGGGTCTAAGCTAATTTGAAAACCTTTCACCCAACTCCTCCCCCGCTACCATCCCTCCTCGCCAGCAATGGATTCCGATTGACCACCTCTTAAAGGAACATCACAAAGCCCCCATCGTAAAACTTTCCCCAGTGACAGAACAAAACATTCAACAAGCTGCCGAGTTTATCATGCTTCCAAAACACTGAGGAAAACATTAAAACAGAGAGAAATATAAATCCCCTTGCAGTGCATAATCCAGGAACAGTGTCGGGAAGAAGTGAAGGAAACAAAAGAAGAAACAAAGAATCGTGCACCATTACCTCTGGCATTTGATACATATTTGAGCGGAAGAGACTGCATAGTCCCCAACAGTTTCTCTGTCGCAAACATTTGTCTTTCTTATCAAGTGTCCAGGGAATTTGCAGGCCTCCCCAGGTAGTCAGAGCACTGCCCGTGGCAACCAGTAGCGTCAAGGCAGCTCAGTACTACAATGACGCAGAGGATAGGGTGTCAGTGAGAAACAGAGAGAGAGAGAATACAAATGCATAACTCACGTCTGGGTCCAGGACCTGCGAAGATGCGGCTGAGATAAAGAGAGACAGCAGGACGATAACGGAGCTGATTAGGCTGAGGGCTGAAAGGCAGGAGCGCTGGTCCTCAAAACACGCCATCTCCTCCTACGCTCCCCTTGACCCAGAGCTGGTCACGATACACATACATCTACCAACAGGCACACACACTGTGAGAGAGCTGAGTGATTGACGAGCAGAAGCTGGGCTGACAGACTTCACATCTGCCCCACAAACCAGCTGCCTTTTCTGCTTCACAGTACACAGGGCCTGCACTGCATCCTGGGGGAAAGCATTAATTAATTAAATGGGTCTCCTTTTACACACAGGCTGTACACAAACACCAGTTAAGGAAGCCACAAATGCCAGTGACTGGGGCAGAATTCTTTAGCATCAACACAACCGTGTTTCCATTTTCTCTGCATGACAGCGGAAACTATTTTGCATTGACCTGTGTAATATACACAGCAGTGTTACAGAAAATAGCTCACAGTCAGGTTATGTTCCTCTCCTTGATTGCTGTGTGGACAGGACGTAGGGGAACATAAGAATTTAGGAACAGGAATAGGCCATTCAGCCCCTCGAGCCTGTTCCGCCATTCAGTTAAATCATGGTTGATCTGTACCTCAACTCCACTTAACCACCTTTGATCCATATCCCTTGATACCCCGATATAACAAAAATCTATTGACCTCAGTCTTGAAAATTTCAATTGACCCAACATCCACAACCGTTTGGGGAACGAGTTCCAGATCTTCACTACCTTTGTGTGAAAATGTCCTTCCTGATTTCACTGACGACACCTTCCATCACTTTACTGATGATTGAGAGTAGACTTATGGAGCGGTAATTGGCCAGATTGGACTTGTCCTGCTTTTTGTGGACAGGACATACCTGAGATATTTTCCACATTGTCGGATAGATGCCAGTGTTGTAGCTGTACTGGAACAGCTTGGCTAGAGGCGCGGCTAGTTCTGGAGCACAAGTCTTCAGCCAGGATGTTGTCGGGGCCCATAGCCTTTGCTGTATCTAGTGCGCTCAGCCATTTCTTGATATCATGTGGAGCGAATCGAATTGGCTGAAGACTGGCTTCTATGATGGTGGGGACCATAGGAGAGGCCAATATGGATCATCCACTTGGCATTTCTGGCTGAAGATGCAAACTCTTCAGCCTTGTCTTCTGCATTTGCATGCTGGACTTACAAACTGCTGGTGTTGTATGCATTGATATCTTGCTTTACTCCCATTCCCATCATCATAACTCGACCCTTGTGCATTTCTCCTATCAGATACCCAAGAACTGCCAGAAGCCCAGCCTGTCCCTGAAGTTTTGGAGGAGGAGAGTGATGGAGGAGAAGATACACCATCACCGCATGTAACATTTGCAGACACCAGCTCAGAATATGGCACTGCGTGTACTTTAGAGGGTAATACAGAGGTGGGATCTGCACGTGCTGAGCCAGCGGGCATGAGTGAGCTGCAGCTAGATCAGGGGCAAAGGGTAGCTTGGGTGCCAGCTCTGCGGAGGGTGAGTTTGCGCATAGGTTCTGCTGCACAGGACTCAGATAATGCCCTTGATGGGGCGGCCTTCAGAAGAACGGTGATGGGAATGCACACAGAAATGGCAAGCCTGCCAGAGAGCCTCTTGTCAGTGTCAAGGAACATGGAGGACTCTGGTGATGGTGGGAACCTCAGGAGGAGGCTGATATGGATCATCCACTCGGCACTTCTGACTGAAAATGGTGGCGGCCTTGTCTTTTGCACTCGTGTGCTGCGCCCCACCATCTTTGAGAATAGAGATATTCATGGAGCCTCCTCCTCCCATTAGTTGGTTAATGGTCCACCACCATTCACAATGGGATGTGCAGGACTGCAGAGCTTTGATCCGATCCGTTGACTGCGGGATTGCTTAGCTCCATCTATAGCATGCTGCTTCCATTGTTTAGCATGCATGTCGTCCTGTGTTGTAGCTACCCTTGGTTGGCACCTCATTTTTAGTTCTGGTTCTGCTCATGGCATGCTCTTCTGGACTCCTCATTGTACCAGGGTTGTTCCCCTGGCTTGATGGCAATGGTAGAGTGAGGGATGTGCCAGACCATGAGGTTACAGATTGTGATGGAATACAATTCTGCTGCTGCTGATGAACCACAGCCCCTCATGGATGCCCAGTTGAATCTATCCCATTTAGCATGATACGGGGGTCAAGGGTTATGGGGAGCGGGCAGAGAAGTGGAGTTGAGGCCAAGATCAGATCAGCCATGATCTCATTGAATGGCGGAGCAGGCTTGAAGGACTAAACGGCCTACTCCTGCTCCTATTGTTTATGTTCTTATGCTCTTATAGCATGGTGGTAGTGCCACACAACACAATAGAGGATATCTTCTGTGTGAAGACAAGATTTCATCTCCACAATGACTGTGCGATGGTCACTGCTACCAATGGACAATAGACAGGTGCATCTTGGACAGGTAGATTGGTAAGGATGAGGTCAAGTAGGTTTTTCCCTCATGTTGGTTCACTCACCACCTGCTGCAGTCCTAGTCTGGCAGTTATATCCTTCAGGACTCAGTCAGCTCTGGTCAGTAGTGGTGCTACCGAGTCACTCTTGGTCATGGACATTGAAGTCCACCACCCAGAGTTCATTCTGTGCCCTTGCTACCCTCAGAGCTTCTTCCAAGCGGTGCTCAACATGGAGGAGTACTGATTCATTAGCAGAGGGAGGGCAGTAGGTAATAATCAGCAGGAGGTTTCCTTGCCCATGTTTGACCTGAAGCCATGAAGCTTAATGGGGTCCGGAGTCAATGTTGAGGACTCCTAGGGCCACTCCTTCCCAACTGTATACCACTGTACCTTTGGTGGATCTGTCCTGCCAATGGGACAGGACATACGCAGGGATGGTGATGTAGGAATCTGGGACATTGGCTGAGAGATATGATTCTGTATGATTATGTCAGGCTGTTGTTTGACTAGTCTGTGTGACAGCTCTCCCAATTTTGGCACAATTCCCCAGATGTTAGTGAGGAGGACTTTGCAGGGTCGACTGGGTCACTGTCGTGTCCGAAGCCGGTGCTGAGGTTGATGCCGGGTGGTCCGTCCTGGTTTATTCCTCATTATTTTTCGTAGAAGTTATGTACAACTGAGTGGCTTGCTAGGCCATTTCAGAGGGCAGTTAAGAGTCAGCCACATTGCTGTGGGTCTGGAGTCACATATAGGCCAGACCAGGTAAGGTTGGCAGATTTCCTTCCCTAAAGGACATTAGTGAACCAGCTGTGTTTTTACAACAATCCGATAGTTTCACATTCACCATTACTGATATTAGCTTTTCATTCCAGATGTATTTATTGAGCTGTATTTAAATTCCCCAGCTGCCGTGGTGGGATTTTAACTCACGTCTCTGGATCATTAGTCTAGGCCTCTGGATTACTAGTCCAGTAACATAACCGAAAACCGTTCCCGTTATTCAACAACTAACCGCTAAGTAGCTAATGATCCCTTTAAATAACGCGGATCGGGGGTCCTTCCTGCTGCTGAACGCATGTTCAGCTGTGCGTGTTTAAGAGAGGGCATTAGTTAGAGCCTTGAGCTCCAAAATGGCAGCGCTGGTTTCAAATCAGTGTTACATGCTGATTGACGTCACAATCTACCGACTCTGCCTACTTCCGGCACACGTTCCATGCGCCTGTGCTATCGCCCTACCCCAGGTGGCACGCACTAGAAGTGTGCACTGCAGATGCCAAATTGGAACTGAATCGGCACCCATAGAGCCCATTCTAGGTGAATTTACTGGCCTATACCCTTTCCCAATGTTTCTAAATACCAGAATATGACATAAAGGGAGGCAGACAAAAAGTCATGTTTGACAAATTTGCTGGAATTCTTTGAGGATGTAACGAAAGGGTGGATAAAGGGGAACCAGTGGACATGGTGTATTTGGATTTCCAGAAGGCATTTGACAAGGTGCCACATAAAAGGTTACTGCACAAGATAAAAGTTCACGGGGTTGGGGGTAATATATTAGCATGGATATAGGATTGGCTAACTAACAGAAACAGAGTCGGGATAAATGGTTCATTCTCTGGTTGCCAACCAGTAACTAGTGGGGTGCCACAGGGATCAGTGCTGGGACCCCAACTATTTACATAGAAACATAAATACATAGAAAATAGGTGCAGGAGTGGGTCATTCAGCCCTTCGAGCCTGCACCACCATTCAATATAATCATGGCAGAAGCTCCATTTCTGCTTTCTCTCCATACCCCTTGATCCCTTTAGCCTTAGGGGCCACATCTAACTCCCTTTTGAATATATCTAACGAACTGGCCTCAACAACTTTCTGTGGTAGAGAATTCCACAGATTCACAATTCTCTGAGTGAAGAAGTTTCTCCTCATCTTGGTCCTAAATGGCATACCCCTTATCCTTAGACTTTGACCCCTGGTTCTGGACTTGCCCAACATCGGGAACATTCTTCCTGCATCTAACCTGTCCAATCCCGTCAGAATTTTATATGCTTCTGTAAGATCCCCTCTCATTCTTCTAAATTCCAGTGAATAAAAGCCTAGTCGATCCAGTCTTTCTTCATATGTCAGTCTGTCATCCCGGGAATCAGTCTGGTGAACCTTCGCTGCACTCCCTCAATAGCAAGAATGTCCTTCCTTATATTAGGAGACAAAACTGCACACAATACTCAAGGTGTGGTCTCACCAAGGCACTGTACAACTGCAATAAGACCTCCCTGCTCCTATATTCAAATCCCCTCGTTATTAAGGCCAGCATGCCATTTGCCTTCTTTACTGCCTGCTGTACCTGCATGTCTACCTTCAATGACTGATGTACCATGACACCCAAGTCTCGTTGCACCTCCCCTTTTACCAATCTGTCACCATTCAGATAATAATCTGCCTTCCTGTTTTTATCACCAAAGTGGATAACCACACATTTATCTGCCATGCATTTGCCCACTCACCTAACCTGTCCCAGTCACCCTGCAGCCTCTTAGCATCTTCCTCACAGCTCACACTGCCACCAAGCTTAGTGTCATCTGCAAACTTGGAGATATTACATTCAATTCCTTCGTCTAAATCATTAATGTATATTGTAAATAGCTGGGGTCCCAGCACTGAACCCTACGGCACCCCATTAGTCACTGCCTGCCATTCTGAAAAGGAGCCGTTTATTCCCACTCTTTGCTTCTTGTCTGCTAACCAGTTCTCTATCCACGTCAATATATTATCCCCAATGCCATGTGCCTTAATTTTGCACACTAATCTCTTGTGTGGGACCTTGTCAAAAGCCTTCTGAAAGTCCAAATACACCAGATCCACTCGTTCTCCCTTATCCATTCTACTAGTTACATCCTCAAAAATTCTAGAAGATTTGTCAAGCATGATTTCCCTTTCATAAATTCGTGCTGACTTGGACCGATCCTGTCACTGCTTTCCAAATGCTCTGCTATTACATCTTTAATAATTGATTCCAACATTTTCCCCACCACCGATGTTAGGCTAACCGGTCTATAATTCGCTGTTTTCTCTCTCCCTCCTTTTTTAAAAAGTAGGGTTACATTAGCTAACTACCCTCTAATCCATAGGAACTGAACCAGTCGCTATAGAAAGTTGGAAAATGACTACCAGTGCATCCACTATTTCTAGGGCCACTTCCTTAAATACTCTGGGATGCAGACTATCAGGCCCGAGGGATTTTTCGGCCTTCAGTCCCTTCAATTTCCGTAACTCCATTTCCTGACTAATAAGGATTTCCCTCAGTTCCCCCTTCTCGCTAGACCCTCGGTCTCCTAGTATTTTCGGGAGGTTATTTGTGTCCTCCTTAGTGAAGACAGAACCATATTAACGACTTGGAAGAAGGGACTGAGTGTAACGTATCCATGTTTGCTGATGATACAAAGATGGGAGAAAAAGCAATGTGTAAGGAGGACACAAAAAATCTACAAAAGGACATAGACAGGCTAAGTGAATGGGCAAAAATTTGGCAGATGGAGTATAATGCTGGAAAGTGTGAGGTCATGCACTTTGGCAGAAAAATATCAAAGAGCAAGTTATTATTTAAATGGAGAAAGATTGCAAAGTGCTGCAGTACAGTGGGACCTGGGAGTACTTGTGCATGAAACACAAAAGGATAGTATGTAGGTACAGCAAGTGATCAGGAAGGCCAATGGTATCTTGGCCTTTATTGCAAAGGGGATGGAGTATAAAAGCAGGGAAGTCTTGCTACAGCTATACAGGGTATTGGTGAGGCCACACCTGAAATACTGCATGCAGTTTTGGTTTCCATATTTACGAATGGATATACTTGCTTTGGAGGCAGTTCAGAGAAAGTTCACTCGGTTGATACTGGAGATGAGGGTGTTGACTTATGAGGAAAGGTTGAGTAGGAGTAATCATTCTTGGGATGTGAGCATCACTTGTAAAACCTGTATTTTTTCACCCATCCCTAGTTGCTCTGAGAAGTTGGTGGTGGGCCTTCTTCTTGAACCGTTGTATTGTGCTGGTTTTATACAACCTAGTGCCTTGCTAGGCCACTTCACAGAGCAATGAAGAGTCAACCACATCAGTGTGGAACTGGAGTCACATATAGGTCTAGGCAGGTAAGGACAGCATGTTTCCTTCCCTAAAGGACATTTGTAATATAAAAACAACCAGAGTCACTGAGAGATCGGCATCGTAATATATCAAAAGTCTTGTGCATCATTCGCATTTTCTGTAACATTTTTCTGTAGCACTTCGCAGACACATTTCCTATAATGTAATAGTGACCACATTTCAAAAGTATTTCATTAGTTGTAAAGAGTTTTGGGACGTCCTGTGGTCGTGAAAGAAGCTATATTTAAATATAAGTTAGTTCTTATCTTTCTTGGAAAATTTATTGAGTAGGTTTGGCCTCTACTCATTGGAATTCAGAAGAATGAGAGGTGAGTATCGAAGAATATCGAAACATATAAGATTATGAGGGGGCTTGACAAGGTGGATGCCAAGAGGATGTTTCCACTGATAGGGGAGACTAGAACTAGAGGGCATAATCTTAGAATAAGGGGCCGCCCATTTAAAACTGAGATGAGGAGAAATTTCTTCCCTCAAAGGGTTGTAAATCTGTGGAATTTGCTGCTTCAGAGAGCTGTGAAAGCTGGGACATTGAATAAATTTAAGACAGAAATAGACAGTTTCTTAAACGATAAGAGGTTATGGGGAGCGGGTAGGGAAGTGGAGCTGAGTCCATGATCGGATCAGCCATGATCGTATTAAATGGCGGAGCAGGCTCGAGGGGCCATATGGCCTACTCTTGCTCCTATTTCTTATGTTCTTATGTTCTTATGTTATAACCCTCAGTACTGCGATGACGAACGATCCCTTTCTCCAATGCTTCTAGATTCCAACACCCTTCCACTCCTGCCTGAACCCCTAAAACCCCAGATCTCAGAACCACCCTCCCAATCTTTCGTAGGTAGATGGCTGATCCTCACATGCTATCCCTACAGCCCACGTCCTACCTACTTGCATTCTTGAACATGTTCCCTGCCATCTTCCTCTGAGTTTAAAAATGGTAAGAGATAAAATGAACTATATCATTATTTAATAATCATTTTTGGGATGTGTGCATCACTTGTAAAACCTGTATTTTTTCACCCATCCCTAGTTGCCCTGAGAAGTTAATGGTGGGCCTTCTTCTTGAACCGCTGTATTGTGCTGGTTTTATACAACTGAGTGTCTTGCTAGGCCACTTCACAAGGCAGTGAAAAGTCAACCACATCGGTGTGGAACTGAAGTCACATATAGGTCCAGGCAGGTAAGGACAGCATGTTTCCTTCCCTAAAGGACATTTATAATATAAAAACAACCAGAGTCACTGGGAGATCGGCATCATAATATATCAAAAGTCTTGTGCATCATTCGCACTTTCTGTAACATTTTTCTGTAGCACTTCGCAGCCACATTTCCGATAATGTAACAGTGCTTCATTAGTTGTAAAGCGCTTTGGGGCATCCTGTGGTTATGAAAGAAGCTATATTTAAATATAAATTAGTTATTTTCTTTCTTGGAAAATTTATTTTACTTCCCTCGAATTGGCTGACTGTAACACATGATTGACACCCAATTCTGGTTCCTCCCAAGTATGTCACCAATCAAGAAGCCTCACCTATGTCCTGACATGTAGACACATCAGTGTAAGCTTTACTCTTTCAACTTTTTGCTATCTGAATTTCAACAAAACCTTTTGGTCTTTTTCTATTTCCCTGTTTTCTTTCTGCTAATAATGGGCCCAAATTTGGCCCACCCGTTTTTTCGGCGCACTCATGTGAGATGCACCGACTTCCTCGGCTCAAAACAGCGTCAAAAAGATATCCCCGGATTCTGTCCGCTCTGTTGACTCTCCCGGGGCTTGGCGCGGCGTGGCGATTCCATTGGGGGGCGCAGCTAGGGCCCTACGCATGAAAGAGTGCCGACAGACTGAAAACTATATTACAAAATGTAATTCACAAGAATCCTAATGCTTGCTTCAAACAAAACACCTAGGGCTGGAAATTGCCCTTCGCCTCATTTGGGGCAGATAATTTGAATTAAATGATGAATCACCGCCAGGACAGATGAGGCGGATATTGGACGGAACGTTTGCATTAGAACGTTTGCGCATGCACAGTAGCTCCTGCCGATGATGATGATGCGTGCTGCAGCGTGGGACCTGATGCGTCCCACCCCTATCCCGGGCCGAGTGGCCTGCCACACAGTAACGAGAGAAGCCTGCCTTCTTCTAAAGCACTTGGTTCTTTTGTTGGCTGCCTGCATTATATTCTACACACAACTTGAAGACTTAAGGGCATTGCCATGCAAAGGTTCAGGTAGAATTGTTTATTTTGAAATCTATCTCAAAAGTTTGATGTGGGGGGGGAAGAGTTCTGGTCGGCCAGGGGGTGGGAGGAAGTTTTGATCCTGGGTGGGATGTTTTGATCGGGGTGGGGTGGGGGGGGTGGGGGAGTTTTGATCCCGGGGTGTGGGGGGGGAGTGATAACTGTGTAGCCAGTAATTTTAATGAGCTTACTCAAGACTTTCTTTAACCCTGTTGATGAAAATACTTTCCTACATAAGAATATAAGAATTACGAGCAGGAGCTACTTCTATTTTTTATTTGGATATTTTTAAAAAATTATGTAAATATATCTTGTCTCTTTGCTTCTTTTATTTTTGTAGTTTAAGCTTCCATGAATGCTTCCGTTGTATAGTAAATTACTTTTGTGAGGTTTGTCATATGATGTCCTGTATAGCTGTTTGATCCTATTCACATTCTTTAGTCAAGTCATTAGTATCTACCTGCGCTGATTTCTTAACTCTCTGCAAGTGGTCACATACGTTGGCCTAAGTTAGTTTGGAGCAACTATTAGCTGTCCAAAGTGGCTTAAATGGCCAAAACGGGCGGAGGTGGCTGGTAACGCCCCCTTTTGAACAAAACGAAACCAAACTAAAAAATCCTAACTAATTCACTTACACTGGCGCAAATTGAATTTGCAAAATGGGGATTTTTAAGATACTCCAGAAAAATCAAGTTGCTCCAAAAAAAAACGGAGCAACTCCTGGACAATTTTGGGCCCTTTATTCCTTGCTTCTTCCCCACCACCCCCGCCTCTTGCCCCCCCTCCCCCGCCCATTGTAGACACAATACCAGAAAGACAAACATGACAAAGGAAATAGAGAAGCATGAAAACTGAGTTGCAAAGAGGTAAGGGCTAACATAAGAGAGAGAGAGATAGGCCACCACAGAGGCTGAAAGACACTGGGACAAATAGAGTGAGTGCAAGACAGTCAGAACACCACACAAGTAGAAGAGAAACAAGACAGACAGAAAACTATATTACAAAATGTAATTCACAAGAATCCTAATGCTTGCTTCAAACAAAACACCTAGGGCTGGAAATTGCCCTTCGCCTCATTTGGGGCAGATAATTTGAATTAAATGATGAATCATCGCCAGGACAGATGAGGCGGATATTGGACGGAACTTCGGCCATTTTTTGTACAAAAATGAACGGGGCGATATTGGGGATGGCAGAGGGGCAGAAGAGAGTTGGGAGTGAGGCGGAGGTCAGGTGGTGTCATTTAGCACCGCATTAAGCACGTGAGCATGATATGGACCTACCACGTCGCGCTTATGCAACGCAACGTCCCTCCCTTCACTTAAGGGGGAGGGACTCTACAATGCCGAATGAGACCTCTATTGTGTTATCAGTAAGGGGTTTGGCCGGGCCAGTGGCCCTGTACCCAAGGGTGCTTGCAAGACTGCCTGTTGCCAGCCAGGCTGAACTCGCGGCCGCCGTACGATTAAAAGAACATGGCGGCCGCGGCAGTCTCCTTTAACGGCGGCCGCACCGCACAGACACTGGCAGCTTCCCACCTCGCGAAGCTGTCAGTATCACTGACCAGTGACGGCCATGCTCCCGTGGGGCAATTCTCCCCTTGGGACGGAAAAGGGGTCGCTGCCGGGCAGTAAGGGTTCGGCGCGTGGCTGACAAGGGGTCAGAGTGCTGGGCGGGGCTGAAAGTCGGGACGCGACGGAAATCCTTTTCCGCTGCCCCTGGCCCAGGGGCAATTATGGACGTGTTGCACCCTCCCCCATGCTCCGGGCAGAAAGGCCTTATCGCCCCGTTACTGCCTCAAGGAGGTGGTAACAGCCCTTAAAAAAAGGGGCAATTTCAGCCCCCTGATATGCAATAGAACCCCTCCTGCCAGATTGACAGCACTCCTGCCCTGGCCACTGTAGTCATCATCATCATCATAGGCAGTCCCTCGGAATCGAGGAACACTTGCTTCCACTCTTAACGTGAGTTCTTAGGTGGCTGTACGTTCCAATACGAGAACCACAGTCTCTGTCACAGGTGGGACAGATAGTCGTTGAGGGAGGGTGTGGTTGGGACTGATTTGCCCGCTGCCTGCGCTTGATTTCTGCATGCTCTTGGCGACGAGACTCGAGGAGTTCAGCGCCCTCCCAGATGCACTTCCTCCACTTAGGGCGGTCTTTGGCCAGGGACTCCCAGGTGTCAGTGGGGATGGTGCACTTCATCAGGAAGGCTTTGAGGGTGTCCTTGTAAAGTTTCCTCTGCCCACCTTTGGCTCATTTGCCGTGAAGGAGTTCCGAGTAGAACGCTTGCTTTGGGAGTTTCGTGTCTGGCATGCGAACTATGTGGCTTGCCCAGCGGAGTTGATCAAGTGTGGTCAATGCTTCAATGCTGGGGATGTTGGCCTGGCCGAGGTTGCTAATGTTGGTGCGTCTGTCCTCCCAGGGGATTTGTAGGATCTTGCGGAAATATAGTTGGTGGTATTTCTCCAACGACTTGAGGTGACTACTGTACATAGAAACATAGAAAATAGGTGCAGGAGCAGGCCATTCAGCCCTTCTAGCCTGCACCGCCATTCAATGAGTTCATGGCTGAACATGAAACTTCAGTACCCCCTTCCTGCTTTCTCGCCATAACCCTTGATCCCCCGAGTAGTAAGGACTTCATCTAACTCCCTTTTGAATATATTTAGTGAATTGGCCTCAACTACTTTCTGTGGTAGAGAATTCCACAGGTTCACCACTCTCTGGGTGAAGAAGTTTCTCCTCATCTCGGTCGTAAATGGCTTACCTCTTATCCTTCGACTGTGACCCCTGGTTCTGGACTTCCCCAACATTGGGAACATTCTTCCTGCATCTAACCTGTCTAAACCCGTCCGAATTTTAAACGTTTCCATGAGGTCCCCTCTCATTCTTCTGAACTCCAGTGAATACAAGCCCAGTTGATCCAGTCTTTCTTGATAGGTCAGTCCCACCATCCTGGGAATCAGTCTGATGAATCTTCGCTGCACTCCCTCAATAGCAAGAATGTCCTTCCTCAGGTTAGGAAACCAAAACTGTACACAATACTCCAGGTGTGGCCTCACCAAGGCCCTGTACAACTGTAGCAATACCTCCCTGCCCTTGTACTCAAATCCCCTCGCTATGAAGGCCAACATGCCATTTGCTTTCTTAACCGCCTGCTGTACCTGCATGCCAACCTTCAATGACTGATGTACCATGACACCCAGATCTCGTTGCACCTTCCCTTTTCCTAATCTGTCACCATTCAGATAATAGTCTGTCTCTCTGTTTTTGCCACCAAAGTGGATAACCTCACATTTATCCACATTATACTTCATCTGCCATTCATTTGCCCACTCACCTAACCTATCCAAGTCACTCTGCAGCCTCATAGCATCCTCCTCGCAGCTCACACTGCCACCCAACTTAGTGTCATCCGCAAATTTGGAGATACTACATTTAATCCCCTCGTCTAAATCATTAATGTACAATGTAAACAGCTGGGGCCCCAGCACAGAACCTTGCGGTACCCCACTAGTCACTGCCTGCCATTCTGAAAAGTACCCATTTACTCCTACTCTTTGCTTCCTGTCTGACAACCAGTCCATGGCGTAATACCCGCCCTCCTGTATAGCTCAGAAACATGGTCCATGTCTCTGAGCTATACAGGAGGGCGGGTATTACACCTGCCCTATAGACCATGAGCTTGGTGACAGTTTTGAGGGCCTGGTCTTCAAACATTCTTTTCCTCAGGCGGCCGAAGACTGCACTGGCGCACTGGAAGCAGTGTTGGATCTCGTCATCAATGTCTGCTCTTGTTGATAGGAGGCTCCTGAGATAAGGGAAGTGGTCCAAGTTGTCGAGGGCCGCGCCATAGATCTTGATGACTGGGGGGCAGTGCTGTGTGGTGAAGACAGGTTGCTGGAGGACCTTTGTCTTACTGATGTTTAGTATAACATGCTTTCGTACGCCTCAGTAAATATGTCCAACTGAGCAACTACAGAGGAATCTCCCTGCTATCAGCCACTGGGAAAGTCGTCGCTAGAGTCGTCCTCAACCGTCTTCTCCCTGTGGCCGAGGAGCTCCTCCCGGAATCGCAGTATGGATTTTGTCCCCTAAGGGGCACAACGGACATAATTTTTGCAGCACGACAGCTGCAGGAAAAGTGCAGGGAACAGCGGCAGCATTTATACATGGCCTTCTTCGACCTTACAAAGGCCTTTGACACAGTCAACCGCCAAGGTCTATGGAGCGTCCTCCTCCGTTTCACATGCCCCTAAAAGTACATCACCATCCTCCACCTGCACCACGACAACATGCAGGCCGTGATCCTTACCAATGGATCCATCACAGACCCAATCCACGTCCGGACAGGGTCAAGCTGGGCTGCGTCATCGCCCCAACTCTCTTCTCAATCTTCCTCACTGCCATGCTCCAGCTCACAGTCGACAAGCTCTCTGCTGGAGTGGGACTAAACTACAGAATCAGTGGGAACCTGTTCAATCTTCGTCATCTCCAGGCAAGGTCCAAAACCACCCCAACCTCTGTTGTCGAGCTACATTACGCAGACGATGCCTGCATCTGCGCACACACAGAGGCTGAACAGTAGTGCAGTGGATATGTTACTGGACTAGTGAACCAGAGAGCGAGTTCAAATCCCACCATATTGGAGAATTTGAATTCTGTTTTAAAAAGCTGGTAACAGTAAAAATAACCGTGAAGCTATTGGATTGTCGTAAACACCCAACTGGTTCAATAAGTTCGATATGAAAGGAAACCTGACATACTTACCCAGTCTGGCCTGTATGAGCCTCCACACTAATGGGATTGTAATCTGCAGCCTATCAGTTGTATCGAGCCTCTAAAAAAAAGAAGGCCCACTGTTGTGTATCTGTAAAGCATGTACTCCCATGTTCCGCCATCAGGGAGAGCATCCCCTGTAGTCTCCAAGAGATCCCAGCATCCCTTGGAAGCACTGTATATAAGCCGGCCCCTAAGGCCTGTTCCTCACTCTGGAGTGTCTTAATTTAACCTCCCTGTGTGCAGTCTCATCTGTGTTAGGAACACAACAACTGGCGACGAGTCTACGAATCCAACGCAAAGATGCTGCAAACTGTGGACATCCTGGAGAAGTTCTCGGAGGGTGAGGACTGGGAAGCCTATGTCGAACGGCTAGACCAGTACTTTGTAGACAACGAGCTGGACGGAGAAGGAAGCGCTGCAAAAAGGAGAGCAGTCCTCCTCACAGTCTGCGGGGTACCGACCTACAGCCTCATGAAGAATCTTCTGGCTCCGGTGAAACCCACAGGTAAGTCATATGAGGAGCTGTGTACACTGATTCGGGAGCATCTTAACCTGAGGGAGAGCATGCTGGTGGCGAGGTATCGGTTCTACACGTGCCAGCGATCTGAAGGTCAGGAAGTGACGAGCTACGTCGCCGAGCTAAGGTGACTTGCAGGACAATGTGAGTTTGATGGCTACCTGGAGCAAATGCTCAGAGACATTTTCTACTGGGCATTGGCCACGAGACCATCCTATGAAAACTTTTGACTGTAGAGACACCGACCCACAGTAAGGCCATTGTGATATCACAGGTGTTTATGTCCACCAGTCCACAAATCTCTCAGCACACAAGTGCTAGCAATGTTCATAAATTAACTGGAACTGTGCTTGCGAGCAAAAATGTACAGGGCAGAAACCATGAGTCTGCAACTGTCAGCAGGCCTCAGGTGACCCAGATGAATCAGAGTCCGCAACAAAGGATGAATGCAAGGCAATTCACACCTTCCATTCAGCCTATTCATGCCGCTTCAAAGGGTATGTTTGCAAGAGCTGTGGAACAATGGGGCACCTCCAACGAGCTTGCAAATGAGCTGCAAGCTATGCAAAACCTGCTAACCACCATGTGGCAGAGGAAGATCGGTCCATGGTGGATCAAAGCAATTTCGAGCCTCCGAGAACGGAGGCAGATGCTGAAGTATACAGGGTCCACACATTTTTGCCGAAATGTCCACCTATAATGCTAAACGTAAAATTGAATGGCTTACCCATAGCCATGGAACTGGACATTGGCGCTAGCCAATCCATCTTGAGTAAAAAGATGTTTGAGAGACTGTGGTGCAACAAGGCACTCAGACCAGCCCTGAGCCCCATTCACACGAAACCGAGAACGTACACCAAAGAGCTCATCACTGTCCTGGGCAGCGCCATGGTCAAGGTCACCTATGAGGGCACGGTGCATGAACTGCCACTCTGTATTGTCCCAGGCGATGGCCCCACACTGCTTGGAAGGAGCTGGCTGGGCAAAATCCGCTGGAACTGGGATGACATCCGAGCACTATCACATGTCGATGAGGCCTCATGTACCCAGGTTCTTAACAAATTTCCTTCCCTTTTTGAGCCACGCATTGGAAGCTTTTCCGGGGCGAAGGTGCGGATCCACTTGGTCCCAGAGGCACAACCCATTCCCCACAAGGCTCGAGCGGTACCTCACTTGATGTAGGAGAGAGTGGAAATCAAGCTGGACAGGCTGCAACGCGAGGGCATCATCTCCCCAGTGGAATTCAGCAAGTGGGCCAGCCCGATTGTTCCAGTACTCAAAAGTGATGGCACGGTCAGGATTTGCGGCAATTATAAAAAGTAACTATTAATCGTTTCTCGCTACAGGACCAATACCCACTACCTAGGACAGACGACCTATTTGCGACGCTGCCAGGAGGCAAGACGTTCACCAAGCTCGACCTGACTTCGGCCTACATGACACAGCAGCTGGAGGAGTCTTCGAAGGGCCTCACCCAACACGCACAAGGGACTGTTCATCTACAACAGATGCCCGATTGCAATTCGGTCGGCTGCAGCGATCTTCCAGAGAAACAAGGAGAGCGTACTCAAGTCGGTACCATGCGCGCTGGTTTTTCAGGATGACATATTGGTCACGGGTCGGGACACTGTAGAGCACCTACAAAACCTGGAGGAGGTTCTCCAGCGACTGGATCGTGTAGGGCTGCGGCTGAAGAGGTCGAAATGCGTCTTCATAGCAACAGAAGAGGAGTTTTTGGGGAGAAAAATCGCGGCGGACGGCATTCGGCCCACAGACACCAAGACAGAGGCTATCGGGAATGCGCCCAGGCCACAGAACGTCACGGAGCTGCGGTTGTTCCTGAGACTCCTCAGCTATTTTGGTAACTTCCTACCGGGGTTATGCACCCTCTCAGAGCCCCTACATGTGTTATTGCGTTAAGGTGAGAACTGGGTATGGGGAAAAAAAACAAGTAATTGCTTTTGAGAAAGTCAGAAATATTTTATGTTCCAACAAGCTGCTTGTATTGTATAACCCGTGTAAAAGACTTGTGCTAGCATGTGACGCGTCGTCGTACGGAGTCGGGTGTGTATTACAACAAGCTAACGTTGCGGGGAAATTGCAACCTGTCGCCTATGCCTCCAGGTGCTTGTCTAAGGCCGAGAGGGCCAACAGCATGATTGAGAAAGAGACATTAGCGTGTGTGTTCGGGGTAAAGAAAATGCATCAGTACCTGTCTGGCCTCAAATTTGAGCTGGAAACCAATCACAGGCCCCTCATATCCCTGTTCGCTGAAAACAAGGGGATAAATATTAATGCCTCAGCCCGCATACAAAGGTGAGCACTCACGCTATCAGCATATAACTATACCATCCGCCACAGGCCAGGCACCGAGAACTGTGCGGATGCCATTGCCCACCACGGGGGTGGAAATGGCACAGCCTGCAAACTTGTTGATGGTGGCGCAGCCCGCAGACTTGTTGATGGTCATAGAAGCATTTGAAAATGATAAATCACCTGTCACGACCTGCCAGATTAGGATTTGGACCAGCCAAGATCCTCTGCTGTCCCCAGTGAAAAACTGTGTACTGCATGGGAGCTGGGCCAGCATCCGTGTTGAAATGCAACAGCCAATCAAGCCGTTCCAGCGGCGAGAGGACGAGCTGTCCATTCAGGCAGACTGCCTGTTGTGCGGTAACCATGTAGTGCTACCCAAAAAGGGCAGGGAGATGTTCATCTCGGATCTCCACAGCACACACCCGGGTATAGTAATGATGAAAGCGATAGCCAGATCCCACATGTGGTGGCCCGGTAGCGACTCTGACTTAGAGTCCTGTGTACGGCAATGCCGCGTGTGTGCTCAGTTGAGCAACGCGCCCAGAGATGCACCACTAAGTTTGTGGTCCTGGCCCTCCAGACCATGGTCGAGGACCCATGTCGACTATGCGGGCCCGTTTCTCGGTAAAATGTTCCTGGTGGGGGTGGATGCTTTTTCAAAATGGATTGAATGTGAAATAATGTCGGGAATCACCGCCACCACCACCATTGAAAGCCTGAGGGCCATGTTTGCCACCCACAGCCTGCCTGACACACTGGTCAGTGACAATGGGCCATGTTTCACCAGTGCTGAATTTAAAGAATTCATGACCCGCAATGGAATCTGTCGAGGAAATTTTAGCTTAAATTAACTCAGGCGGAGACTTTCAGAGTCGCACTTTGAGAGAATTTTATTTTCTAACAAGATATCTCGGAGAGTCCACTCAGTTACTCAGTCCGCACTGAGGCAAAACTCTGAGTTTTACAAGCAAACCCGCTCTATATTTATACAGTCAAAACAGGAATTTTATCTAAAACACAGCACACATGAACATTAATCATACATTCTGTAAATGCAATCAAAGCAGGAACTTTATCTAAAACACACCACACATGAACATTAATCATACATTCTGTAAATGCAATCAAAGAAGGAACTTTATCTAAAACACCACACATGAACATTAATCATACATCCTGTAAATACAAAGGTCATTCTAGGAGGCACACTTTATCTGTTCTTGCATAGTTTCTCCCTGTCCGTATCCTGATAAGCAGGGTATCTGGAAACTCATACACATACCAGCTAGTCATGTATTTACAACATTCTTTGTTTCAAGGCAGAGAAGTGTGGGTGTTTTTTCTAGCTCCACTAATTCTACAAAATCAGCAAAAAGTGAACTTAACCCTTTCCTTTAAAATAGGACATAGATCGTTTTCTTCCACAGAATCAAACATGTCACCTCGACCCCGTTTAAACCACCCTCCAATGGGCAGGCAGAGCGGGCAGTACAAACAATCAAACAGAGCCTCAAACGAGTCACAGAAGGCTCACTCCAAACCCGCCTGTCCCGAGTACTAATCAGCTACTGCACGAGATTCCACTCGCTCAATGGGGTGCCCCCGGCTGAGCTACTCATGAAAGGACACTAAAACCAGACTCTTGCTGGATCAGATAGAGAACAGGTGGCAGCAACAAAATGTAAACGATGGTTGCACCACTGTGTCACGGGAAATTGAGCTGAATGACCCTGTGTATGTGCTAAACTATGGATATGGTCCCAAGTGGATCGCGGGCATGGTGATAGCTGAAGAAGGGAGTCGGGTGTTTGTAGTCAAACTAGACAATGGACAAATTTGCAGAAAGCACCTGGACCAAACGAGGCTGCAATTCACAGACTGCCCTGAACAACCCACAGCAAACACCACCTTTTTCGAGCCCACAACACACACCCAAAGGATCAACGACACCACCCCGGACCAGGAAATTGAACCCATCATGCCCAACAGTCCAGCAAGGCCAGGCTCACCCAGCAGCCCTGCAGGGCCAACAACACGCCAGCCCAGCGAGGGCACAGCCAACACACCAGAACAGACATTTGTACCGAGGCGGTCCACCAGGGAAAGAAAGGCTCCTGACCGCCTCACCTTGTAAATAGTTTTCACTTTGACTTTAGCGGGGAGTGAAGTTGTTTATCTGTAAAGCATGCACTCCCATGTTCCGCCACCAGGGAGCGCATCCCCTCTAGTCCCAAGGGATCCCAGCATCTCTTGGGAGCACTGTATATAAGCCGGCCCCTAAGGCCTGTTCCTTACTCTGGAGTGTCTTAATAAAGACTGAGGTCACTGTTACTTTAGCCTCCCTGTGTGCAGCCTCCTCTGTGTTTGGAACACAACACCCACCATCACCCCCTTCGGGCAACTAGAGATGGGCAATAAATGCCAGCCTTGCCAGAATCACCCACATCCCAAAAATGAAAAAAAAATACAAATAAAATAACTGAGACAGAATAAACCACAAAAATATAGCGAAAGAAATTTATGTTTATGTCATCTGCCTTAACACGAGCAATGCCATAGAATGGCTGGTGGTGGAAGGTTGGTGATTGTGTCCAAATGTCATCTATAAGCACTGCGATACCCAACTTCACAACGACGTGAGGAGGCAATGGAAAAAAGTTTTGGACATAGATTTCCTTATCTCATCTCTTAAACATATCCCAAATCACTTCACACACAATTAATTACTCTGAAATTCAATGACGGTTGATAAGCAACCATTTTACACAAAGTCCTGTGAGCAGTATTGAGATGAATGGCCAATTAATCTGTTTTTTGGTGGTTTCCCTATCTCTGTAACATAGAAACATAGAAAATAGATGCAGGAGTAGGCCATTCGGCCCTTCGACCCTGCATCACCATTCAATATGATCATGGCTGATCATGCAAATTCAGTACCTCACTCCTGCCTTCTCTCCATACCCCTGATCTCTTTAGCCATAAGGGCCACATCTAACTCCCTTTGTAAGGGGAGCTTGGGGTGTGGGTTCGAATCCACACTCCCCTTGGGTTCTGTATGTGCGATTTATGAGGATGGGTGAGTAACGAGGCACCAGACACAGTGGGTAAGAGTACAGAATGGCCAATGTTGTTTATTTAGAATAGTAAACACAAAGATAGAAGGCATAGGAAGAGGTCGTAAATAGCAGTAATGGCACAATCTCACTCAACAACATGAAAAATCTCGCAACAGGGAAGGGGAAACTAAGAGGTTAGAACATTCCACTCACACACAACCATGCCTCCCACTCCCACCCTCCCTACCAATTCCTATCCTAAATTGAGTCTGTGAGGGGGTTTGGGCTCTACTCACAATCCTATCAACTCCGGGGTTCTGGGGGGGCACTTAATTCAGCTCAGGGTCCCTCTGGGGTGGGTTTTACGTTGTTGGTCGGTTCGGTTTTCCTCCTCGATGTTGCGTCGGTTTCTTCCCTTTGCCTTTCGGTTGGCTCCTAAGCAAAAAGCTGCTGGAGTTAAGCACACCTTCCCCAGAGCGAGGGCCCTGTGAAAAGCTGACTCAACTCCCACAAGCTGACTCCCACTGCTCCAAAAGCTGACTCTCACTGCTCGTTCTGTAGGTCCTATATTTGTATCCAATTTAGTTCTGACCTTTTCACGCTCAAACTCAGTTGGTGGTCCAATGTGTAAGTTTGGGCGAGGAGATAGCTTTGAATAGTTAATCAGAACATGTCACGGGTACAGGTAGGTATGAGGACAGGGGTATTGTTTCAGTGCACATTGGTGCCTCAAAGTCTGATGGTCCATTGTAACAATCCTGGGAGTCAATCGGTTTGGGCCTCCCCTTTGATGGGCCATTCGGGAGATGATGGTCCACATTCATTAGGAGTGAGTCAGATTTTCAAACTGGGCCGGGTAGTCCCCATTGGTTGAGGATTTCCCTGCTTCAGGCCCAACTCGACCCCTGATTGGCCTGCCGGAATGCACTTTTCCCCCATTGGCCAGTGCCTCTGTCTCGCTTGTGAGCCAGACTCCACAATATCTGTATCTGCCCACACGTTTCCCAGCCTGCCTGGTCTGAGGATTTTACTTGGCCAAAAATATTCATTTAAAATGTATAGGACAATCCCACGATAGTTTTCTTGTCCTTAGGGTGTTCCAATAAAATGTGGCTGTGGATTTTCGAACCTTACACTCCCCCATTAAAACACTCTGTCTCAGGGTGTTTTCAAAATGTGAAGCAAAACTTTTTCCCTCTCACAGAGCCAATCTTCCCCAAATCTTACCTAAACCCACGATAAAACATTAAAATACACCAATGGTATTCATACATTTGGAATCAATACAATACTGAAAATGTAAAAATGCTCCTCAACCAATACCCTTCACCAAAATCATAATAGTACATGGTATCACACATCATAGTATTACAGAAAGGGAGGTACGGACCTTTTACAAGGTACAGACTTTTCTTTACAGTGCAATACATTCAGCTCGTACAATCAGTCCCGTCATACTGCATAGACTTTGCTAGCCTTCCCTTTTCGTTTGGCCTTTGACTTGACCTCCCGCATAGCTTTCTCAATTTTTAAACGACGGCCCTTTCTCCTAAGCTGGCAGCGGATCACCAGCAAATAGGCTACAATGATCAGCTGTGCCACTACCAGGGCGTGAGAGAGGATGCAGTCCCAGGCCGGGACCTCTACGTCCAACCCCCAATCCCACCAAGGCCTTGAATTTAAGTCAGCTATCTGGGCTCCCAATTTTACTGTTTTTTTTTTGTTGTAGGGTGAAATAATGTTTTTGAGATTTTTGTGCTGCTTTGAACAGAACTGTCAGGTGTTCTGGTAAAAATGGAATGTGGTATCCGAAATGTGCTACATAATTGTCCATGCTATTAATCATTGATGCCCCGGTGTTGAAACCGGTAAAAACATCATTCCAGATCCCTCTTCTGTGTCTTTTCGGTTTAATGTTGTCTCTGGGTTGTGGACTGTACAGCAAAGCCTTATTCAAATAGCCAAAATCGAGCTCGTAGAATGTCCTGAACATTTCTCGAAGGAGAGCCTGGTAGAGGCGTTCTGTCTCTTTTGGGCACCACTCAGGTAGGTGCATCTCGGTAAGGTTTAGAATGACGGAGGCCACGGCGTAGTGGACCCCTTGGTATAGCAGCTTGTCCATGGGAACCAAAACCAAACCATTCCCTGGTCCCTGGGTGATGGTAGGGCATCTGTCCGTGTCAGTTGGCTTGGTCGGGGCTGTGGGCAGGGGCTGTCTGGGGTGTGCACTTAACTCGGTGGCGTGGATGGAGCTGGGGTGGCTTACAATGCATGCAACCATGCTCCGGCCCCATCCCATCCCCTCCCCTTCATCCCGCCACTGTCGGGAGAACGCTATGGAGATGCCTGCCGGACATATCTTCTCTGATCCCCACCTGCACACATACACTCCTAACTCCGCCTCCCACCATTTATCCCAACACACACTCACTCCCCCCTGGGTGCCCGTGATGGTCCGGTAGGTGCTGTTGTCCAGTCTCTCCCAATCTGCTATCGGGTTTCCCATGTCCTTGCTCAGCTTCCTGAGCCACCACCACCTTTCCACCGGGATGTGCCCCTTACAGGTCAGGCGAACCCTCTTCCCAACCACTACCCTAACCCGGGATGTGGTCACCTCAATGTTGGGGCAGGAGACTGATGCTTCCCCATACGTGACCCCGGGGTGGCTGGAGTATCGAGTGGAATTGGACCCCACCCACCCTGGCCACCTTCCGCTGTGGGTATATATTGCGGTCCCCTCTACCCCTGGTGTCCCTTCTCCTGTGGTGATGGTCGGTGCCTGCCCCCGCTGAGCATCCAAAAATAATGGCTTCTTCAGTCTCTCCCCGGTAGCCGATGCACATTCTGATGTAGGTGCACAGGAGCAGGATTTTCCTCATCTCTGGTTCCTCTTCTGAAAGAAAAAACCTCATTTGGTTCAAAAACCCTGAGCCCCCTGGCTCATCCCTCCCCCATTTTCCACTCTGTCTACACCTCACAGTACCCCTGCACGGTTTAAACTGTGTGTGCCTATCGGTCTGACCGCAAACCGCAATTTTACTGTGGAAGTCAAGGGGTTTCAACTAATAAACACTTGAAACAACAAACAAACTTTGCACAAAAGAGGAAGTGAGAGAAAAAAAAGAAATCCAGGCTCCCTATCCTATTGGATCAAAAGCCTCACTGTTATATTCCCTATATTGCAGAGGCCAGCTGAGCCCCACTACACTAGAGAAATCTTTATATATATATCTGTACACACCTACTGCTCTCCTTTTTAACCTGCTTGCCACCCTTCCCGGGTGGCTGTGCTAATCCCTGAGATGCTCCTTGGTTTTCCTTTTATGCGGGGGAATGTAGGGGGGAGACCACCTCTCCTTTGGCCTCTTGGGCCGGACCGACCTCCGCGGCCCCTCTGTCTCCCCTGCCAAGGTGTCCCCCGAGCTTCGGGTGGTGCTTACTGGGCTGGTACAGCCCCTCACCCCCTCCAGGGATGGCTCACTGCCCTCGGGAGCAACGAAAATTCCCCTGGCAGGCTCCTCACTGCCGGGGACTCCCGTATCCTCTGGGGGCTTTGGGTTGTACAAGGGTTCCACCAGAAACCACTCACAGCTGATACTCTCACAGCGTTTCCTCAGTTCTTCTTGGGACCACTCACTACTGGGACCCGCCGCCACCCTCTCTCCTGCAGGCTCTGGGCTGTCTGCACCGAAGGCTAGGCTAGCCCCGACAGGCTCCTCACTGTCGGCGGCCCCTTTCTCCGGTAAAACCCCTTCCCTGTCAGGAGACTCTCGTTCTTCCAGGGACCACTCACTGCTGGGACCCGCCGCCACTATCTCGCTTGCAGGCTCTGGGCTGTCCGCACCGAAGGCTAGGCTATCCCCGACAGGCTCCGCACTGTCGGCGGCCCCTGTCTCCGGTCCAACCCCTTCCCCATCAGGAGACCTTGGCTGCAGGGTCACGTCCAGTGACTGGCTGCCTGCCCTGCACGGCCCTTTTCCCCTAGTACCTCTCGGGAAAGTAAAACAGGCTGCTAGGGATGGTGGCACCCTTGGCTGCGGAGTCTGAGCGGATCTCCTAACGGGTGGAGGTGAGTCCTCGTCCCATATGTAGGGTGGGAATCCCCCTTCCTGTGGGTCTCAAATCTGTGGGTTGTTTGTACCTGTGAAGCAACTCACTGCTCCTTGTGGTGGGATCGGTGGGGCTGCAGTGGTGGGCTGGGGGCCTGGGCGCCTGGGCTTCCCATCGGGATTATCCCTCCGGGCTGTCCTTTCCCACGAGGTTTTGCCTTTTTGGGGTTAAACAGTTTACATTGGTTAATGTGAAACCATTTAACCCGGCGGGGCACCTTGACCGCGTTTACCATGGGGCTTGCCTTGGCGACAATGCTGTAAGGCCCCATGTATAGTGACTGGTTCCCCACCTGCCACTCGTGGTGTTTGCTCGATTCCAGCAGCAATCGGTTGGTCTGATGCTGCTTCCCCATGTTAGTGGCCGCCTTCCAGTGAATCTGCTTGAGGTGCTCCAACAGACTTCTGGTAAAGCGGTCCCTATTCACCGCGATTACCTGAGCTGCCGTCAGGACTGGGTCAAGTACATGGATGGGGGTTCGCATGGCTCTTCCAGTCATGAGCTCGTATGGGGAATACCCCGTGCTTTTCGACTAGCTGGCCCGGATGCCCATCAAAACCAGGGACAACCTCTGTGGGGAATCCCCAGTCTCTTTCCTGAGTTTTTCTTTCAAGGTCCTATTCATACGCTCCACTAGCCCCGAGGACTGGGGGTTGTAGGCGACGTGCCACTTCCCCTCAATCCCCAGCATCTTAAGGGTTACCCGCATGACCTGTCCCGTGAAGTGACTTCCCCGGTCGGACTCCACATACTGTGGAAGCCCCCACCTGGAGAACAGCTCCGTAACCAATATCCTGGCGGTCCCCGCTGCTGTGGCTGTTCGCAAGGGAAGGCTTCAACCCACTTTGTGAAAGTGTCCACCAAAACCAGGCAGTACCGGTACCCTCCCTTAGCCACAGGTAGGGGCCCTATGTAATCGATTTGTATCGATTGCCATGGTCCCTCTACCCTCCTTGCGTGTCCTAGAGACACCTTTCTTTTCTGAGGATCTGGATTATTGGTTGCACAGACAAGGCAGTTCGTGCAAAATTCACGAGTGTCTTCCCGGAGCTGGGGCCACCACCCGACCTGTTCCACCCATTGCCAGGTGACCTCCGGTCTGGGGTGTCCAGCTCCAGGGCCTGCGTGGGCCAGCTGAAGGAACTCCCTTTGGTGCTGCTGGGGCACTATCCACTGCTCTCCTTTAAACAACATCTTCTCCCTAACATGGATGCCTGTGCCTCCGTACGGTCCTTCGACCTTTTGTCCTGCAGTCAGCTTGTCCATGACGGACTTGAGGACGGGATCTCGCGCCTGTACCTGCTGGAGGTCTGGGGCCAAAGCCACCCCTGTGCTCGCTTGTGTCCCCTGTCCACCCTGGATAGCTGCTATGGGGACTGCCTCGAAGGGTTCCACTTGGTTCCCGTTCACGCTACCTCTTTGGCCAGTTGATCTGCCTTTTGGTTCCCTGCAGCCTTGGTCTCATGTTTGTAATGGGCCTTTACTTTGTGAATGTAAATGTCTGCCCTGGTCTCTACTGCCTGCATGATGTGCTGCAGTAAGGGTTTTATGGCCAGGGGCTTATCGTCTGCAGATGTGTACCCGTGACGGGACCAGATGGCTAGGTACTCCATGCAGGCATTGCAGGTGAACATACTATCTGAACAGATGGTATAGGGCCGTGGGAATTCGTCGGGGTGGGTGACTACATACATGACTGCCGACAGTTCAGCATGCTGGGCGCTCATGATGATTGGGAGCTTTATGGCCCTGGCAATGCCTGCCTGGGGATCATAAATCCCGCACCCTGTGAGCCTTTCCCCCACCACCACCGTGCTGGACCTGTCAACATCGATCTCCCGGCCGTGGGGATGGATCCCCGCCCGGAGCCCTATGTCCACATCCCAGACCCCATCAACGGAGCAACGGTGGGCTTTCCCGGGGTACAGCATGTTGGCTGCCAGTCGGGGCTCACACATCCCTTTTACTCTCAAATCCATCTGTGAGAGCAGGAGGGTCCAGCGAGCAATACGTGTGCTGCTCACTGTCCCATCCTTAATTCTCCCATCCAGCAGCATCTGAGTGGGGGTGTGATGAGTGAGGAGGGTGATTGGGGACACTCCTGTAAACACCTGCCACCGCTTCACAGCCCAGTGGGTGGCCAGCAGATGCCTTTCACAGTTTGAGTAACCCTTCTCAACCTCAGTGAGGACCCTGGAGGAGTAGACCACCAGCCTCAGCTGGCCGTGCCACTGTTGCATCAGCACAGCACTTAAGCTATCCCCGCTGGCTGCTACCTCCAGGAAAAATTCCTTGCCCTCATCTACCGCTCCCAGGGCCGGAGCTTTCTGCTGGTCTCCCTTGATGCGGGTAAACGCTGCATTATAGTCCTCATCCCACTCCCACTCCATGCCTTTGCGCAGGAACCGGAGTAGAGGGGCTGCAATGGCTGCGTAATCCTCAATGAAGTCCCTGCAGTAACCGGTCAGACCAAGGAACGACCTCACACCTGTAACTGTAGTCGGGGCCAGTAACTCCTGAACTGCCCTCCTCTTAGCCTCATCAATGGCTCTCTCCCCTGCCTGCACAGTCAGCCCCAGGAATTTTACCTCTGTCTGGCCGATCTGTGCTTTCTTAGGGTTTACTTTAAAATCCTCCTCGTGCAGCAGTCTCAACATCTCTGCCAGCATGGGACCGTGCTCTTCCTCCGAATCGGAGAATAGCAGCAGGTCATCCACATACTGGACTAGCTGTCTGGGTCTGCTGAACTCTTTCAGGCAGTTGGCCATACACTGATGAAAAATGCTCGGACTGTTGTGGAAGCCCTGGGGAAGACAGTTCCAGGTATACTGCTGTCCTTTGAATGTAAAGGTAAATTTGTACTGGTCCTCCCGCTGCAGCAAGATGGACCAGAACCCATTCGAGATGTCCAGCACCGTAAAGACGGCTGCGGACACGGGGATGGCTGCGACTAGATCGGCTACGGCTGCCACTGTGGGCGCACAGGCAGGGATATTTTTATTGAGGACTCGGTAGTCCACCGTGGCCCTCCAAGAATTGTCCGTTTTCCTAACCGGCCAAAGTAGAGAGTTCACATGTGTGGCTATTGGTCTCAACACTCCCTGTCTTACTAGAGATCCCAATGTGACGTGTAGGTCTGCCTCAGCCTCCCTGGGAAAATTATACTGCTTCTGGGGCTTAGACATGGGGTCCCCATCTACTCTGACCTCGACCCCATTTACCCGTCCACAGTCGTGCTTATGCCTGGAAAATGCCACCAGGTTGGCCCGCACAAAAGCCTGATAGATCATCGGGGTGCCGTTTACCAGAGCGCCGAGGTCATATCCCTCCTTCGGCTTTACAGTGCAGAGGGAACCCTTCCCTTGCTTCCCCTGGATGACTGCTGTACCTTCCCCCTCCCCGGTGTCAGCTGTGCCCTACAGACAGTGGTTCCTCAGGTCGACCAGAATTTTCTGGCCAGTGAGGAAATCTGCCCCCAGGATGCCTTTACCCACTCCCTCCCACGGCAGAAGGACACACTTCCACATGGTGTGGAGGGTGCCTATGTGTATCTGCAGTGGTTTGGAGAAGAAGTTCTCGCGTTCTTCTCCAGTGAAGCTGATTAGGCAGTAGGGGATCTCACTGGATTGGGGTGAGGTAGTCGGGTCATCTACATGAACCAGGATGCACGAGGCCCCTGTGTCCAGCAGATACTCCCCCCGGACCCCCTCAACCCCCATCATGACACGTGGTCTGTTCCACGCATCATAGGTGACTGGGCAGAGGTACACGGGTTCCTCGGGGTCTAGTCATTGGGGGGTGTTGGTCTGCGCCTGAGGGACTTCTCCCCCGGTCACGGCCGCGACCTTCCCAGTCTGGGTAAGGAGTGCCTGCAGAGCCACGAGGAGACCCTCGAGTGGGGCGGCAGGGCTGGGCACAGCTGGCTCGGGAGGCTTGCGGCCACGGGGACTGGGGCTGAGGTTGGGGCCTGTGGACCTCTCTTTTCCTGCCTCGGATCCCGGCATTCCCTCCTCATATGCCCTGTCTCCCCGCACCCGTAGCAAACCACCCCTCTGCCTGCCTGCCAATTCCATTCTTGCCTCCACTCTCTCTTATCAGAGCCGGGGCGGATCTCACACACCTTCCCCTTGGTGGGTTTCTCCCCCCGCGATTCTGCCATTGCGAAAAGAGAGGGTCATCTGCCTCAGCACCGTCTCCTCTGTGGCTTGGGGGTCTCTGAAATCGAACCACAGGTTGGCCTGGGCGCGCAACTCCGGTAGGCTGTTTGCCACCAGTGCACGCAGCCAGTGACCATGTCGGTGTGCATCCAGCTGGGTTCGGTCCAAATTCCCCCCACTGGCTTCCTCATACACTGGCCACAGTCGATCAGCGAACGCCCGGGGGGTCTCCCCGGGTTTCTGGACAGTGGCCTGTACCCGGTCAAACGGACAGCCGTCGTTCAACCCCATGGCCTCCAGGATATCCTCCTGGAGAGCGGCCACTGTTCGCTGACCGCTCTTACTCTCAGCAGAGAGAGCCTGACACAGGGCTGGGTCCAGTGAGAACAGGAGCAGTTTGCTCTGTTCGGCCTCATCGCAGTCATTTATGTCTCCTACCTGCTCTACTTCCATAAAGTGGACAGAGGGGTCTCCTTTTCTGGTAAGTTTATTCACATCTGCCGCAGCTGGGTCGCACTGTGGGGAAACACGTATTGGTCCTGTAGGGGACCCTCAGCCTGACCCACTGCGGGTGGTCCGAGTCTACTCTGCCTGATGGGGCACATTGGGGCTGATCCCGAGGTTTAGATTCCAGCATTTCACCCTGCCTCTCCTCCGGGATCCCCAAAGGGGCTGTGGGAGAGGGCCTGTAGGATTCTTCCTCCCTATCCTCCTCCCCACAGCCTGTTTCACTATGCTCCCCCTTCTGCACCTCGGCTGGGCTGATAAGGCACACCACTCCTTTACTGGGTGCCTTGCTTTCAGCCCAGCCAAGGGCTTTTGCCTCAGGTAGGGCCAGAGCTTTGGTGTCAGGCCGGGTGGGGATTCGAGTCTCGGGCACTTCCAGAGCTTTGGCTCCAGCTAGAACAAGGGCTGCTTTGGCTTCAGCCAGAGCCAGGGTGAGACGATCGATTTGTTCCTGAAAGGAACGATGATCCGCCTCTGCCCAGCTGTGGCACGCCTGAAGCGCAGTCTGTAGCTGGAGACTCTTACCCTCTCCCAACCTGCCCTGGTTCTGAGCCTGGGCAAGTTCCTCCTGCAGTCCCCTGACGTAACCTTTTCCCTCAGTTACCGGGGACTGAAGGTACTCCCTGTGGTTGCGATAGCTTTCTCTATCTCTCTCTCGTTCCTGCCTCTCCCACTTTAAATCCTGATCCAGCTTTTCCCTTTCTTTGCCGGTCTTTACTAGCTCCTCTATCTGCTCAGCTAACTCTGTCTGCAGGACGTCTACCTTTCTATCCAAGACCTGTATTTGCTTCTGAAAGCAAATCAGCCACACTGCATTTTCCACTGATCTTTTATGATCTTTACTCTGGGTTCACCTGGCTGCTGCGTCCTCAGGCCGTTCAGCCCTCAGCAGCGCCTGCACCCACTTCCTTGAGCAGTTTATCCTTGCTGTTACATACCTAGCAATCCTACCCTCCATTTTATACTCCTCTCCACCAAGACTGACTGTCTCTTCACTCTCACTCAATGCATGTCCCTTCGTGGTCGCCATTGTAAGGGGAGCTTGGGCTGTGGGTTCGAATCCAAACTCCCCTGGGGTTCTGTACGTGCGATTTATGAGTAATGAGGCACCAGACACAGTGGGTAAGAGTACAGAATGGCTAATGTTGTTTATTTAGAATAGTAAACACCAAGATAGAGGGCATAGGAAGAGGTCATAAATAGCTGTAATGGCACAATCTCATTCAACAACACGAAAAATCTCGCAACAGGGAAGGGCAAAATAAGAGGTTAGAACATTCCACTCACACACAACCCCACCTCCCACTTCCACCCTTCTTACCAATCCCTATCCTAATATAGCCCAAACCCCCTGTGAGGGGGTTTGGGCTATATTCACAATCCTATCAACTCCGGGGTTCTGGGGGCACTTAATTCAGCTCGGGGTCCCTCTGGGGTGGGTTTTACGTTGTTGGTCGGTTCGGTTTTCCTCCTCGATGTTGCGTCGGTTTCTTCTCTTTGCCTCTCGGTTGGCTCCTAAGCAAAAAGCTGCTGGAGTTAAGCACACCTTCCCCAGAGCGAGGGCCCTGTGAAAAGCTGACTCAACTCCCACAAGCTGACTCCCACTGCTCCAAAAGATGACTCTCACTGCTCGTTCTGTAGGTCCTATATTTGTATCCAATTTAGTTCTGGCCTTTTCACGCTCAAACTCAGTTGGTGGTCCAATGTGTAAGTTTGGGCGGGGAGATAGCTTTGAATAGTTAATCAGAAGATGTCACGGGTACAGGTAGGTATGAGGACAGGGGTATTGTTTCAGTGCACATTGGTACCTCAAAGTCTGATGGTCCTGGGAGTCAATCGGTTTGGGCCTCCCCTTTGATGGGCCATTCGGGAAATGATGGTCCACATTCATTAGGAGTGAGTCATATTTTCAAACTGGGCCGGGTAGTCCCCATTGGTTGAAGATTTCCCCGCTTCAGGCCCGACTCGACCCCTGATTGGCCTGCCGGAATGCACTTTTCCCCCATTGGCCAGTGCCTCTGTCTCGCTTGTGAGCCAGACTCCACAATATCTGTATCCGCCCACACGTTTCCCAGCCTGCCTGGTTTGAGGATTTTACTTGGCCAAAAATGTTCATTTAAAATGTATAGGACGATCACAGGGCAGTTTTCTTGTCCTTAGGGTGTTCCAATAAAATGCGGCCGTGGATTTTCGAACCTTACACCTTTTGAATATATCCAACGAACTGGACTCAACAACTTTCTGTGGTAGAGAATTCCACAGGTTCACAATTCTCTGGGTGAAAAAGATTCTCCTCATCTCGGTCCTAAATGGCTTACAACTTATCCTTAGACTGTGTCCCCTGGTTCTGGACTTCCCTAACATTGGGAACATTCTTCCTGCATCTAACCTGTCCAATCCCGTCAGAATTTTATATGCTTCTATGAGATCCCTCTCATTTTTCTAAATTCCAGTGAATGTAAGCCTAGTCAATCCAATCTTTCTTCGTATGTCAGTCCTGCCATCCCGGGAATCAGTCTGGTGAACCTTCGCTGCACTCCCTCAATAGCAAGAATGTCCTTCCTCAGATTAGGATTCCAAAACTGCACACAATACTCAAGGTGTGGTCTCACCAAGGCCCTGCACAACTGCAGCAAGAACTCCCTGCTCCTATACTCAAATCCTCTCGCTATGAAGGCCAACATGCCATTTGCTTTCTTTACTGCCTGCTGTACCTGCATGCCTACTTTCAATTGTACCTCCCCTTTTACTAATCTGTCACCATTCATAATCTGCCTTCCTGTTTTTGCCTAAAAAGTGGATAACCTCACACTTATCCACATTGTACTGCATCTGCCATGCAATTGCCCACTCACCTAACCTGTCCAAGTCACCCTGCAGCCTCTTAGCATCCTCCTCACAGCTCACACTGCCACCCAGCTTAGTGTCATCTGCAAACTTGGAGATATTACATTCAATTCCTTCGTCCAAATCATTAATATATATTGTAAATAGCTGGATTCCCAGCACTGAAACTTGCAGTACCCCACTAGTTACTGCCTGCCATTCTGAAAAGGACTCTGTTATTCCCACTCTTTGCTTCCTGTCTGCCAACCATTTCTCTATTCACGTCAATACATTAACCCCAATCCCATGTGCCTTAATTTTGCACACTAATCTCTTGTGTGGGACCTTGTCAAAAGCCTTTTGAAGTCCAAATATGTCACATCCACTGATTCTCCCTTATCCACTCTACTAGTTACATCCTCAAAAACTTCCAGAAAATTTGTCAAGCATGATTTCCCTTTCATAAATCCATGCTGACTTGGACCGATCCTGTCACTGCTTTACAAATGCGCTGCTATTATATCTTTAATAATTGATTCCAGGATTTTCCCCACTACCGATGTCAGGCTAACCGGACTATAATTCCTTGTTTTCTCACTCCCTCCTTTTTTAAAAAGTGGGGTTACATTAGCTATCCTCCAATCCATAGAAACTGATCCAGAGTCCATGGAATGTTGGAAAATGACCACCAATGCATCTACTATTTCCAGGGCCGCTTCCTTAAGTACTCTGGGATGCAGACTATCAGGCCCTGGGGATTTATTGGCTTTCAATCCATTCAATTTCCCTAACACCATTTCCTGACTAATAAGGATTTCCCTCAATTCCCTCAGTTCCTCCTTCTCGCTAGACCCTCGGTCCCCTAGTACTTTCGGAGGTTATGCGTATCTTCCTTATTGAAGACAGAACCAAAGTATTTGTTCAATTGGTCTGCCATTTCCTTGTTCCCCATTACGAATTCACCTAATTGTGACTGCAAGGGATAACTCCTGTTCTCCTGTTCCCTTGTTTTAAACTTCAAAGGGTACGGGAAGTATCTTCCAAGCAACGTGTGCCCAATTGGCCAACTCTTCCCATACCAACGTACCACAGCTGGAGTGCAAGTGACACTTGGAGTCTTCATGGTTTGTAGACAGGTTTCAATGTACAAGTTCTATGTGATAGACATTGGTTCAGGTTTAGTATTAACACTAGTCAGCGGTGTGTCACTTTCTTTGCTGGTTTTGTATCCCAGTGAGTAAAAATAGCACAAGCTACTGTACTCTGCTATCTATATGTTACTGTTAATAAATGAATTATTATTATTAATAAAGGGGAATATTTCATAGAATCACACAATGAAACAGCACAGAAGGAGGCCATTTGGCTCATTGGCAGCTGCCCCTCGGGCAGGCAGTTCCCGGGCTCTGCACCAGCAGACAATCCAAAGCTGCAATTGCCGCCAGTACCTTCAACAGTCTGCAGTAGTCTGCTGCTAACACCACAGCACAAGCAGGCCCAACCCAGCCCAACCCAGCACAGCACAAGCCCAACCAACCGGATGGGCAACCATCGAAGGCACTGGCTAGCAAAGGGGTAGTTCCTCCCTCCATCCCCTCCCATCAAAGTCACTGACTATTAAAGGCATACAGTTCCCCCCCCCCCCCAGCCCACTCCCATCGAAGGCACTGCCTAGTAAAGGGGTACATTTCCTCCCTCCATCCCCCCATGCTATCGAAGGCACTGCCTAGTAAAGGGGTACAGTTCCTCCCTCCCTCCTTCCCATCGAAGGCACTGACAATTAAAGGGGTACAGTTCCTCCCACTACACCCCCACGCCATCGAAGGCATTGGTTATTAAACGGGTACAGTTCCTCACCCCACCCTTTCCCATCGAAGGCACTGACTATTAAAGTCTTCCCTCTGCCCACTGTCAGAGGCAATGCCTATTAAAGGGGTATATGTCCTGCCCCCATCAAAAGAACTGCCTATTAAAGGGCCAGTTCCACAGGTACCTGAAGCCCTACAATATCTTGCTGAAGTGGGCACCTTTCAAGTGCGAGCCCGATCAGTGAGTGATTCAAACGTAGTCAGGATCACAGCCCACTATGATCCAGTCTTCACATCATATCCACGTAGATGGGACATTCAGATAGGCGTTAGGAATGGGAGCAGAAACCCTGGACGATTCACTTCTAGCACTGTGCTCAGTTGCAATACCCCAACTACTGTCTCCAGTGGAGAGCAGCTAACTCAACCCAGATCTGCGATCAAACCTGGGGTAACAGGCCTCAGAAACACAATGATTGCCAACTGACCAATCAAGGGGCCTGTCAGCAGTCACTTCTAACTCGCTGACCAGAGCGCTCGCAGTAACACAAAGTCCCACACCAGAGCCAGTCCGCTCCAATTACATTTTTGCTCATTTCAGCAGCTGGTTTAGCATCACTGATTGACTAAAGTTTTCTGCGATATAGCATGAAGACAAAACCACAAATCCCAGAGGATGATCACTAATACAAGCAGAAGCTGACAGCATTGAATCACATAATGCAGCAATAATACAATCAATACACACCATCCCATGGCAAGACAGTGGGAAAAAATATTCAGCCGCACTTCCTGTTCCTTATTTCTACTGGGATAAATCACACTATCAGCATTATATTTATTATACACCTTACCACATTGAGATACCGCAAAGAGCTTTATGCAATAAATGATTTTTGAATGTAGGCAAACATTCTCAGCATCAGCAAACAGTATTCTTGGTGGTGTTGGCTGAGGGGGAAATGTTGGCCAGGAGATTGGAGAAGCTCTCCAACTCCACTTTGAGCAGAAACTACAATGCCCTCCACAATTGAATAGCCAGCTCGCGCTGAGTTCCTATAATAACGGATAAAAGGACAGCCACTTGGGCAAAGCCTGTTGTGGCCTGCAGACCCACGATCCAGCACAAGTCAGGGGAAATGCAGCACCACATCCTGTGCGCTTGTCCGCACCAGCCCATGGAGATTTACTCAATTGCACGACATCCCTCATCAGGGAGAGCTGTTCCTTTTATCTAGTTTCAATGCCGATGGGCCAAATGGCCTCCTCTGTACTGTATTATTTGATGATTCTATGATGTTTGAATGGGTCAGTGCCAGACCAAGATATTAATCGAAGGGAAAATAAAACTGTGGAGTATTAGCAACCTCAGAACTCGCAGTTCAGGGCCAAAACCCCTTTGGCGTTCTGATATGTTGCAGTTCTGGTATGAAATTTATTATATGCTTTAATCTAAAACAAAACAGTAACTTGTGAATTAATATTAAATACGGTTCAAGATTTGAGCTGAGATAAAATGGCAATCAAAGAATTCCTTCTCAATGTGTTTCAGTCACTAACATTAATCGTGGTTTAACTGTGTCTACACTACAACTTTAGGACTATTTAGGACTAATAACTATCTGCTGTCTGATGTGTGCCCTTGCTATTACCCTGCTTGCTGTCTGCCTGGCATCTGTTGCATGTGCTGGCAGGAAATGAAAAGCCTTTATCTTTTCTACTATGTTCCTCTTGGCTGCATTTTATGAAACTCCCTGAATGGTACATTGTGTAGAAAATAGGAATAGTAAACTAGAACGATTCACTCCTTTCTTGCATTGTACAGCTTGTGTGTATCTTAGTATCACCTCCTGTACATATACAGTACACACCAGGTAAAGGGGAATGATTAACTCCAGTCTGGTACTGTATGGCTCGTGTGTGTCTCAGTGTCAGAATCTGTACATGTGCAGTACACAGTGGGTGAAAGGAACGATTCACTCCTGCCTGGTACTGTACATCCCATGTGTATCTCAGTGTCAGCTCATGTACGTGTACAGGACCTCTCCAAGTCATATACCATCCTGAATCGGACATAAATCACCGTTTCTTCATTATCACTGGGTCCAAATCCTGGAACTCCCTCCCTAACAGCGTTGTGGGAGTACCTTCACCACACAGACTGCAGCGGTTCAAGGCAAAAGGCCACTAGCACTTCTTAGGACAACTTGAGATGGGCAATAAATTCCGCCCTTTCCAGTAACACCACATCCCGAGAATTAATATCAATATTTAAAAAACAAAATTGCTTCCTGGAAAGTGACTTTGGAAAGGATTGGACTTGACTACGATGCTCTCTATGGTTAAATAGAAAAGAAATAAAGAATTTGTATACATATAGCACCTTTCATTTCCTCAGGATATCCACAAGTCCTTCACAGCCAATGAAGTATTTCTGAAAGAACATAAGAACATAAGAAATAGGAGCAGGAGTAGGCCATTTGGCCCCTCGAGCCTGCTCCACCATTTAATATGATCAAGGTTGATCTGATCATGGACTCAGCTCCACTTCCCTGCCCGCTTCCCATAATCCTTTACTCCCTTATTGCGCAAAAATCTGTTTATCTCCACCTTAAATATATTCAATGACTCAGCCTCCACAGCCCTCTGGGACAGAGAATTCCACAGATTTACAAACCTCTGAGAGAAGAAATTCCTCCTCATCTCAGTTTTAAATGTGCAACCCATTATTCTAAAATGATGCCCCTTAGTTCTACATTCTCCCATGAGTGGAAACATCCTCTCTGCATCTACCTTGTCGAGCCCCCTCATTATCTTATATGTCTCAATAAGATCACCTCTCATTTTTCTGAACTGCAATGAGTACAGGCCCAACCTGCTCAGCCTTTCTTCATAAGTCAACCCCATCATCTCAGGAATCAACCGAGTGAATCTTCTCGGAACTGCCTCCAATGCAAGTATATCCCTCCTTAAATAAAGAGACCAAAACTGTACGCAATACTCTAAGTGTGGCCTCACCAATACCCTGTACAGTTGTAGCAGGACTTCTCTGCTTTTATACTCTATCCCCCTTCCAATAAAGGCCAACATTCCATTTGCCTTCCTGATTACTTGCTGTATCTGCATACTCACTTTTTGTGTTTCATGCACAAGGACCCCCAGGTCCCTCTGTACTGCATCATTTGTAATTTTTCTCCATTTAAATAATAATTTGCTTTTTTACTTTTTCTGCCAAAGTGGATAACCTCACACTTTCCCACATTATACTCCATCTGCCAAATTTTTGCCCACTCACTGAGCCTCTCTATATCCCTTTGCAGATTTGTTGTGTCCTCCTCACAACTTGCTTTCCCACCTATCTTTGTATCATCAGCAAACTTGGCTACATTATACTCGGTCCCTTCATTCAAGTCATTAATACAGATTGTAAATAGTTGATGCCCCAGCACAGATCCCTGCGGCACCCTACTAGTTACTGTTTGTCAATCAGAAGATGACCCATTTACCCCAACTCTGTTTTCTCTTAATAAGCCAATCCTCTATCCACTGTTGTAGCCAATTTGCACAGAAGATTCCACAAATGACAAATGAGATAAAAGTTGTGAACCGGAATCACACATGAAGAATGGTTAATGAAGTATCAGAGAGCTAGAAGTGCACAGGGACCTGTGTCCCAACATAACTCAGCGGCAAGAATGACAACAACAGCTGGCCTTTGATATAGGTAACATCAGAAGGCAGAGGGGCAGCTGTTCAGAGAGAGCATGAAGGAGATAGGGTGAGAGACCAAAAGGTTGAAAGACGTAAATTTGCCTACTCCTATCCTAAACCTGAATTTGTGTATTTCTCTAGATTCTCTCTTATCTCCCCTCTTCGAACTCATAAAGAAAGAAATCAAAAGGTGATGTCACAGCCAAGGGAGTAAGTGATTGGCTGGTGATTGGTGAGCAGTTTTTTCTTTTTCTTTATCAGCAAATAACCTTTAGCATTATTGTTGCCAAATTAAGTTAATTTAGGGGTTAAGTCATGGCAGGAGAGCTCGGACATGTGTTATGCTCCTCCTGTACTATGTGGGAAGTCAGGGACGTTTCCAGTGTCCCTGACGACTACATATGCGGGAAATGTATCCGGCTGCAGCTCCTGACAGACCGCATTGTGGCACTGGAGCTGTGGATGGATTCACTCTGGAGCATTCACGATGCTGAGAATGACGTGAATAGCACGTTTAGTGAGTTGGTCTTACCGCAGGTAAAGGGTACACAGTCAGATAGGGGATGGGTGACTAACAGGAAGAGCATGGGAAGGAAGGTAGTGCAGGGGTCCACTGCAAAACAGATACACCGCTTTGGGTACTGTTGAGGGGGATGACTCATGAGGGGAGGGCAGCAGCAGCCAAGTCCATGGCACCGTGGCTGGCTCTGCTGCACAGGAGGGCAGGAAAAAGAATGGGACAGTTATAGTGATGCGGGATTCTATTGTAAGGGGAACAGATAGACATTTCTGTGGCCGCAACCGAGACTCCAGGATGGTATGTTGCTTCCCTGGTGCAAGGGTCAAGGATGTCTCGGAGTGGGTGCAGGACGTTTTGAAGGGGGAGGGTAAACAGCGAATTGTCGTTGTGCATAAAGGCACCAACGATATAGATAAAAAATGGGTTGAGGTCCGACAAGACGAATTTAGGGAGCTAGGAGCTAAATTAAAAAGTAGGACCCCAAAAGTAGTAATCTCAGGATTGCTACCAGTGCCATGTGCTCATCTGGGAAGGAATCGCAGGATAGCTCAGATGAATACATGGCTTAAGGAGTGGTGCAAAAGGGAGGGATTCAAATTTCTGGGACATTGGAACCGGTTCTGGAGGAGGTGGGACCAGTACAAACCTGACAGTCTGCACCTGGGCAGGACCGGAACCAATGTCTTAGGGGGAGTGTTTGCTAGTGCTGTTGGGGAGGGTTTAAACTAATATGGCAGGGGGATGGGAACCTATGCAGGGATACTGAGGGAAGTAGAATGGGGGCAGAAGCAAAAGATAGAAAGAAGAAAAGTAAAATTGGAGGGCAGAGAAACCCAAGGCAAAAAGCAAAAAGGGTCACATTATAGCAAAATCCTAAACGGGCAAAGGGTGTTAAAAAGACAAGTCTGAAGGCTCTGTGCCTCAATGCGAGGAGTATTCAAAATAAGGTAGACAATTTAACTGCGCAGATAGCAGTTAACGGATATGATATAATCTGTATCACGGAGACATGGCTCCAGGGTGACCAAGGCTGGGAACTCCACATCCAGGGGTATTCAACATTTAGGAAGGATAGACAGAAAGGAAAAGGAGGTGGGGTGGTGTTGCTGATTAAAGAGGAAATTAACGCAATAGTAAGGAAGGACATTAGCTTGGATGATGTGGAATCTATATAGGTGGAGCTACGGAATACCAAAGGGCAGAAAACGCTAGTTGGAGTTGTGTACAGATCACCAAACAGTAGCAATGAGGATGGGGACAGCATCAAACAAGAAATTAGGGATGCATGCAATAAAGGTACAGCAGATATCATGGGTGACTTTAATCTACGTATTGACTGGGCTAATCAAACTGGTAGCAATGCGGTGGAGGAGGATTTCCTGGAATGTATTAGGGATGGTTTTCTAGACCAATATGTCGAGGAACCAACTAGAGGGCTGGCCATCCTAGACTGGGTGATGAGTAATGAGAAAGGACTAATTAACAATCTTGTTGTACGAGGCCCCTTGGGGAAGAGTGACCATAAAATGGTAGAATTCTTTCTAAAGATGGAGAGTGACACATTTAATTCAGAGACTGAACTTGGGGAAAGGTAACTTCAATGGTATGAGATGTGAATTGGCTAGAATAGACTGGCGAGTGATATTTAAAGTGTTGACGGTGGATAGGCAATGGCAAACATTTAACGATCACATGGATAAACTTCAACAATTGTACATCCCTGTCTGGAGTAAAAATAAAAGGGGGAAGGTGGCTCAACCGTGGCTAACACAGGAAATTAAGGATAGTGTTATATCCAAGGAAGAGGCATATAAATTGGCCAGAAAAAGCAACAAACCTGAGGAGTGGGAGAATTTTTTAACACAGCAGAGGAGGACAAAGGGTTTAATTAGGAGGGGGAAAATAAAGTATGAGAGGAAGCTTGCCGGGAACATAAAAACTGACTGCAAAAGCTTCTATATATATATGAAGAGAAAAAGATTAGTGAAAACAAATGTAGGTCCCTTGCAGTCAGATTCAGGTGAATTTATAATGAGGAACAAAGAAATGGTGGATCAGTTAAACAAATACTTTGGTTCTGTTTTGATGAAGGAAGACACAAATAACCTTCCGGAAATACTAGGGGACTGTGGGTCTAGTGAGAAGGAGGAACTGAAGGATAACTTTATAAAGCGGGAAATGGTGTTCAGGAAATTGATTGGATTGAAGGCCGATAAATCCCTGGGGCCTGATAGTCTGCATCCCAGAGTATTTATGGAAGTGGCCCTAGAAATAGTGGATGCATTGGTAATCATTTTCCAACAGTCTATCGACTCTGGATCAGTTCCTATGGACTGGAGGGTAGCTAAAGTAACACCACTGTTCAAAAAAGGAGGGAGAGAGAAAACGGGTAATTATAGACCGGTTAGCCTGACACCAGTAGTGGGAAAAATGTTGGAATCAATTATTAAAGACGAAATAGCAGCACATTTGCAAAGCAGTGACAGGATCGGTCCAATCAGCATGGATTTATGAAAGGGAAATCATGCTTGACAAATCTTCTGGAATTTTTTGATGATTTAAATCCCAGTTTCTTGTCGCCAATAATATGTCCTTACTATACAGTATAAATGCACACGAGGCCTATACTTGAGAGAAGATCACTCTGTGATCTTTATTACCAAGACCTCAAGAGACAGACGGTGGGTGGAGCTTCCCCTTTTATACTGGAAAGTCCAGGTTCGGAGTGTCTCCCACAAGTTCGCCCCCTGTGGTCAGTGTTCTCAATGTGTACAACTTAGGTCAGCTTGTACATGGGTTACAATGACAGTTGAATACATGACAGTACTGACGTGGATAGACAACTGGTTGGCAGAGAGTCGGGATAAACGGTTCCTTTTCAGAATGGCAGGCAGTGACTGGTGGAGTGCCGTAGGGCTCAGTGCTGGGACGCCAGCTCTTTACAATATATATTAACGATTTAGATGAAGGAATTGAGTGTAATATCTCCAAGTTTGCAGATGACACTAAACTGGGTGGCGGTGTGAGCTGTGAGGAGGACGGTAAAAGGCTGCAGGGTGACTTGGACAGGTTAGGTGAGTGGGCAAATGCATTGCAAATGCAGTATAATGTGGATAAATGTGAGGTTATCCATTTTGGGGGCAAAAACATGAAGGCAGAATATTATCTGAATGGCGGCAGATTAGGAAAAGGGGAGGTGCAACGAGACCTGGGTGTCATGGTTCATCAGTCATTGAAAGTTGCCATGCAGATACAGCAGGCGGTGAAGAAGGCAAATGCTATGTTGACTTTCATAGCTAGAGGATTTGAGTATAGGAGCAGGGAGGTCTTACTGCAGTTGTACAGGGCCTTGGTGAGGCCTCACCTGGAATATTGTGTTCAGTTTTGGTGTCCTAATCTGAGGAAGGAAGTTCTTGCTATTGAGGGAGTGCAGCGAAGGTTCACCAGACTGCTTCCAGGGATGGCGGGACTGACATATGAGGAGAGACTGGATCAACTGGGCCTTTATAAACTGGAGTTTAGAAGGATGAGAGGGGATCTCATAGAAACTTATAAGATTCTGACGGGACTGGACAGGTTTGATGCTGGAAGAATGTTCACGATGATGGCGAAGTCCAGAACCAGGGGACACAGGATAAGGGGTAGACCATTTAGGACTGAGATGAGGAGAAACTTTTTCACTCAGAGAGTTGTTAATCTGTGGAATTCCCTACCACAGAGAGTTGTTGATGCCAGTTCATTGGATATATTCAAGAGGGAGTTAGATATGGCCCTTACGGCTAAAGGGATCAAAGGGTATGGAGAGAAAGCAGGAAAGGGGTACTAAGGGAATGATCAGCCATGATCTTATTGAATGGTGGTGCAGGCTCGAAGGGCTGAATGGCCTACTCCTGCACCTATTTTCTATGTTTCTATGTGTGTCCATGAGATCCACCTCCTGCTCTCTCAACCCTTTTCCCACTGTTGATATTGTAAATGGTTCTCTCTCCTCAGTTATGTCCCGCTCCCTTTTAAACCTACCATCACCGCCTCCTGCTTAAATATACCCATCTCTAATTTCCCTTTCCTCTCCAAAGTTCTGGAACGTATTGTCACCTCCCAAATCCATGCTCATCTTTTCCGCAACTCCATGTGTGAACGCCTCCAATTTGGTTCCTGCCCCTGCCACAACACCAAAACAGCCCTGACCAAAGTCACATATTACATCCTCTCTGACTCTGACTATGGTGTACTATCCCTCTTCATCCTTCTTAATCTCTCTGCACACTATTGCCACACCATCCTCTTCCAAGGCTTCTCCTTCGTTGACCAGCTGAGTGGGATTGCACTAGCCCAGTTCCACTCTTACCTATCCAGTTGTAGCCACAGGATCTTCTTGAATGGTTTCTCTTCCCAAACGTGCACTGTTCCATTTGAGTCCCCCTAGGATCCATCCTTGGTCCCCTCCTATTTCTCACTTACACACTGCCCTTCGGTGACATCATTCGAAAACACAATGTCAGGTTTCACATGTACACTGATGATACGCAGCTCTACCTCACCACCATCTCTCTTGACCCCTTCACTGCCTCTGTGTGGTCCAACATCCAGTCCTGAATGACTGGATTTCCTCCAGTTAAACACTGGTAAGGCCAAAGCCATTGTCTTTGGCCCCTGCCACAAAATCCAAACCCTCACCTTCAATTGCATTCCCCTACCTGGCCACTGTCTCACGTTAAAGCTGACTGCTTACAACCTCAATGTCCTAGTTGACCCCGAGCAGAGCTTCCGATCTCTTGTCTTCTCCATCACAAAGATCATCTCTGTAATATCACCCACCTCCGCCACTGCCTCAGCCATCTGCTGCTGAAACCCATATCTATGCTTTTGTCACCTCTAGACTTGACTATTCCAATGCTCTCCTGACTGGGCTCCCATCCTACTCTTCCAAAGCTCTGCAGTCCATATCATAGCTTGCACCAAGCCCTGTTCACCCATCACCCGTGTGCTTGCTACTTACATTGGCTCCCAGTACCCCAACTCTTCCAATTTAAAATCATCAACTTCATGTTTAAATCACTTCATTGCCTCACCCATTCCTACCTCAGTAACCACCTCCAGCCCTACAACCCTCCAAAAAGTCTGTGTTCCTCCAACTCTGGCCTCTTACCCATTCCCTTTGCCCCACCATTGGAGGCTGTGACGTCAGCTGCCTAGGCCCTACGCTCTGGAATTCCCTCCATAAACCCACCGCCTCCTTCTCCTTCTTTAAGACCGTCCATGAAACCTACTTCTTGGATCAAGCTTTTACTCATCTCTCCTAAGAAGCTCCTGTGAAGTGCCTTTGAATGTTTTACTAACTTAAAGCTGCTATATAAATTAAGTTGATGTTATTGTTGTCAAGAAGAAGGTGAGAGATGTAACAAGGCAGAAGGGATTAGGGAGAGGAATCCAGAATATGGAACTCTGCAGCCTGCATCAGTTCTGCACCATCCCACTCACCCATCACCCTGTCCATGCTGACCTACATTCACTTTCAGTCCCCCAACATCTTCTATGTAAAATTCTCATCGTGCTTCAATCCTCTCGTGATCTTACCTTTCCCTTTCTCTGTAATTTCTTCTAGCTCTGCTACCTCTCTAGAACTCTCTGTTCCTCTAACTCTGGCCTCGTGCAGTTTCCCTTCCTTCGCCCCATCACTGGCAGCCGTGCCTTCAACCACCTAGCACCTAGGCTCCACATGCTGGGATTCCCTCCTTAAACCCCTCCAAACTCTTCACCTCTCACTCCTTCTATAAGACCCTTCTTAAGAAATACCCTTTGAGCACACTTTTAATCACCCTTCCTCCAATCTTCTTCTTTGGCTTGGCATTGATTTTTTTTTGCTAACGCCTCCGTGAAGCACCTTGGAACGTCTTTTTGCATTAAAGGCGCTATATAAATGCAAGTTGTGATTGATTTTGCTGTTGTGGGCCTGAGAATGATCTGTCGCCCATGTGGAACAGAGGAGAGAAGGAATGAACAGGAAGATGGATTCAGCAACGCAAATGGGAAGCGGGATGGGAGTGTAGGGCTGGAGGGGAAGGGTGAGAAGCGGCTGTGGAGGGATCGGTAAATGAAGATAAGGATTTTGAATTCAATTAGTTGAGGAATGAGTAGCTGATAGAGGTTGATGAAGACAAGGATGATAAGGGTGTGGGATTTAACACAAAACAGAATCCAGGTCAGTGAAGGAGGCGCAGCGGAAGAAATAAAAACAATTTATTTAAAAGAAAGAAAAGAAAGACTTTGCCTAACTTTAGACCGAAATGCAAGCCTTTAAATAAAATGGGGCAATTTTACGCTGTCAGATGTGCATTTATATAGCACCTTAGCATGAAAAAAGCACTTCTCATGAATAACTTTGTCCAGTCACTGTTGTTTTGTGGATAATATGGCAGCAGTTTTGTGCATGGCAAAGTCCCACAAACAGCAAATGACTCGTTAATCTGATGGTTTTTGTTGAGAGACGAATGTTGGCCACGACACCGAGAACTCCCCGGTTCTTCTTTGAAAAAAGAATTGTGGGATCTTTAATGTCTACAAAACAGGCAAACAGGGCCCATGGTTTGACATGTAATTAGCGTTCCTTTCGAGAAATCACAGACAAATTTGGAAAGTTATCCCAAGCGAGAAGAGGCTTGGTCTGTGATTAAACGTGTGCTACCAGGCAGGGTGCTGATTTCTTGGGCTGTGTCAGAAATGATCCCTTCCCAAATCTAATCATTGCAGCTTTGCTGGTTTGTGGTGAACCTCTGGAATTGGTGTCCCAGGACTTGGACCTGATTTTTTTAACACCTCCAAACAAACAGGCTGAGGCAGCTTAGAAAGAGGATGATATCTAGGCTATTAGGATTACCAAAGAATACCAATCTCTTCTGCTGTCGTGTAATATTTGCTTCATTTCAGACATCTTGGAGCTTTACCTCGAAACAAAAAAATGGGAGGCAAGGAATCAAGACAAATTCATGGAATTATAATAATCCTTCAGCTGGTTTTGGATACTGCAGATAGAACTCTGTACTCTGTATGACAGACCACAGTTTCTGATCTTCAGGAGATGAAGATGATCATCATTCTGTCCAAACCATTTATATTCATAGAAATGATTATGCATGTGGCGTTATTGTGCTCCTAAATGTAATGAATCTTTCTCACTTACACAGTCACTCGAGGAGAAAAACATATAATAAAATAGAAGATATCATAATTCAAAAATTGTAAGATGCCTTCTGTGTATTGAATCTGAAAAATAAAATGTTGTTCAAATATAGAAGTGGTCAACCTGCAATTTAATCCTCCCTTCCTCCCTCAACACTTGGCACAGAACACAAACCACAGGAGATCTTTCCCAGTAAATGGTGGGTTAAAATATGCCAATCCTATTTTTAGGCAGAAGAAAGTGGCACTTCAGGAGAGAAACAATTTAGAAAGGTCCTCAAGGCTTCGCAATATCCACCAATGACCATGGGGTGCAACCCGCCCCGCAATCTTCAACACACAGACTACAGTGGTTCAACAAGACTCACCTCACTTTCTCAAGGTCAACTAATGTGGGCCTTGCCAGTGACGCCCACATCCCAAGAATTAATAAAAATGTTACCAAATATCGTACATATTGTAAAATCGTGATTTTCCATCCACGAGTGAATGGAGAATGGGGTTTCTTCCCCCTGCCCTGTGACCTGGACGAGGACTGCTAGCATAGCAACCTTTTTGAGAGTTATTTTTTTCTAGGGATGGCAGGAGGGAACCACAAGGCACTGTTGAGGTCTGAAGCAACCGATTCGTCAGAAGCCCATGTTACAAGGAGAGCACTGCACACAGGGGGTGGAGGCAGATTTGATTTTATCTTTCAAAAGGGAATTGGATAAGTATCTGAAGGAATAAAAATTGCAGAGCTATGGGGAGTGGAATGAGGTTAGCTGAGAGTCAGATCAGGCTCGACGGGCCAAATGGCCTTTTTCCGTGCTGTAACCTTTCTATGATTCTATAAGATGCTCCCACAATGGTGTTAGGTATGGGTTTCCAGAATTTTGACACAGTGACAATGAAGGTGTTATGTAATGATGCGTGTATCGTCCCAGTACCTTAAATGTAATGTAAGTACTATGCCACACCACAGAGGGCGCTGCGGTGGGAAACCCTGGTAGTACCTGTAACAAGGACTATATAAGGGTGACGACCACACCTGGGAGGCACTCTGGAGCTGAACAATAAAGGACGAAGGTCACAGCAGTTAGACTTACACCAGACTGTGTGGAGTCAGTGATTTGTGTGCTACATACACCGCAGAAGGAATGGCAATATATGTCAGGATGCTGTGTGACTTGGAGGGGTTGTTGGAGGTGATACTGTTCCCAAGCATCTACTGCCTTCATTCTTCTAGGTGGAGGTTGTGGGTTTGGGAAGTGCTGCCGAATGAGCCACGGTGACTTGCTGCAGTGAATCTTGTAAATAGTACACACTGCAACCATCTTAAGCCAGTGGCGGAGGAGGTCGATATTTAGACTAATGAAATGAGGTGCCGATCAAGACTGCTGTCGAGCTTCCAGTTAAGAGACTCATTGTGAATGATATTAAAGTGATTGTAACAGCATGGATAAAAGAATGGCTAGAGGTCAGATGGAAAAGAATATGGCTCAATGGGTGGTTTATAGATTGGCTGGATGTAGACAATGGTTGTCCAGGAATCGGTGCGGGGACATCTTTTGCTTTACATTTGTATAAATGTATAAATGATTTTAACATTGGTACAAGGGCTGATGATATCAAATTAAGGGGATTGGTAACCTGTGTGCAGGAGTTTCAGAGGACTGAGACAGGCGAATGGAATGGGCAAATAGGTTCCAGATTCTGTTCAATGCAGAGAAATATGAAAGTACTGAGGGCAAGGACCGTGAAAGGAAGTAGTAAAGGGATTACATTTTCAACAGGATTCTTTTTTGTCTCTATTTTATCAATACTGTTATGGTCCTTAGTCTTACCTCTCCTGTTCTAAATACGGTATCATACTCACTCTTCCTCCTCCCTGCATCACCGCTGTGGGGAAATCAAAGTTCATCGCATCGTCTCCTACTCTAACTCATTCTTTCCCAAGGGCACAAAACTGTAGAACACTTGGCCTCGACTCCTTCAGTATCCCTTGCCTCCTACACTCTGCAGGCTTCGAAAACCCAAGCTTTGCAGTAACTAACATAACTGCCATAACTTTGTCGGGGGATTTTGCAAAGACCCCAGAATAATGGCGGAATCCAGGAATTTCGTGGCTTTTCCATCAATGTTATGGAGGACGAGCAGGAGAATACCAGTGGAAACGCACCCCAGCCCCAAGTCTGTGGAAGAGCAGAGCAGACGCCATCCAGTCCCTCGATTCTGTTCCACCATTCAATTGGATCAACTCCATTTACCTGCTATTGCTCCATATTCCTTGATACCCATACCCAACAAAACTCTCAATCTTGAAAGGGATGAGGGGTGAAAAGAATATATTTACAATAAAACCATGAAGAGATCAAGGCTGTAGATACGTCAATCTTTAAAGGTAGGAGTGCAGGGAGCAAAGGTCACAAAAGGAAATGGGATTATGGGTTTCATACACAAACGGATCTGAAGATGAAAGGAAGTGATGTTGAATTTGTACAAGATACTGGTTAATCCATAGTTGGAGTATTAAGCTCAGTTCTGTGCGCCTCCCCTCCCCACCCCCCACTTTCTCATTACAGCAAAAATGTTAGAGCCATGGGAAGAATACAGTGAAGATTCATTAGAATGATACTGGGAATGAGAGGTTTGTGATAGGCTTCAAAATGTTAGCCTTTTTTTAACTGAAGCAAAGAAGGTTAACGGAAGATCCGAGAAATTTTCAAAATATTGAGAGATTTTGAAAGGTTAAATAGTGAATGATTGTTTTCACTAGTTGGCCAATCAAATACAAGAGTGCACAGGTTGATGATTACCACCAGAGGAATTACGGAGGAGGTGAGGAGAATTTGTTCACACAGTGTGTTATTGTAACATGGAATGCTTTAGCACAAGTGGCTATTGAGGCAGAGACTATAATATAATTTATTCTTTAGATATATATTTGAAAAGGAACAACATAAAAAGTGCATGGGGAAAAGAGATGGAAACGGAACTAGAGTAAAGAGCACCATTTGAAGAATAAGCATTGCCACAGGTGCGATGGGCTGAATGGCCTTCTTCGCTGCAGTAAATTCTGATTCATCTTTTAGACGCAAAAATGTCTCTCTTTTCATGGAACCTTTTTTGTCTCTATTTTATGAATACCGTTATGGTCCCTGGTCTTCTAAACGTACCTCTCCTGTTCTAAATACAGCATCATACTCAGTCTTCCTCCTCCCTGCATCACCGCTGTAGGGAAATCAAAGTTCATCGCGTCGTCTCCTACTCTAACTCATTCTTTCCCAGAGGCACAAAACTGTAGAACACTTGGTCTCGACTCCTTCAGTATCCCTTGCCTCCTACACTCTGCAGGCTTCTAAAACCCAAGCTCTGCAGCAACTAACACCTGCTTCAGTGCAGTACTGAGCGATTGCATTCTTCCTTCCTTCAGATGATAACTGAAACAATGCCTCATCTGCCTGTTCAAGTGGACATTAAAGATCAAATCACATGATTGGAATGAGAGAAGGGAGTTCTCTTGGGGGACAAAATTGCTCTCCTCCATAAGCGCCTCTAAGAGACGGGAATGAAGCGGAGAGGCCTTACCGACCGGGGGCAGAGAGATGGATTGATCCATCCAAAATTGCCCCTGGGCCAGGAGCGGCGAGAATGTGTTTGCACTCGGCCCGTGTTCCCACCGCATTGGGCACGCACTGACTCCTTACCAACCAGTGGCGACCACCTTTCCAACCCCTGCGAGGAATTGCCCCCTGGGAGCTGTCTGTGGCTGGGTGGTGCGGCTGCCCTTAAAGGAAGCTGGCACTGCCAGCGACTCCATTTTATTTTTTATTATCGGTTGACTGCCAAGTCGGGCCAACAATTATGCTCACGGGTTCGGCCGTGCCGCAAACAGGCAGCCTAGCACCCCTCTCTTGGGTGTTGGACCGTTGGCCAGGCCGAAACCGTCCCTGGTTTGTCACTAAATGGTTGCAGAGTTCGCAGCAGCCCTCCCCTTTAACTGTGACGCGTCAGTGCTGCTGACTTGGAGCGATGACTGTTCCGACCTGTCCGCACTTCCATCCCAATGACGAGGGCCGCTCCGACCCAACCGCATTTCCGCTCCCTTCCCGGCACCAACACCACTCCAACCGGAAACAAGAAACTAAGTGCTGAAAATCGCCGGATTTTCTGGGGCAGACGGAACACTTAAAAAATTGATAGGTGTGCCCCGTTTCAGGTGGAGTGCAATTTCGGCCCCCTGGTGTCTTGGCCAACATTCCTCCCTCAACCAACATCACCAAAAACAGCTTAACTGACTATTCCCCATCTGTGGAATTGCTGTGTGTAAATTGGCTAAAATATTTACCCACATAACAACACTTAATGCTGTTGTAACGTAATTCATTGGATGTTAAATGTTTCCTAGATTACTACAGTACTCAAAAGTACTTCATTGGCTTTAAAGTTCTTTGGTACATCCTGAGGTTGTGAACAACATTATAAGCAAGTCTTTCTTTTCTTTCTTTGAGACATGATAAGATATTATCGAAACGCAAGTCTTTCTTTCTTTCTTGACAGTCATTTTCCAACATTCCATTGACTCAGGATCAGTTCCTATGGAGTGGAGGGTAGCCAATGTAACCCCACTTTTTAAAAAAGGAGGGAGAGAGAAAACAGGGAATTACAGACCGGTCAGCCTGACATCGGTAGTGGGTAAAATGATGGAATCAATTATTAAGGATGTCATAGCAGTGCATTTGGAAAGAGGTAATATGATAGGTCCAAGTCAGCATGGATTTGTGAAAGGGAAATCATGCTTGACAAATCTTCTGGAATTTTTTGAGGATGTTTCCAGTAGAGTGGACAAGGGAGAACCAGTTGATGTGGTATATTTGGACTTTCAGAAGGCTTTCGACAAGGTCCCACACAAGAGATTAATGTGCAAAGTTAAAGCACATGGGATTGGGGGTAGTGTGCTGACATGGATTGAGAACTGGTTGTCCGACAGGAAGCAAAGAGTAGGAGTAAATGGGGACTTTTCAGAATGGCAGGCAGTGACTAGTGGGGTACCGCAAGGTTCTGTGCTGGGGCCCCAGCTGTTTACACTGTACATTAATGATTTAGACGAGGGGATTAAATGTAGTATCTCCAAATTTGCGGATGACACTAAGTTGAGTGGCAGTGTGAGCAGGAGGATTCTATGAGGCTGCAGAGCGACTTGGATAGGTTAGGTGAGTGGGCAAATGCATGGCAGATGAAGTATAATGTGGATAAATGTGAGCTTATCCATTTTGGTGGTAAAAACAGAGAGACAGACTATTATCTGAATGGTGACAGATTAGGAAAAGGGGAGGTGCAAAGAGACCTGGGTGTCATGGTACATCAGTCATTGAAGGTTGGCATGCAGGTACAGCAGGCGGTTAAGAAAGCAAATGGCATGTTGGCCTTCATAGCGAGGGGATTTGAGTACAGGGGCAGGGAGGTGTTGCTACAATTGTACAGGGCCTTGGTGAGGCCACACCTGGAGTATTGTGTACAGTTTTGGTCTCCTAACCTGAGGAAGGACATTCTTGCTATTGAGGGAGTGCAGCGAAGGTTCACCAGACTGATTCCCGGGATGGCGGGACTGACCTATCAAGAAAGACTGGATCAACTGTGCTTGTATTCACTGGAGTTCAGAAGAATGAGAGGGGACCTCATAGAAACGTTTAAAATTCTGACGGGGTTAGACAGGTTAGATGCAGGAAGAATGTTCCCAATGTTGGGGAAGTCCAGAACCAGGGGACACAGTCTAAGGATAAGGGGGAAGCCATTTAGGACCGAGATGAGGAGGAATTTCTTCACCCAGAGAGTGGTGAACCTGTGGAATTCTCTACCACAGAAAGTTGTTGAGGCCAATTCACTAAATATATTCAAAAAGGAGTTAGATGAAGTCCTTACTACTAGGGGAATCAAGGGGTATGGTGAGAAAGCAGGAATGGGGTACTGAAGTTGCATGTTCAGCCATGAACTCATTGAATGGTGGTGCAGGCTAGAAGGGCTGAATGGCCTGCTCCTGCACCTATTTTCTATGTTTCTCTATGTTTCTATGTTTCTTTCTTTCATTATTTCCTTTCTTTTCTTTTTTCTCGCTTTCCCTCTTATTTTCTTTCCTTCTTAACCTCATTCTTTTGTTCTGCCTTTGTTTCATATTTTGGTTATACAAGGATGAAGAATAAGCCAGGGGTCACTTGTTCCTTATCATGGAGAGAAAGTGCGAAGATATAATGAAACGTCAGGCCTCTCGAAATTGTCAGCTGCTGTCCAACAACTGGGCAAAATTCCATTTACCTGTTCGAGTGAGTGTTAATGGAATGGAGATCCCATGAGATTCTGGCTGAGAAATTCGGGTCATTTGTTCCTCCCATTAGCGCCCCCGGAACTAGGGACGACCGATCGCAGCGCCACCAACGACTCCCGCTAAATTCGGCTGGAGTTTAGCGGCAGCGGCTGGCGGTGCTGATGTCATCACAGTGCGCAGCGCCCCGGACCCTAAATTGGGTATTATCCCTAAAGCTGCACCAGGCAATGATAGCGACAGCTTTAGGGGACCCGTACCTGCCGGCTGGCCACTCACAGGGAAAAACTTAAAGGGGAGGTGCGCTGCTGTTAAAAAAAATTTGCTTTGAACGCGGGGTCCGTGCCGTGATCGGTCAGCCCGGCACTCCGCTTGAGCACCATGCTGTCGGCACGACACCCTCGCTCCCCGGTGGTCCATGTAGGACCCTTTTTTTGCAGCAGAGTATGCAGATTGGGCCCTTCCCTTTAATTCAGGGAAGAGCCCCTCCTACGCTGCAGCGCCTTGCGGCCCAGTGCGTAGCGCTGCTCCCCGCTTCAGACGCATCCGGCCGCTACTGCCCCAGAAAGGAAGTGGAGCGCTCCATTTAGTGCTCCACTTTCTTTCAGAGGCGGTAACCCAAATTTCTCGCAAGAGAGGCGAGGTTTCTGCGCCTGGGGCACAGTCTCACACCTCGCGAGTTTTTCCGCTCCCAATGGGCGGAACCGAAATTTTCACTATATGTGACATGTCTGATTCATTTGTCAATGGGACAGTCACATTATTAAAGATCCCGTTGCATTATTTGAAGAAGAGCAGTATGTTGTCCAGGGATCCTGGCCAATGTTCATCCCTCAAATTTGAACAGCACAGAAAGAGGCCTATTAGCCCATTGAGCTTGTATCGGTTCTCTGAAATAGCTATCCACCTTGCTGTGTGCAAATTTGTTTGCCATGTTTCCCTACATTACAACAGTGCACTTCAAAAAGTACTCCATTGGTTTTAAAGCGCTTTGGGACAGCTTGAGGTCATGAAAGGCATTATATAAATACAAATTATTTCATTCTGGGATTATTTTTAGTAAATCTCTTCTGCAACATCACCATGGCCCTGACATCCTTTCTAAAGTAAGGAGCTCACAATTGCACACAATGTTCTAACTGTGGCGTAACCAATGATTTATATATCAATCCCTGTTTGTTTTTAAATCTATGCCCTCTGTTTATAAAAGCTAGGATGCCACATATCTTTTACAGTTTTCTCAGTCTACCTCTATCCCTTTGATTTTCAACCAACACCACCAAAAGCAGTTGAATTAGTCATTCATTTTGTTGACATTTGTGGGATCTTGTTACGTGGAAATTGGCTTCCACATGTACCTACATCACTTCAAAATAATTTGTGTGCAGAGTTTTGAGATGTTTCTGACAGAAATCACAAGGCACGATATAATTGCAAGGCTTCCTATTCTTCCTTTCTTTCACAATTTTTCAACCCTTGGTGGGGTCCTGCATAATGGGAGCTAACCTTCCACCTCAAGTTCTCCATTTTTAAAAAAGACATTTGAGTTCACATTACTTTAACATTTTCAAATGTGTACCTGTTGCAGATAAGGCTCTTTCAAAAATTTACCGACTGGACTCATTGAACCCAACATTGATTCCTCTGAGAAAACAATGAGATTAGGTAATATAATAATCAAGAAGAAGTGAGTTTGAGTCCCACCATGGCAGTTTGAGGATTTGAATTCAGCTTTTAAAAAAATCTAGAAGTAACAAAATGGTATTAGTAAAAGTGACCATGAAGCTATCGGATCATCAGCTGTGGCTCAGTTGGTGGACTCCCAACGAGACCGTGCAGATCCAACTGTGGGGCCACAACCCGCAGGTGATGTGGCAGCTGTGTAAGATTCGGCAAAAACATTGGCGTGAACTTTTGGACTTACAAGTTTTGAACTTTGCTTGGACATATTCACTGTACAGCAGAAAAGCTGACCTGGAGCAGGTCCAAACATGTTTAAGTTGAATACACATCAACTGGGCGGGAATGAGAATGGCTGAATGCAGTAACATCATGGTTGATGAGCGCCTTTCGTCATGGAATTGGAACCCCTCAGTGAAACATTAAGTAAAGTGGCTGAGGTTTCAGGCCATCGAAAGACAAAGGAAAGCTATTTTGACCACAGACTCATCGAAGCCACCCATCGAGGGACAGCTCAGTTGACAAAGGGGCAGGCAAAGATTTTTTTTGCTTTTCAGTTGGACAGCCTCAGGCGGGAAGGACAGTTCGGGTTTAAGCAGTCTTGCAGGTATAAGAATGGCAGTTGGAAGCCATCTCTCTCTCTCCCCTCTTCTATGCCTTCTTGCAATGCACAAGGACCGAGCACTCCATATGGAACGGAGAGAAGAAATCATCATCTACGAGCCAAGAGAGCCTTGCTACTTCGACTGGGAGGCTGATTTTGAGACTGAACTTGAATACCACAGTTTGGTACAACCCAGGAGATATGCCTCATCGGGAGAAGCAGCGAGTAAGCCAGAGGGGTAATTGGTGAGCATTTATCCCAGCCCACCGATCTTTAAGACCATCGCATAGTGTGAAAGGATGACATGTGTCCCAACCAAACTTTAGGGGTTTTCAGGGGAGATATTTTAGACATGGGTACTTCGCGTTAGGGGCCTGTTTAGACAGGTCAAACTGTATATTGTATTGCATTTATTTGTTTTACACACGAGGGTGTGTGTGGTTTTACTGGGTGTAGGTGTGTGTTTTAACTTTAATAAAGCATTGCCGGTTGAGACTGAGGTATTTGTCCGTGACTCGTTCATCTGTTCCGTACAGTAATAATTCCCAGTATTAGAACTATTGTAAAGTGGGGGTGCTTTGAAAACACCTAAGAGAAACCACTTACAGCTGCCATTGCAGCACAGGCACGAGGGAATGAGCCTTTTGGTGCTGCTTTGGAGAGGATGGCTGCGACTCTGCAAGATTCGATAGAACATCTAAGAGCTGTCATATCTGCTGGCTATGAGACTTTGGCTGCTCTCATGTGGTCTCAGCTCGATGCCACCTGACACCTCACTGTTGGCTTCATGGCTGGGTCCACCACGGGCCACGGGGGACCTTCCGGTGTGGCACCACAGCACCAACATACGCTCCCTCAGATTGGTGGTGGTGGTATTGTGCCGCCCCTGGTGAGTGACTCAGGCTCCGTGGACCAGGATACGGATGATGCACTCCCTCAGGATCGCAGCATTCCTGGCCCCAGACCTGTCACTCCGCCAGTGCCTCCACGCATGGAGTCGCCTGAGCCAAGCCAGACTGAACCCGCCCAGGAGGGTGCTGACCAGTCTGCAGCCGGTCCTTCCAGACCCAAAGCTGGTCAAGGGCGTCCTAGAAGGACATCTGCAGCTTCCACACAGGGAGCACAGCAGCCTTCCCAGACCCATGAGGCAGCCATAGGGGAGACACTGAGGCGCAGTAGTAGGATAGGCACGCGTAGGAGGGGTTTTAAGGAAATGCACAAGGGTGGCAAATTATGTTTTTGTGTTAGTTTTTTGTACTGATTTCGATGATATATTAAATCTTTATTTTTTATACCCATATCTGGCCAGGTGTATAATGTGACGGTGGACAATTATGTATGAAGGCACTCATTGGGATGGCCATGGAAAATAGAAGCTGAAGGGTGATGTGGGGATGAAACTATCTAAATTGAGCAGCAATGAGATGGCTCTGCACTTCGCTTGCAGGATGGTGACGATGCCTCCTGGGTGGCTAGTGACGTACATCCTGGTTCTCCACCTCCTCCTCCTGTATCTCCTTCTCCTGCTGCTGCGCCTCCTCCTGAGGTGGTACTGCTGGATCGACCTTCAGCGGCTGTCCCCTCATGACAGCCAAGTTATGCAGCATGCAGCAGACGATCACAAAGATGGAGACCTGTTCAGGTGAGTACTACAAAGCACCACCAGTGCGGTCCAGGCAACGGAACCTCTGTTTGAGGATCCCGATGCAGTGCTCGATGATGCACCTGGTGGCAGAATGAGCGTTGTTAGGCATGCTCGGCCGCAGTCCTGGGGTTCCCAAGGCGAGTCAGCAGCCAAGTGGACCCCAAGCAGCCATCCACAATCCTGGTTTGGCCTGGTGAAGACGGCGGGCACACTGCTCTGGCGCAGGATGAAGGAATCGTGACTGCTGCCTGATACCTGGCATCAACTGCCAGGATCCTGTGCTCGTGGTCGCACACCAGCTGGTCATTCAAGGAGTGGAATCTCTTTCTGTTCCTGAATGTCTCTGGATTGTGTTGTGGCGCCCTCAGTCTGACATGTGTGCAGTCGATGACCCCCTGCACCCTGGGGAACCCTGCAATCTGGACAAATTCGGCCTGCCGCTCCACCTGCTTCTCGCTGGTCTTTGGGAGGGAGATATATTGCAGTCTTCTCTTATAGAGAGCCTCAGTCACTTGCCAGATGGAGTGATGGGCAGAGAATTAAGATATATTAGAAATGTCTGCAGTTGCAGACTGGAAAGAGCCAGTAGCGCAGAAGTTGAGAGCTATGGTCACTCTCAACGCTGACAGCTGTCCTCAGCCTTGTGTGAAGCTCCAGATCTGGCCGCAGGACATTGCACAGCTCCCTCAGGATGTCCTTCCTAAATCGGAGCCTTCGCACACATTGCTCATCGCTGAGCTCCAGGAAGGAAAACTGATGTTGGTATACCCTTGCATGGTAGGGCCTCCTTGCAACAGGTCTGTGCTGGGCCCCTTCATTGGCAGCTGGCTGATCGTCTTCTCCCTCTTCCTGTTGATGTTCCTGAGCCTCTGCAGACTGCTGCTGATAAGGCTCCTCGCCCACTATCTGGTGCTGGGGGTCAGCGTACCTGGCCCTCCTCCTCACGCCATCTCCCTGCTGTCCAGCCTCTCGACATTGAGGTCTGCAGCCATCTGAGGTCCTTCTCCATGTTGGGCAGCCAGGGCTGCTGCCTCCCTTACCGGCTGCCTCTGGACCCGTTGCTGATAGCGCCACCTTCCCGTCTCCTGCATGCCTCCCTGCCTTTCGCAATGTGGACAAGGCCACACCCTGCCAACACTGAGCCCATTAAGTCTGCAGGCTCGACCCTCACTAGCAGACCTCTGTGGAGCAGAGAATGACGCCCACAGGCCACGACTAATCACAGAGAGTGAAAATCTTTTCCAAATTCTCAGAAGTTCCTGCAAAGAACACCGCAAAATTTTGGTCAAAAGAAACCCGATCTCAACACACCTCCCTTTCTCCTCTGCTGATGGTCTCAAACAGCCCGGCGAAGTGCACCGACTCAAAAAGCTGGTGGGGACAGTGTCAGAAAACAGGCAGGCTTTTTTGTACTGAATATAGGGGCGGAGCGGCAATGGTGTGCACTCTGATTGCGTCGTCACGGCCGCAAGCCCCATACCGCCGCGGGAGTCGGGTGATCTGGGCGGTAGTGGACACCGCCCCAAAAACTTCTACGCTAAATATTGCTCGGGGCGGCTATTCGACTGCAAAGCGACCATTGGATTCTGCCGCCTGGCAGCTGCATTCCGGCAGTAACGGGCCTTATCAGGACCCTGAATTTCGGTCCCCAGATGTCCTCAGTGATACTTCTTTTTACCAATTCTTATACTATCCATGCTTAAAATTTAGCAGTAGCACTGATAGGTCACTGTTGCTAGGGAAAAGAAAGTCCATAGTAACCATTTTTATGTTTTTCTTTGATTTTGGCTATTTTTTAGTAACACCCAATTTTCAGACTTGGGAACATTTGGTTTTTGCTTCAGATACATATGTTTAACATATTTAGCATGGTTCTAGGTACTTCCCACACGCAGACTATGGAAGTAAAAATCTAGACAAGAAAACCGGCTTCGGCCCATGGTCTATATACGGCTCCAGTCCCGCAACAACATGGTTGACTGCACTGCCCTCTAAAGTGACCTAGCAAGCTATTCAGTTCAGGGCAACTAAGGATGGGCAATAAATGCGACACCCACCTCCCGAGAATGAATAATAAAGAGGAGCATTCCTTTGAAGTGTAGTCACTATTGTTATGTGGGAACATATCATTATGCACACAGCAAGAACCCACAAATAACAATAGGTTGATGACTAGTTCATCTATTTTTGGTGGTTTTGAGGAAAGGAAGAATGTTGACCAGGAGAACGGGAGAACTTCCTGCTCTTTTCTGACTAGCAACTTAGTCAGTTGTGACTGAGATCTTTAAACCCAGCCAGTCAGGGAGAGTCGAATGTTTCTTCTGAGTGAAACCCAATCTGCCCATGTCTGATTCAGACTTAACCTGGCAGTGCTGTTTCAAATGCATGTTAATGATGTCTTCAAAAATCCTTGAAAACAAGAGGGAACAATTCACTACCTTCTACTCCTGCAACCTGCACATTTGGTGAGCTAATGAATATCAGGTATTTTTATTGAAAAAATTGCTTTCTTTCCTCTGTACAGAAGGGCCCTGAAACGTTCCGTGTGGTTAACAACTGAAGTGAGGTGTCAGGTCAGGTGATGGTCATTAAACGTGATATTAAAGGGAAAGATTCTCTCCCATCTGGCACCTGTGTATCTCTGCTTCAGCTCCTGCATTTGTTCAGTATAGTTGTAACTCCCGTCTGTAACTGTGGGCCTCATTTTAAAATTATGTTTCTGTAAAAACCTCTTGGGATGTTTTGCTAATTTAAAGAGTCTATATAAATAAAAGTTGTTGTTATTGTTGTTGTCAGTTCATGGGAACGATTCATGAATTTGCAGAAACAATATTTCAGTGAGAACGTGGTCAGTCTCCACTCCGCCACTGTCTGAAACCCACCACTAGCAGTTGGTGAGGGGACCCCACATGTCAAGGGATGGACCCCACACCTTGTGTGCATTTAAAGTTGTATTTTTCCTTTTGTTTCCCTTGTTGCTCAGGACAGTGAGAGAAAGATTCAGGCTCACATGGTAGAATGTGCCTTCTCCTAGAAAGCAAATCAGTGCTTCAAGGGATGGGAGGGGAGTGTCAGGGTGAGTACATTTTGCATCTAATTTGCTATAATTACAGAAAAAAAAGCGATTAAAACCTCAAAAGAAAGCAGACAGAGCCCATTGAGGTTTGGAGGGAAAGGACAGTTTGCAGCCAGCAACGGAAAGTTTTCGAATATGTCAGCTAAACATGGGACTATCCTGTGCATTTGTACTGGTGAGTACTACATATACTAAATATATTCAAAAAGGAGTTAAGATGAGGTCCTTACTACTAGGGGGATCAAGGGGTATGGCGAGAAAGCAGGAATGGGGTACTGAAGTTGCATGTTCAGCCATGAACTCATTGAATGGCGGTGCAGGCTCGAAGAGCCGAATGGCCTACTCCTGCACCTATTTTCTATGTTTCTACATTTCTATATATATATATTTTTAATGTTCTTTCTGAATAATACAGGGCTAATTTCAGAGAGACAGAAAGTTATTAAATTAAATCAAAATTAATTTCAGCGTTCGTAACTTGCTATTTAGAGAAAGCCGATAACAATCCCATTTTACAGCACTGCGAGGCTGGTGAAAATAGCTGATTAATGACTAGTACATTCATACAACCTTCCTCGGTCCGAATCCTCTGTTAAGATAGTGGGCGGGGAAATGTGACACAAACACACTGGGGTATACATTTGTCTCGGGCAATGGTGCGAATAGGCAGTGCATTTGATATCAATGAAAAAGAAAATGGGACAGACTGTAGAATGGGCTGTCGATTCGCTATTGACAGTACTGCGCTACCGTATCAGTTGAATTTATATCCCATTTGAGTTTATATCCCATCACCCCTGTGTTCGCTGACCTACATTGGCTCCCAGTTAAGCAACACCTTGATTTTAAATTTCTCATCCTAGTTTTCAAATTCCTCCATGGCCTCGCCCCTCCCTATCTCTGTGATCTCCTCCAGCCCTACAACCCTCTGAATTCTCTGTGCTCCTATAATTCTGGCCTCTTGAGCGTCCTCGATTTTAATCGCTCCACCAGTGGCGGTCGTACTTTCAGCTGTCAAGTCCCTATGCTCTGGAATTCCCTCCCTAAACTTTTCCGTCTCTCGACCTCTTCCTCCTTTAAGACGCTCCTTAAAACCTACCTCATTTGCCCTAATATCTCCTTATGTGGATCGGTGCCAAATTTCATTTTCTAACATGCCTGTGAAGTGCCTTCGGATGTTTTACTATGTTAAAGGCGCTATATAAATATAAGTTACTGTTGTTCCTCTATGGTTAAGAGCCAATAGTGATTTCAAGCTAAAGCAGGAATTGCTGGAAATACATCGCAGGTCAGTCAGCATCTGTGGAGAGATCAGCATCATAGACAAGTCCCTCGAAATCAAGGAAGACTTGCTTCCACTCTAAAAGTGAGTTCTCAGGTGACTGAACAGTCCAATATGGGAATTATAGTCTCTGTCACAAGTGGGACAGACAGTTGTTGAAGGAAAGGGTGGGAGTCTGGTTGCCGCACGCTCCTTCCGCTGTCTGCGCTTGCTTTCTGCATGCTGTCAGCGAAGAGACTCGAAGTGCTCAGCGCCTTCCTGTGGAGAGAAGGAACGAGTTAACAGTTACAGCTGTGGACCCTTTGACAGAACTGAAAGATGTTACAGATGGACATTATTTAAAAAGGAGCAGAACAAGGGGAATAGGGAAATAACACACAGGGGTGGATTTTAATTTGTTTTGCCTTATGTTAACATTTCAATACAGGGTCAGCAGCCTTACCTCCCCGTTAACACTGGCAACGCAGCGGCTCTGTTTGAAAGGTTGCCTGTTTCAGGTTCTAAGCCCCTTTTAATATACAAATGGGGTCCGGGGACCCTGAATGCCATCATAGTTTGCAACATGCACCATGCAGGGCGATAGATCCAAAGAGGCCCAGCCACACATGGTAAGGTTGATATTTTTGTGGCACTTGGAGGAGCAAGAGTGTCTGACAAAAATAATCTGGGCTATTATCAACCACTTCCCACTGCGATCACGAACCTCACCCCACACCCCCCGCCCCACAAACCTTCCTGCCAGCCACCCATTGTGGCCCAAATTGGCAGCTGAATTCAGCGAGGTGCATGGTGATGCCCGTTTGGCACCGTACAAATGGCTGACCGACGTAAAGGAGGCCAGAGCCCGGAGCCTCAAAATCGCGACCATCTCTTTGCCCCCAGAATGGACAATGGGCTCTGCAGTTTGGTTGCCCAAATGTCACTTCCCACCCCATCACTCACCCCCCCACCCCCGCCACCCCCCGCACATACACAAGAGAGACAAAGTGGAATAACTTGTTGTAAAGTGTTTAAATAGAAAGCAGGAGATGGGTAAATGGCAGAAGTGATATAAATATGAGACAAAAGCCAAGAAAATGAGGTAAATTAAAGACCTTTACAAGACTTCACAGAAATTCGCAAATCCTCAGAAGGCCTATTTGAGACCAAAAATGTAACCTGTGTGTGGAGATGGAAGACGTGGGCATGGTTCTAAATTTATACCTTGCGTCTGTCTTCATAAAAGAGAGGGACGATGCAGATATTGGAGTTAAGGAGGAGGAGCGTGAAATATTCGCTGAGATAAACATAGTGAGATCGGAAATATTTGGGGGTTTAGCAGCTTTGAAAGTAGATAAAATGCTAGGCCCAGATGAAATGTATCCCAGGCTGTTTAGAGAAGTAAGGGAGAAAATAGCAGAGTCTCTAACTACCATTTTCCAATCCTCTCTGCCTACAGGTATGGTGCCAGGGAACTGCTAATGTAGTAGCGTTGTTTAGGAAGACCGAAGCCATTGTCTTTGGCCACAAACTGCGTTCCCTAGCCACCGACTCCATCTCTCTCTCTAGCATCTGTCTGAGGCTGAACCACACTGTTTGCAACCTAGGTGTTTTTGATCCTGAGCTTCCGGTCACATATCCGTGGCATAACTAAAACCACCTATTCCCACCTCTGTAACATTGCCCATCTCCACCCCTGCCTCAGCTCATCTGCTGCTGAAACCCTCATCCATGCCTTTGTTACCTCTAGATTTGGCTACTCCAATGCATTCTTAGCTGGCCTCCCACATTCTACCCTACGTAAACTTGAGGTGATTCAAAATGCGGCAGCCCGTGTCCTAACTCACACCAAGTCCCGTTAACCCGTCACCCCCTGTGGTCGCTGATCTACACTGGCTCCCAGATAAGCAATGTCTCGATTTCAAAATTCTCATCCTTGTTTACAAATCCCTCCATGGCCTCGCCCCTCCCTATCTCTGTAATCTCCTCCAGCCCCACATCCCCCAAGATATCTGCGCTCCTCTAATTCTGCCCTCTTAAGCATCCCTGATTATAATTGCTCAACCATTGGTGGCCGTGCCTTCAGCTGCCTAGGCCCCAAGCTCTGGAACTCCCTCCCTAAACCTCTCCGCCTCTCTACCTCTCTTTCCTTCTTTAAGACGCTCCTCAAAACCTTCCTCGTTTGGTCATCTGCCATAATTTTTTCTTATGTGGCTCGGTGTCAATTTTTTGGGGGGGGGGCGCCTTGGGATGTTTTACTATGTTAAAGGTGCTATATAAATACAAGTTGTTGTTGTTTAATTGCCCCCCAGCCTCGACAGCTTTTGAGAGAGTGAGATCTTTCTGACATTGCCCTGTTGCTGGATTTCCCTCACCCACACAAAGTTTTGCGTTATCAATGCCTTAATAAGCCACGGGATGTTTTCAAATTTGGATATGACTTTTTTTGGAGGAATGTAGTGGATTCATTTTTTTAGTTGGGAGAGGGAAAAGAAGAAGAGATGGAGGCTGTGGCTGCTTGCACATTTCCCCTGTGGGAACAATATGTAAAATGGAAAGGGCATGTTCGCTTGTTTGTTGTTGTGTCACCCACCCTGGGCCTGTATAAAATGGGTGGCGTTTTGTGTGGATGTAATTCCTGGTCTGTGTACTCCCCACTGGGCCAGCAACCAGTTCGAGACCCAGGGAAGGCACAGCATGGTCCAGCACGGAGGTCAGGACCCAGGGAAGGTACAGCATGGTGCAGCAGGGAGTTCAGGACCCAGGGAAGGTCCAGCATGGTCCAGCACAGAGTTCAGGACCCAGGGAAGGTACAGCATGGTCCAGCACAGAGGTCAGGACCCAGGGAAGGTACAGCATGGTCCAGCATGGAGGTCAGGACCCAGGGAAGGTACAGCATGGTGCAGCAGGGAGTTCAGGACCCAGGGAAGGTCCAGCATGGTCCAGCACAGAGTTCAGGACCCAGGGAAGGTACAGCATGGTCCAGCACAGAGGTCAGGACCCAGGAAAGGTACAGCATGGTCCAGCACGGAGGTCAGGACCCAGGGAAGGTACAGCATGGTCCAGCACGGAGGTCAGGACCCAGGGAAGGTACAGCATGGCGCAGCACGGAGTTCAAGACCCAGGGAAGGTACAGCATGGTGCAGCAGGGAGGTCGGGACCTGAGGCCAGCAGGGAAGTCAGGTCCCGAGGCCAGAATACGCGTGGTCACTAGTAAAGAACCAATGACCAAAGCGTGAGCGGCTGGAGGGAGAGTGGAAAAAGCATAGCAGAGCCTGCGCATTGAGAACAGCGTGCTGGAGCTGATGCCGGGGAGCCTGGGGTACAGGGTCAGCATTTTATGGACAAAATGCTACTACTCTAGGAGTAATGCGATCTCTGAAAACTAGGGAGAGAGGACCTGAGGGAGGAAGGGAGTCATTTGGAATATGTGGTAGCTGGTGTGCAACGGCCACCCCATGTTAAAAGAATTCACACACAGGCATCTTCCACCCTTTAAAATGAAGTTCGGGACCTGGACCACATTGATCTCATCAGTCACCTCAGAACTCATTTATTGTGGAAGCAAGTCATCCTCGACTTCGGGGGACTGCCAAAGAAGAAGAAGAGTTTAAAAAAGAAGACAGGAATAGACCGAATAATTACATGCCAGTTACCTAACTTCGGTGGTGAGGGACAATATTAATTGTCATTTAGAAAGGCACGGATTAATCAAGGACATGCAGCATGGAAGGTTGTGTCTGACTAACTTGATTGAATTTTTTGAGGACGTAACAAGGACGGTCAATGAGGGTAGTGTGTTTGATGTTGTCTACATGGATTTTAAAAGGCTTTTGACAAGATCCCAAATGGTAGACTGGTCAGAGAAGTAAAAGTTCATGGGATCCAAGGGAAAGTGGCAAGTTGGATCCAAAATTGGCTCAGTGGCAGGAAGCAGAGGGTAATGGTTGACAGGTGTTTTTGTGACTGGAAGGCTGTTTCCAGTCGAGTTCAGCAGGACTCAGTACTAGGCCCCTTGCTTTTTGTGGTATTTAATCAATGATTTGGATTTGAATGTATGGGGTTTGATTAAGAAGTTTGAAGATGATATAAAAATTGGCCGTGTGGTTGATAGTGAGGAAGAAAGTTGTAGACTTCAGGAAGATATCAATGGACTGGTCAGGTGGGCCGATAAGTGGCAAATAGAATTCAATCTGGAGAAGTGTGAGGTAATGCATTTGGGGAGGGCTATAACAGCAAGGGACTATAAGAGAATATAAGAGCAGGGAGGTTATCCGTGAACTCTACAAAATGCTAGTTAAGCCATAGCTGGAGCACTGTGTACAGTTCTGGTCACCACATTACAGGAAAGATATGATTGCATTGGAGAGGGTACAGAAGAGATTTACAAGGATATTTCCAGGAGTGGACAATTTTAGCTATGAAGATTGGATAGGCTGTTTTTTTTTCTTTGGAGCAGAGGATGCTGAGGGGAGATTTAATTGAGGTGTATAAAATTATGAGGAGCTTAGATAGAGTAGATAGGAAGGATCTATTCCCCTCAGCAGATAGGTCAATAACCAAGGGCATAGATTTAAAAGAAGTAATTGGTAGAAGTATTAGAGGGGAGTTGAGAAGAATGTTTTTCACCCAGAGGGTGGTGGGGGTCTGGAACTCACTGCCTGAAAGTGTGGTAAAGGCAGAAACTCTCATCACATTTAAAAAGTACTTGGATAGGCACTTTAAGTGCTGTAAATTACAAGGCTATGGACCAAGAGTTGGAAAGTGGAATTAGACTGGATAGCTCTTTTTCAGCCGGCACAGACACGATGAGCCGAATGGCCTCCCTCTGTGACGTAAATCTTTATGATTCTTTGATTCAATATAATTGCAGTAAGTCTTCTTTGCTCTTATACTCCAATCCTTTTGTAATAAAGGCTAACAAACTATTTCCATTCCTAATTGCTTGCTGCATCGGCCCGCATTCACACTTGTAGAGAATTATACATTTGAACCCCTGTTCAGCCACACCCTTCAGTCTCTTTCCGTTGGGTGTATGCTCTCATTTCTTGCTTTTCCTTCCAACTCTACCACCTCGTACTTATCCACATTAAAGTACATCTGCCACCTGCCTGCCCAATTCATGAACTTATGTGTCTTCCTGAAGTCCCTTACAGTCCTCCTCACTCTTTGCAAAACCTCCCACTTTTATGTCATTCGCAAATTTTACTGGCCCTGAAATCCCGATTCTGGGCTTCCCGCGGGCGGGAAAGAAGAGAAAAGATGTTCACTTACCTTTTGCTCGGGCGCCCACCAGCGATTGTTGTTTTAAACTTCTTCTGCATGTGCATCGGAGCGCGTGCACATCTGAATATACGTAGAGCTGGAGCTGGAGTCACGTAGGCCTGAACACCCAATCAAGATAAAGTATTTTCTCATTCATAATAATGGGAACTCTGTAAGTAGGAGTTATGAGAACCCCCCCGCCCCAAACACCTAAACACAAATAAAAAATAAAAAAAGACCCCACATATTTAACAATCATTTAAATTAAAGTTAATAAATGTGTTAATATATATTTTTCTGATTTTTTAAAAAAGTTACCTTAGTGGGCAGGGTTTTTAACATAAAAGTGTGTTTTTAAATTTTATTTTTCTATGTTTTTTATATGTTTTAAAACTCACTGGGCAAGAGATGGGCAAACAGCGCAATCTTGCCCATGCGAATGTCATTGCTGCCAAGATGGATTGGATCTGTCAAGCCAGAACTTGATAGATCGAAAAAGCCGGTTTTCGGCACATGTGCATTGCACTCCGTACGGACCCGGGGAGGTCGGAATTTCAGGTACATTATGTTCCCTTTGCCTAAGTCCAATTCATCTATACATACCAAGATGAAAGTCTACCCAGCACTGACCTTTGGGGTACACCACTTCCAACTCTTCCCCAATCTGAGCAACACCCATTTACTCTAACTCTGTTTCCTGTCCAAGCTGCTACATTTCCTCTTGTACTATATACCTGGATTATTCTAACAAGCCTTTTATGAGACACCTAATCAAATACCTTGTAAAAATTCACACACCATCAACTGCATTCCCTTCATCACTTCTTCATGAAGCTCTTTAACTTTGTCAAATATTACTTGCCTTTAGCAAGTATTTGATAACTGCCCTCGATTAACCATGAATTTCATAAAAATGCTCACTAACTTTATCTCCAACTATGGATTGGATGAATTTCTGGCCACAGCTCACACCCTCACTCTCCTTTCCTCCACAGAACTCGTGGTCCTACTGTTGATGCTGCAAGTACATGGACAGCAGGAGCGTCACAGACGTGATATCCTGCAGCTGTCTAAAGTGCTGTCCTGCACTACTGGGAAGAACTTCCTTCAGATAACTTGGAGCTACCTTAACTATGGCTGCTGGTGCGGTGTGCGTGGAGCCGGGAAACCGGTCGACGGGACTGACTGGTACTGCCAGATTGGATACCTCACATCAGTCTGACTCATTCCTTCTTTAACCATCTTTTCCAACTCCGACACTCTGAAGTATAATGTGGATAAATGTGAGGTTATCCACTTTGGTGGTAAAAACAGAGAGACAGACTATTATCTGAATGGTGACAGATTAGGAAAAAGGGAGGTGCAACGAGACCTGGGTGTCATGGTACATCAGTCATTGAAGGTTGGCATGCAGGTATAGCAGGCGGTTAAGAAAGCAAATGGCATGTTGGCCTTCATAGCGAGGGGATTTGAGTACAGGGACAGGGAGGTGTTACTACAGTTGTACAGGGCATTGGTGAGGCCACACCTGGAGTATTGTGTACAGTTTTGGTCTCCTAACTTGAGGAAGGACATTCTTGCTATTGAGGGAGTGCAGCGAAGGTTCACCAGACTGATTCCCGGGATGGCGGGACTGACATATCAAGAAAGACTGGATCAACTGGGCTTGTATTCACTGGAGTTCAGAAGAATGAGAGGGGATCTCATAGAAACATTTAAAATTCTGATGGGTTTAGACAGGTTAGATGCAGGAAGAATGTTCCCAATGTTGGGGAAGTCCAGAACCAGGGGTCACAGTCTAAGGATAAGGGGTAAGCCATTTAGGACCGAGATGAGGAGAAACTTCTTCACCCAAAGAGTGGTGAACCTGTAGAATTCTCTACCACAGAAAGTTGTTGAGGCCAATTCACTAAATATATTCAAAAAGGAGTTAGATGTCGTCCGTACTACTAGGGAAATCAAGGGGTATGGCGAGAAAGCAGGAATGGGGTACTGAAGTTGCATGTTCAGCCATGAACTCATTGAATGACGGTGCAGGCTCGAAGGGCCGAATGGCCTGCTCCTGCACCTATTTTCTATGTTTCTACGTTTCTACCTCTCCCAAAAGGGCACCGACTCAGTGGGAGGGAACTGTTGTTTTACGGTGCCAGCTGTTCTTGGTAGCTAACCCGAGTAACCATTGTACATTGGCATGTCCTGGGACTCCCATCCTGCCTTGTTCAACATCTACACACTTTGGGGGGGCGGTGGGGGGGAGAACGGGGCTTAGATTTCCATCTCTCCCATCATCTGGGTTGGGCACAGAGAGGAAATTCAGGTGGAGAGGATCCCACATTGGTAACAGATATACACCAGATTAACGACCAGGAAGCAATGGAAATCTATCTCCCTTGATCCATCCAGCAGAGGCTATTATGATGTAAAGCCCTCGAAGTTAACCAATCCACCCAGCGGTAATGGGGCAGTTTGGGTCCAATGCCCTTTTACAACCCGCCCAATTTTACATCCCGTTGACTTTATATCGGGTGGGGATGCAAGTCTGTCATCTGACCCATTCCCACCAAGTGGGTTTGGTTAAAATCAGGGCTTAAGATACTAAGTAGGATAGAAAAGATAAACCCAGAACAGTACTTTAAAGGTACCCAGGGGCAGCAGAACGAGTGAGAATCAGTGCTGGGAAGGACAGGTTTAGGAGAGACACCATTTATTTGCACAAAATATGTTCAACAGATTGGCATGAATGGTCATTGAGGAAAAGACACTAGATTCATTTAAGAAAGTTAATGCTGTAATGTGGAGACAGTGGGGTCAGTATTCAAAAAGGACTTGCATTTATTTAGTGCTTTCCATGTCCTCAGGGCATCCCAAAGCTTTTAAAACCAACGAAAATATTTTGGAGTGCAGTCACTGTTGGAATGTAGGAAATGCGGCAGCCAATGTATGCACAGCAAGCTCCCACAAACTGTAATGAAGTAAATGACCAGATCATCGATTTTAAGTGCGAATTGAGGGATAAATATTGTCCAGGACACCGGCGGCAATCCCCTGCTCTTCTTAGAATAGTGCCGTGGGATCTTTTACGTCCACCTGAGAGGGCAGACAAGGCCTCGATTTAATGTCTCATCCGAAGGGCAGCACCTCTGACAGTGCAGCACTCGCTCAGTACTTCACTGGAATGCCAGCCTTGATTTTGTGTTCAAGTCTCTGGAGTGGTACTTGCCGACTCAAAGGTGACACTCTTGATGAGATTGAATGGGATGAAAGGCCTTCATCTTTATAAGATTCCATTCTTACCTTTCCAGTCGGAGCAAGAGAATCTCTTGCAATTGTTTTTTGTTCTGCCCATTTCATCTGGGGTTCCTGAAGGACATTCTTGGCCCTTCTTCTTCATTTGCTTGCTGTCCTCAAATGCATCAGAAAATATGATACACCGATGACACCCGACTCTACCTCCCCACCATCTCTCTCGACCCCTCCGCAACCTCTGCCAGACTGCTTGTCCGAAATCCAGTTCTGGATGAGTTGCTCTTTCCTCGTATTAAACATTGGGAAGATCAAAGCCGTTGTCTTCAGACCCCACCATGAACTCTGTTTCCTTACCACCAATTCCAACCACCTCTTCGGCCTCTGCCTCAGGCTATCTCAGCAACTTATTCAACCCTGACCCCATATCCTTCCATGTCCAAGACTGCCAACTTCCACCTCATTAACATCATCCGTCTCAGCCCATCTGCTGCTGAACCATTGTCACCTCCACACTCGACTATTCCAATGCTCTCCTGGCCGGCCTTCCTTCTTCCACCCTCCATAAACTTGAGCTCATCCACAGCTCTGCTCCCCATTTCCTAATTCTCACTAAGTCCCATTCACCCATCATCATCATAGGCAATTCCTCAAGAGCGAGGAAAACCCGCTTCCACTCCAAAAATGAGTTCTCAGGTAACTGAACTGTCCAATACGGGAATACAGTCTCTGTCGCAGATGGGACAGACAATCGTTGGAGGAAAGGGTGGGCGGGGAGTCTCGTTTGCCACACGCTCCTTCCTCTGCCTGCACTTGTTTTCTGCATGCTCTCGGCAATGAGACTCGAGGTGCTCAGCGCCCTCCCGGATGCTCTTCCTCCACGGCTCACTGACCAACATAAGCTCTTGTTCCCCCAACACCTCCTACTTAAAATCCAATTCCCATCTTTGTTTTTAAATCCCTTCATGGCCTCAACCCTCCCTATTTCTGTAAATTCCTCCAGCCCTACAACTCCGAGAATATATTCCTCCAACTGTGGCCTCTTGTGCATCCTCTCCTCCAAATTACATATTCGAACCAATTGGCAATACTAAAAGTCCCTAAGTAAGGGAACATCTATAAATATGTTTACTGTTTAATTTCAGTGTAGAGATTAGCACAGATTTCTGATTAAGTGGAGAATAAGCCATTTATAGGAGGCAGAAAGCATTAGAGTGAGACACAGAGTAGGGACAGACATGGAGATGCAGATACAAAGATAGAGAGAAACACGCGGAGTGAAAGAAAGAAAGACTTAATATAGCACCTTTCACGACCACCGGACATCTCAAAACGCTTTACAGCCAATTAAATACTTTTGGAGTGCAGTAATGTGGGAAACACGGCAGCCAATTTGCGCACAGCAAGCTCCCATAAATAGCAATCTGGTAATGACCAGATAATCTGTTTTGTTATGTTGATTGAGGGATAAATATTGGCCAGGACACCGGGGATAACTCCTCTACTCTTCTTTGCAAAAGTGCCATGGGATCTTTTACGTCCACCTGAGAGAGCAGACAGGGCCTCGGTTTAATATCTCATCCGAAAGATGGCACCTCCGACAGTGCAGTAGTCCCTCAGCACTGCACTGGTGTGTCAGCCATAGATTTATGAGAGAGTCATAAAAAGAGATAGAGATACAATCACAGAATCATAGAAGTTTACGGCTCAGTACAATGCTGGGCAGTGCATTTACAAATAGTGTCGCTTCAAAGGATGACATTGCTGCTGGGAGTGGGGTGGTTGAGAGGCAGTCCCTCACAGCTCTGTGATTTCACAGCACTTCGCAACCAAGCTTCCAGCTCTAAGCTGATAGCTCCCTCTGGTGGGCAACTGAAGTCAGTCCCACTTACATTGTCCCAAGGAACTTGCATTTATATGGCGCCTTTCACGACATCAGGATGCCTCCAAAGCACTTTACAGCCAATGAAGTGCAGTTACTGTTGTAATGTTGGGAAACTCCGCAGCTAATTTGCCCACAGCAAGATCCCACAAATCGCGATGAAATAAATGACCAGATAATCTATTTTAGGTGTTTGTGAGGTATAAATGTTGGCAAGGAGAACTCCCCACTCTTCTTCAAATAGTGTGTTGGGATCTTTACATCCATCTGAGAGGTTTAATTCTCATCCCTAAGACGACAACTCTGAGAGTGCATCACTCCCTCATTACTGCACTGATTTTTGTGCTCAAGTCTCTGGAGTGGAGCTTGAACCTATGACATTCTGACTCAACAACAACTTTTATTTATAGAGTGCCTTAACGTAGTAAAACATCCCAAGGTGCTTCACAGGAGTATTACAAGACAAAAAATTTGACACCAAGCCATATAAGGAGAAATTAAGGCAGGTGACCAAAAGTTTGGTCAATGAGGTATGTTTTAAGGAGCATCTTGAAGGAGGAAAGAGAGGTAACGAGGTGGAGAGGTTTAGGCAGGGAGTTCCAGAGATGGGGCCAAGACAACAGAAGGCACGGCCACCAATGGTTGAGTGACTATACTCAGGGATGCTCAAGAGGGCAGAAATAGTGCAGTGCAGATATCTCGGTTGTAGGGCTGGAGGAGATTACAGAGATAGGGAGGGGTGAGGCCATAGATGGATTTGAAAACAAGGACGAGAATTTTAAAATCGAGGCATTGCTTAATTGGAAGCCAATGTATGTCAACAAGCACAAGGGTGATAGGTGAACGGGACTTAGTGCCAGTTAGGACACGAGCAGCCGAGTTTTGGATAACCTCAAGTTTATGTAGGGTAGAATGTAGGAGGCCAGCTAGGAGTGCTTTGCAATAGTCAAATCTAGAGATAACAAAAGCATGGATGAGGGTTTCAACAGCGGATAAGCTGAGGCAGGGCGATGTTACGGAGATGGAACTAGGCAGTCTTAGTTAACCTGCAGATATGTGGTTGGAAGCTCATTTCAGGGTCAAATATGATACCAAGGTTATGAACAGTGTGGTTCAGCCTCAGACAAATGTTAGGGAGAGATGGAGTCCGTAGCTAGGGAACGGAATTCATGGCAGAGATTGAAAATAATGGCTTCGGTCTTCCCAATATTCCATTGGAGAAAACCTTTTCTCATCTTGAACTGGATGTCGGCCAACTGTTATGTCTATAATGTACTTATGAATGACTCCACAAGGCAATGTGGTGTACTTGAACCGTAGTGACCTTGGTCCTTTATTCCAGACTCCAGAGTGCTGTGCAAGCATGGTGTGCAGCCTTTTATACAGGGCCCTGCCACCAGGGCAGGAAACCCCCGGTCTCCACCAGTTGCACCCTCTAGTGGTGCCAGCATGTAGGTACACAGTGTGAACCTTATTGACAATACATCAGGTGAACAAATCTCCATCTTATACAATCTCACAGTGACTACACATAGAGTACATCCATAGTCAGCATATACAACATCACTCTCCCCCAAGTCCTTTGTGCCAATTACCTTTGCACTATGTGCTCTGGCTTAGCTCTCCCCAGAGTTAAGTGCCAATAGTCCTTGCACCTTGGCTGTGTTTTGGCTTGGCTCTCTCCCTGTTAATCCCCAAGTCCTTTTGCTACAATGTTGGGTAGAAGTTATCAGATTGGATGTTTCAATGATGCAGTGGAGGCTCCAGTGCATTCTGGGTGTGATCCATGTATGTGTCCATGGCTACATACATTCATTTCCCCCCCCGCCTCCACAGCGAGATCATGCAGCTGGCCCGTTACATTAATGTACAGGATCAGACGCAGTGCAAGTACAAAGAAAGGAAGAAAACACATTTTTGTTCAGTTTGTATCGTGCCACCTAGGTTCCGTGACTTACAATCGTTACGTTTTACGGTTGTGCACCAGGATTGGGTAGATTGCATTCATGGTTCAGTCATGGTCTGTACTGAGGTAGCAGTACAGGTATGTGAGGACACTAGTTCCAGAGCAACCGGACGGGGTCCTAGTCGTCTGATGGTGGCGCTGCACCTCCTGCTAGCGGGGTGGGCTTGGTTCGCTCACTGAGCCAGGACTCAGGGCCTTTGCCATTGCCTAGTGGTGGGCAGAGCCACAGATGTGTGTGTGCTCCATGTCCTCCTTTGAGAGCTGCAGAGTCTTCTGCCTGCTCTCTAACGGTGTTGGAAACCTGGCTATTCCAGGTTCCGTTTGGGGAACTTGTTGGTCCTCACCTTTCACTCCCGGACATGGCCGAGGTAGCGACTGGGTCTGGGGGCTGTGCCGTCTCCACCCGGGTGGTGGGAAATGGCGGCCGACTGTGCGTATTGGCGCCGTTTTCATTTCCAGGTCCATGGCGAATGGTGCCATCGGGTGCCTGCAGCATGGGATAGACCTGGGGCAGGGTATCAAGCTCTGCGCCTTTATCCTCCTGAATTTGTTCGCTTGCTGTTCTAGAGGACACTCTATTCCTGACATCTCGCAACAACATTTGGTTCTTTGCATTAGGACTGGTACCGACATCTTGCAACAACATTTTGTTCTTTATATTAGGAATAGTACAGACATCTCGCAACAACATTCTGTTCTTTACAGTGCCGACATCTCGCAACAACATTCTGTTCACAATCTTAATCAGTTCGTTACATTGATTGCCATGCATGCAATGTCTCTTTAAGTTCAGTTGGTTGCAGGTCTCCTTTAAGAGAACCCTACTGGCTTTACCCCAATCAGATCCTTTGTTGGACCCCATGTGTTGGTCCCTCAGCGTTGCATCTCGTGATGTTGCCACGGCCATCTTTTTTTTCAGCCACGCTGCCCCTCGAGGTCGACTGCCTTGATCCTTCTCTACCGCGATTCTGCCACAAACGCTGGAAGGGTACCTGTGAATTCGATCTTCCTCCCCAGGAGTCCTGTCACTGGAGCCAGGAAGTATTTTTAGATCGGTCCGGTCGGATCAGTGCCACACCATCATGATGGACAGTTTGTGCCTCAGGTGCTGCGCTGGTCTGTTCTCTGGTGCCTGGCCCAAGCGAAGGTGAGGTTTTGCCCTGCCTCTGAGCACGGGGGACATCGGTTGCTGGAGTGAAGGGGTCTTCACATTTCCACTGGATCTTCCCCATCCACCTTCTTCCAAGTAGCGTTGGACCATCACCTGCAACAATCCACAGAGGTAATTTGCGCACCACGCTATTATGGATTACACTTACATCCGCACTACCAAGGACTGGGATCGGCTCCTTGGTGTAGATGTGGAACTTTTCCTGTACTGGAACCAGCTCGGGTCATTTTTCATTCCATAGCCTCTCAAAGGTATCCTGGCTCATCACTGATTGGCTCGCTCCCATGTCCACTTCCATGAAGACTAAAACGCTGTTTATCTCGACTTCCATCTTCACTGGAGAACAATCGGTGCTGCAGGTATACACTCCATACACTTCTTTTTGGGACTGAGCTGCCTCTCTGGCCAAATCATCATACTCCTCGCTGGATTCAAAGTCATCCACCAACTCCTCTGCTAGACGGTGAGTCGTATTTCCTTTACACATACACTGGAGGTGGCCCTTCATGTTACAGGCTTTGCATACGTACTCAGCAAACCGTCACTGGTTTCCTCCACAACGCCAGCATGCTGCTACTCGGCGGACTCTGAATTCTGGAACCCTGAGGTCTGTGCTCTCTGCACTGGGCAGAGCCACATTTTACAGTCTTGTCTGTGAAAGGCACCATTAGAAACATAGAAAATAGGTGCAGGAATAGGCCATTCGGCCCTTCGAGCCTGCACCGCCATTCAATGAGTTCATGGCTGAACATGCAACTTCAGTACCCCATTCCTGCTTTCTCGCCATACCCCTTGATTCCCCTAGTAGTAAGGACTACATCTAACTCCTTTTTGAATATATTTAGTGAATTGGTCTCAACCACTTTCTGTGGTAGAGAATTCCATAGGTTCACCACTCTCTGGGTGAAGAAGTTTCTCCTCATCTCGGTCCTAAATGGCTTACCCCTTATTCTGTTTTTACCACCAAAGTGGATAACCTCACATTTATCCACATTATACTTCATCTGCCATGCATTTGCCCACTCACCTAACCTATCCAAGTCACTCTGCAGCCTCATAGCATCCTCCTCGCAGCTCATACTGCCACCCAACTTAGTGTCGTCCGCAAATTTGGAGATACTACATTTAATCCCCTCTCTAAATCATTAATGTACAATGTATTTGCGGTACCCCACTAGTCACTGCCTGCCATTCTGAAAAGTACCTATTTACTCCTACTCTTTGCTTCCTGTCTGCCAACCAGTTCTCAATCCACGTCAGCACACTACCCCCAATCCCATGTGCTTTAACTTTGCACATTAATCTCTTGTGTGGGACCTTGTCGAAAGCCTTCTGAAAGTCCAAATACACCACATCAACTGGTTCTCCCTTGTCCACTCTACTGGAAACATCTATGTACAGTACTTGCCGGGTTTGAGTTCACTGGCTGAATGATTTGCTTGGTGCTGCAGGTCGAGGTCATGAATGCCTGACTGATGCCGATGGCTTTCTGCAGGTTGACTGTGGTATCGGCAGATAGTAGCTTGTGAAGGAGGCCCTCATGGCCAATTCCTATAATGAAGATGTCTCACAATGCTTCTTTGAGGTGCGTGCCAAAATCACACGGTGCCGCAAGTCTCCTGAGGTCGGCAGTATATTTTGCAATCTTCTGGCCCTCAGGTGCGTGTAGAATCTGTGCCTGGCCGTGAAGATGCTCTCCTTTGGTTTAAGTTGGTCGCAAATTAGTTCAGTCAGTTGATCGTATGTCTTATCTTTGGCCTTCGTAGGTGCCAGCAAGTCCCTGATGAGGCGGTAGACCTCGGGCCCGCAACTGGTCAGCAGTATAGCCTTGCGCTTCTCCGCCAATGTGTCCGTCTCCCCTGCCAGGTTGTTTGACACGAAGTAATGCTTGAGCATTTCCGTGAAGGCATCCCAATCATCACCCTCTGCGAAGTCTTTTAGTGTGCCAAAGGTAGCCATAAGTGTGAAAGTCCACATTCTCGTCGCCAGTAATTATGTCTGTAATGTACCTATGAATGACTCCACAAGGCAATGTGATGCACTTGAACTGTCGTGACCTTGGTCCTTTATTCCAGACTCCAGAGTTCTGTGCAAGCATGGTGTGCAGCCTTTTATACAGGGCCCTGCCACCAGAGCAGGAAACCCCCGGTCTCCACCAGTTGCACCCTCTAGTGGCGCCAGCATGTATGTACACGATGTGAACCTTATTGATAGTACATCAGGTGAACAAGGCTCCATCTTGTGCAATCTCACAGTGACGACACAGAGAGTACATCCATAGTCAGCATATACAACACAAGCAGTCTGACAATTTAGAGACCGTGGAGTGGTCATGAGAAGTACATAAGAACATAAGATATAGGAGCAGGAGTAGGCCATTTGGCTCCGCCATTTAATAAGATCATGGCTGATCTGATCATGGACTAAGCTCTACTTCCCTGCCCGCTCCCCATAACCCTTTATTCCCTCATCGCTCAAAAATCTGTCTATCTCCGCCTTAAATATATTCAATGACTCAGCCTCCACAGCTCTCTGGGCAGAGAATTCCACAGATTTACAATCCTCCGACAGAAGAAATTCCTCCTCATCTCAGTTTTAAGTGGTGGTGAATAGAGCTGGATGTCGTCAGCGTACATGTAGCAAGTGACATTGTGTTTTCGGATGATGTAGATGAGAAATAGGAGGGGTCCAAATATAGATCATTGGGCAACACCAGGGGTAAGGCATTCGATAAGGTGCCACACAAAAGGTTACTGCAGAAGATAAAGGTACGCAGAGTCAGAGGAAATGTATTAGCATGGATAGAGAATTGGCTGGCTAATAGAAAGCAGAGAGTCGGGATTAAACAGGTTGGAAATTGGTGGTTAGTGGTGTGCCACAGGGATCAGTGCTGGGACCACAACTGTTTACAATATACATAGATGACCTGAAAGAGGGGACAGAGTGTAGTGCAACAAAATTTGCAGATGGCACAAAGATTAGTGGGAAAGCGGGTTGCGTAGAGGACACAGAAATGCTGAAAAGAGATTTAGATAGGTTAAGCGAATGGGCTAAGGTTTGGCAGATGGAATACAATGTCGGAAAGTGTGAGGTCATCCACCTTGGGAAAAAAAAACAGTAAAAGGGAATTATTATTTGAATGGGGAGAAATTACAACATGCTGCGGTGCAGAGGGACCTGGGGGTCCTTGTGCATGAATCCCAAAAAGTTAGTTTGCAAGTGCAGCAGGTAATCAGGAAGGCGAATGGAATGTTGGCCTTCATTGCGAGAGGGATGGAGTACAAAAGCAGGGAGGTCCTTCTGCAACTGAAAGGGGTATTGGTGAGGCCGCACCTGGAGTACTGCGTGCAGTTTTGGTCACCTTACTTAAGGAAGGATATACTAGCTTTGGAGGGGGTACAGAGATGATTCACTAGGCTGATTCCGGAGATGAGGGGGTTACCTTATGATGATAGATTGAGTAGACTGGGTCTTTACTCGTTGGAGTTCAGAAGGATGAGGGGTGATCTTATAGAAACATTTAAAATAATGAAAGGGATAGACAAGATAGAGGCAGAGAGGTTGTTTCCACTGGTAGGGGAGACTAGAACTAGGGGGCACAGCCTCAAAATACGGGGGAGCCAATTTAAAACCGAGTTGAGAAGGAATTTCTTCTCCCAGAGGGTTGTGACTCTGTGGCATTCTCTGTCCAAGGAAGCAGTTGAGGCTAGCTCATTGAATGTATTCAAGTCACAGATAGATAGATTTTTAACCAATAAGGGAATTAAGGGTTACGGGGAGCGGGCGGGTAAGTGGAGCTGAGTCCACGGCCAGATCAGCCATGATCTTGTTGAATGGCAGAGCAGGCTCGAGGGGCTAGATGGCCTACTCCTGTTCCTAATTCTTATGTTCTTATGTTCTTATGTAACAATTCGGGAGCGGAAAGAGAAGCCATTACAGATGATTCTCTGGCTACAATTAGATAGATGAGAATGGAACCAGGTAAGTGCAGTCCCACCCAGCTGGATAATGGTGGAGGGGTGTTGGAGAAGGATGGGGTGGCCAACCAAAAAAGAGACAGGTCAAGAAGGATGAGGAGGGATATTTGCCTTTGTCACAGACACAGAGGATGTCATTTGTGACTTTGATGAGAGCCTATTTGATACTGTGGCAGAGGCGGAAACTTGATTGGAGGGATTCAAACAGAGAGTACCTGGAGAGGAAAGGGAGGTTGGAGATGGGGCAGTCATTTGCAAGGACAGAGGGATCAATGGTTGTTTTTTTGAGGAGAGGGGTAATGACGGTAGATTTGAGGGAGAGGGGACAGTACCTGAGGAGAGGGAACTGTTAAAAATGTCAGCTAACATAGGAGCTAGAAAAGGAAGTTGAGTGATCAGCAGTTTGGTGGGAATAGGGTCAAGGGAGCAGGAAGCTGGTCTCATGGACAACATGAGCACGGAGAGGTCATGAGGGGAGACCAGAGAGAAACTGGAGAAAGCTGTGAGTTTAGAGCTAGGGAAGGGGGAACCTTAGAGGCGAGAATGCTATCACTGAGCCACGGCATTGCATGAAAGTAATATATAAAGTGTATTTGGAATATGGGAGTCTCAGCCGCTGAGGACACGCCATGTTGGTCAGGAAGTAACGAGAAGAACAAATTTTCATACACTACAACAGTGACCACACTTCAAAAATACTTCATTGGCTGTAAAGTGCTTTGGGATGTCCTGAGGTTGTGAACGGCACTGTAGAAATACTTTCTTTCTTCTTTCAGGAAGGACTAAACTTAAAATCAGCAAGAGAAATGTCAAGGCTCGAGAGCAGAGCAAAGTTTGGGGTAAAATTAAGCAGAGTTGGTCAGGAAGGGACAGAGAGAGTAACAAAGGTAATAGGGATTTACTGACTAAGGTGACATCAGGGAAAAATAGAAAAAAGTCAATACTGAAGGCACTATATCTGAATGCGGAAGCATTCGCAACAAAATAGATGAACAGTGCAGATAGAAATTAATAGGTTTGATCTAATCGCCGTTATGGAGACGTGATTGTAAAGTGACCACGGTTGGGAACTAAATATTCCAGGATACTTAACTTTTAGAAGAGATCGGCAAAATGGAAAAGGAGGAGGGGTAGCCCTGATAATAAGGGGTGGGATAAAGACAGTAGGGAGAAAGGATCTTAGCGCGGAAAATCAAAAAGTAGAATCAATTTGGGTGGAGCTAAGAAGCAGCAAGGGGCAGAAAACATTGGTGGTAGTGGTTTGTAAGCCCCCAAACAGTAGTGGTAATGTAGGGCACAGTATAAATCTGGAAATTAGAGGTGAATGTAACAAAGGTAATACAATAATCATGGGGGACTTTAATCTACATATCGACTGAGCAAACCAAATTTGCAGTAATAGTGTGGAGGACAAATTCATGGAATGTATACAAGATGGTTTTCTAGATCAGTACTTTGAAGAACCAACTAGAGAACAGGCTATTTTAGATTTAGTATTGTGCAATGAGAAAGGGTTAACTAATAACCTTGTAGTGAAGGGTAAAGGGGCCCTTAGGGAAGAGTGATATGATAGAATTTTACATTAAGTTTGAAAGTGATTTCGGTAAATCTAAACAAAGGAAACTATGTAGGTTTGAGTGGAGAGTTGGCTAAGGTAAACTAGGAAACTACATTAAAAGGTATGATGGTAGACAAGCAATGGCTAGCATTTAAAGAATTAATAAATAATTTACAACAAACGTACATTTCTTTAAGGCACAAAAACCCCACAGGAAAAGTGGTCCAACCAGAGAAGTTAAAGATAGTACTAGATCAAAGCAAGAGGCTTATTTTTTTTTAATTATTTGTTCAGCCGATGTGGGCATCGCGGGCAAGTCCGGCATTTATTGCCCATCCCGAATTGTCCTTGAGAAGATGGTGGTGAGCCACCTTCTTGAACCGCTGTAGTCCGTGTGATTATGAAACTCCCACAGTGCTGTTAGGGAGTTCCAGGATTTTGACCCAGTGACTATGAAGGAACGGCGATATGCTGCCAAATCAGGATGGTGTATGACTTGGAGGGGAATGTGGAGGTGGTGGTGTTCCCATGTGCTTGCTGGCCTCATCCTTCTAGGTGGTAGAGGTTGCGGGTTTGGGAGGAGCTGCCAAAGAAGTCTTGGCAAGTTGCTGCAGTTCATCTTGTAGATGGTACACACTGCAGCCACTATGCACGGTGGTGGAGGGAGTGAATATTTAAGGTGGTGGATGGGGTGCCAATCAAGCGGGCTGCTTTGTCCTGGATGGTGTCGAGCTTCTTGAGTGTTCTGGGACTGCACTCGTCCAGGCAAGTGGAGAGTATTCCATCACACTCCTGACTTGTGTCTTGTAGATGGTGGAAAGGCTTTGGGGAGTCAAGAGGTGAGACACTCACTGCAGAATACCCAGCCTCTGACCGGCTCTTGTTGCCACAGTGTTTATGTGGCTGGTCCAGTTAAGTTTCTGGTCAATGGTGACCCCCAGGATGTTGATGATAGGGGATTCAGCGATGGTAATGCCATTGAATATTAAGGGGCAGTGGTTAGATTCTCGCTTTTTGGATAGTCATTGCCTGGCCCTTGTGTGAATGTTACTTGCCACTTATCAGCCCAAGCCTGAACGTTGTCTAGGTCTTACTATATGCATGCACAGATTGCTCCATTATAATGTTGCCAAAAAGAGCAGGAAGCCTGAGGATTGGGAGGATTGTAGAATTCAGCAAAGGAAGACGAGAAATTGATAAAGAAAAATAAAATAGATTATGAGAGACATGAAAACAGACTGTAAAAGCTTCTATAGAACATAAGAACATAAGAAATAGAAGCAAGAGTAGGCCATTTGGCCCCTCGGGCCTGCTCCACCATTCAATAAGATCATGGCTGATCTGATCCTGGCCTCAACTCCACTTCCCCGTACGCTCCCCATAACCCTCCCTTATCATTCAAAAATCAGTCTATCTCAACCTGAAATATATTTAGATATGTAAAAAGGAAAAGATTAGCAAAAGTAAATGTGGGTTCCCTAAAGGCTGAGACAGGAAAAATTATAATGGGGAATAAGGAAATGACAGAGAAATTAAACAAATACTTTTTGTCCATCTTCACAAAAGAAGACATGAATAACCTCCCGGAAATAGTGGAGTACCAAGGGTCTAGCAAAAATGAAAACCTGAAAGAAATTAGTATTAGTAAAAAAATAGTACTGGAGAAATTACTGAGTCTGAAAACCAATGAATCTCCTGGACCTGATGGCCTACATCCTAGGGTTTTGAAAGATGTAGCAATAGGGATAGTAGTTGTCATCTTCCAAAATTCTATAGATTCTAGAACGGTTCCTGCAGATTGTAAGGTAGCTAATAATAAACCCGCTATTTAAGAAAGGAGGAAGAGAGAAAACGGGAAACTGCAGACCAGTTAGCCTGATATCAGAAGTAGGGAAAATGCTATTATTAAGGATGTGGTAACAGGACACTTAGAAAATAACAATGGCCCAGAAATTCCGGCCTCCCAGGCATGTACGGAGTGTGTATGGACCTGGGAAGGCATCGCAAAAGTCGGTTTTCAGCGCACATTGCGCATGAGCTGAATACAGACTTTTCTGATCTGTCAAGCTGGAGCTTGACAGATCGGGAGGTGAGGACATTTGCATGGTCGAGATTGCGGTATTTACCCATATCTTGCCAGCAAATGTCCTCAAAACTCATGCGCCTGATAAAAAGCAGGCGCATAGCCTACTTTTATAGGCATAAGAGTTTTAAAATACACAAAAACATTATAAAATATAATTTTAAAAACATTATAAAATAAAATTTAAAAAACATTATAAAATAAAATGTTATTGTTAAAAACCCTCTCCACTATGGTAAGTTTATTTTAAAGCATAATTAAAAAAACCTTTAAAAAAAAAATTGGAAAAATATATATTTTTTATAATACATAAATAACTTTAATTTAAATTAATAAAAATATGTGGTGTATTTTTTCTATTTTTTTATTAGAGTTTTGTGTGTTGGGGGTGGGGGGGAGGGTTCTCATTCAGAATAATGAGAATTCCAACTTACGGAGTTCCCATTATTAGGAATGAGAACATACTTTACCTGGATTGGATGCCCTGAGCCACGTGACTGTAGCTCCAGCCCTGCGCACGTCCTGACGTGCACGCGCTCCAATGCTTCAGGACCGGGAACTTGCGTGGGCACAGCAGGAACAGGTAGGTGCGCATCTTTTTTAACTTTTTTACCCAATCACCCGCGAGAAGCAGCCGACCGGGATTTCTGGGCTAATAGGATTGGGCAGAGTCAACATGGATTTATGAAAGGGAAATCATGTTTGACATATCTATTAGAGTTTTGTTGTAACAAGCAGAATAGATAAGTGGCGGCAGGTGGGGAACGGACCAGTGGATGTGGTATATTTGGATTTTCAGAAGGCATTCGATAAGGTGCCACACAAGAGGTTATTGAACAAAATTAGGGCTCATGGAATTGGGTGCAATATACTAGCATGGATTGAGGATTGGTTAACGGACAGAAAATAGAGAGTAGGAATAAATGGGCTGTAACTAGTGGAGTGCCGAAAGGATCGGTGTTTGGGCCTCAGCTATTCACAATCTATATCAATGAGTTGGATGAGGGGACCAAATGTAATACATCCAACTTTGCTGATAATACAAAACTAGGTGGGAATGTAAGTTGTAAGGAGGATGCAAAGAGACTTCAAAAGGATATAGACAGGCCATGTGAGTGGACAAGAACATGGCAAATGGAATATAATGTGGAGAAATGTGAAGTTATCCACTTTGGGAGTAAAAATAGAAAAGCAGAGTATTTTTTAAATGGTGAGAGATTGAGAAATGTTGCTGTTCAGAGGGACCTGGGTGTCCTTGTCACAAATCACTGAAAGTAAACATACAGGTACAGCAAGCCTTTATGACAAAACAATTTCAGTATAATAGTAAAGACATCTTACTGCAATTATATAGAGCCTTAGAGATCGCACCTGGAATATTGTGTACAGTTTTGATCTCCTTACCTAAGGAAGGATATACTTGCCATTGAGGAAGTGCAACAAAGGTTCACCGGACATTCCTGGGATGGGGGATTGTCCTACAAGGGGAGATTGAGTCGACTAGGCCTATATCCTCTAGCGTTTAGAAAAATGAGAGGTGATCTCATTAAAAAATACAACATTCTTACAGGGTTTCACAGGGTAAATGCAGGGAGGATGTTTCTTCTGGCTGAGGAGCCTAGAACCAGGGGTTACAATCTCAGACTAAGGGGTTGGCCAGTTAGGACTGAGATAAGAAGAAACTTCTTCACTCAAAGTGGTGTTAATCGTTGGAATTCTCTACCCCCACAGTGCTGTGGATGCTCAGTCATTGAGTCATCAAGACAGAGATCGACAGATTTTTGGATATTAAGGGAATCAAGGGATATGCTGATAGTGCAGGAAAGTGGAGTTGAGGTAGAAGATCAGCCATGATATCATTAAGTGGCGGAGCAGGCTCGAGGGGCCGAATGGCCTACTCCTGCTCCTAATTCTTATGTTCTTATGTTTCTTTCTTTCAGTATTTACCAGAGAGATGGATCAGGTGGGTATGACATCGGAAGATGAGATTGGAAATGAAATATCCGCATTTAAAATAGAAAAAGGAGAAATATTAAATAAACTAATCAAACTCAAAGAGGACTTCTTCACTCTGAGGGTTATGAATCTTTGGAATTCACTCCACCACAGGGTCTTGGATGCTGAATGTTTGAGTATATTCAAGGCTGAGATAAATATTTTTGGACTTTAGGAGAAGCAAGGGATATGGAAATCTGGTGACAAAGTTTAGCCGTGATCTTATTGAATGGCGGAGCAGGCTTGAGGGGCCGTATGGCCTAATCTTGTTCCTAATTCTTATCTTCTTACGATAAAACCCCTGGTCTGAATGGATTGCATCTGGGTATTTGAAAAGAATCTAGAGAAAAGATAGCAGAGGCATTATTACACATATTTAATAATTTGTTAGAAAAAGGTGTAGTACCAGAGGACTGGCAGATAGTAATGTTATAGCTATATTTAAGAACTGAGATCGAACATGGCCAGGGAATTATAGATCAGTCAGCTTAACATTGGTGGTAAGGAAAACAAAGGAATCCCTACTAAAGGAGGAAATAGAAAAACATCCAGAAACCAAAAATATAATAATCAATAGTCAGCATGGATTTCAAAAGGGAAAGTCTTGCATGGTCTACCTCATTGAATTCTTTGAAGAGGTGACAGAGATAGGCAGGGTAATGTAACAGATGTCATTTATCTAGATTTCCAAAAGCTTCGATAAGGTGCCACATAATAGACTAATGAATAAGATGCAGAGTCAAGGGACAAGTAGCAGAAGGGATAGCAGATAGTAGGGGTAAAGGGTAGATATTCAGAGTGGCAGAAGGTGGGAAGTGGGGTACCACAAGTGTCATGTATTCCACTGTCATTGTAACCCATGTATAAACAGACCTAAGTTGTACACCATGAGAACACTGACCACTAGGTGGTAAACTTGTGGGAGACACTCCTAACCTGGACTTTCAGGTATAAAAGGGGAAGCTCCACCCACCTTCTCGACTTCAGTGCTGGCTAATAAAGGTTACTGGTCACAAAGTGACCTTCTCTCAAGTATGGGCCTCGTGTGCATTTGCACTGTATCGTAAGGACATATTATTGGTGACGAGAAACTGGGATTTAAACCACACGACCATGGCCACTAGCAGCAGAGAAGAGAGGTACTGTGTTGGTGATGATTGGGACGATTTTATTGAGAGACTACAGCAAAGTTTTGTCATTAAGGAATGGCTGGGACAGGATTCGGCCGACAAACGCAGGGCTCATCTCCTGACGGTTTGTGGATCCAGGACATACTCCCTGATGAAGGATCTTCGAGCGCCAGAGAAGCCAGCGGACAAGACTTTTGAAGAGCTCAGTAAGTTGATCGGGGAACACTTTAAACCGGCGAGCAGCATGCACATGGCGAGACACCGGTTTTACACGCACCGGCGGCGAGAAGGGAAAAGTATTCCAGACTTCGTGGCAGACCTCCAGCAACTGGCGAGCCTATGTAAGTTCCCAGATGCATGCAGAGCGGAGATGCTGCGAGATTTTTTTATCGAGGGCATCGGGCACGCTGGGGTTTTCAGGAAACTGATTGAGACCAAAGACTTGACCCTGGAAACAATGGCTTTGATGGCCCAGACATTTATCTCAGGGGAGGAAGAGACCAGAATGATGTTTGACAAAAATATTGGTTTAAATGCAGCAAATGGACAGGGAATTGTTAACGCGACACACAGTTCTCCAGACAGACAGGGGCAATCAGACATGCCTCAGCATGTAGTCGAACCCAAAGGGGGAATTCAACAGAGACAATGGCTAGCTGAACGGCGATTCATGCCATCACAAGGGACAATGCGGCCAGTAATGGGGCCATCAACACCTGTCAATGGTGCGCTTAAGGACAATTACAGAGACAGTCAGAGATGATCGATTGGTAATGGATCTTTTGTTTACAACAATGGCTCATGTTGGAGGTGTGGAGGCAAACACACAGCCAGAGCTTGCAGGTATCAACAATATATCTGCAGAAACCGCAACGTCAGCGGTTACTTGGCGCATATGTGCAGGAAGCCTGCAGCCAGGTTTATGTACGAGGAGGATGGGCCCAATGTAAGCCCTACGAGGCCAAATGGACACTGGGGGAAATCGCTAGAAGCTGAAGTTCAGCGAGTTCATGTGGAGCACATATACAGTTCATACACCAGGATGCCACCGATAATGATGAAAGTGCTCCTCAATGACATCCCAGTATCAATGGAGCTAGACACGGGGGCCAGCCAGTCTCTGATGAGCATCAAACAGTTCGACAAGTTGTGGGCGTCCAAGGCCAGGAGGTCAAAATTAGTGCCAGTTGACGCACAGCTACGGACTTACACAAAGGAGATCATTACGGTGCTAGGCAGCGCCACGGTAGTCATGACCCACAAAGATTCGGAGAACATGTTGCCACTCTGGATTGTCCAGGGGGATGGTCCCGCACTGCTGGGGAGCAGTTGGCTTGCTGTCATGAACTGGAAATGGGGCGATGTCAATGCAATTTCTTCTGTGGAGCGAATATCACAGGTCCTGGACAAATTTGACTCACTATTTCAACCCTCATGGGGACCAAGGTAGTGATTCACATAAACCCGGACGCCAGACCAGTACACCACAAGGCCAGAGTGGTGCCGTACGTGATGCGGGAAAAGATAGAAGGCGAATTGGACCGCCTGCTGAGGGAAGGCATCATCTCGCCAGTCGATTTCGGTGACTGGGCGAGCCCAATTGTGCTGGTGCTCAAGGCAGATGGGTCGGTCAGGATATGTGGTGATTATAAGGCCACCATCAATCGGGTGTCACTCCAAGACCAGTGCCCGCTACCGAGAGCGGAGGAGCTCTTTGCAACGCTATCTGGTGGCATACTTTTTTCAAAATTGGACCTGACCTCAGCTTACATGACCCAGGAGCTGGCGAGTGAGCCAAAGAAGCTGACCACCATCACGACACACAAGGGGTTGTTTGAGTACAACAGATGTCCGTTCTGGATTCGTTCGGCTGCTGCGATCTTTCAGCGAAATATGGAAAGCCTCCTCAAGTCGATTCCAGGGACGGTGGTTTTTCAAGACGACATCCTCATCACGGGTTGCGATACTGAAGAACACCTCCACAACCTGGAGGAGGTGCTATGCAGACTGGACCGGGTAGGTCTGCGACTGAAAAAGGTGAAGTGTGTCTTCCTAGCTCCAGAGGTAGAATTCCTGGGGATGAGGGTAGCAGCAGACGGGATCAGACCTACTGCATCCAAAACGGAAGCGATCCAGAGAACACCCAGACCCCGTTACACGACGGAGCTGCGTTCGTTCCTGGAGCTCCTGAACTATTTTGGTAACTTTCTTCCCAAATTCAGCACGCTGCTAGAGCTGCTACACGTGCTCCTCTGCAAAGGTCGTGAATGGGTCTGGGGGGGACAGCCAGGAAAGGGCTTTTGATAGAGCACGCAATTTCTTATGCTCCAACAATCTGTTGACTCATGTAAGAAACTTGTTTTAATGTGCGATGCATCGTCCTATGGGGTCGGGTGTGTGTTGCAGCATGTTAATGCCAAGGGTCAGTTACAAACTGCTTATCACGCCTCCTGTTGGCCAATAGAACCCAACCACACACGCTCACAGGGGTTCCACCCGCAGAGCTGCTAATGAAAAGGACGCTCAAAACCAGGTTATCCCTTACATACCTCACCATGAAAGAAATTGTTGAGAGTAGGCGCCGGTCACAATGTAACTACCATGACGGGAATGCGAGGGCGCGATGTATTGATGTCAATGACCCTGTCTTTGTCCTCAACTACTTTGCAGGGCCCAAATGGCTTGCAGGCACTGTGATTGCCAAAGAGGGGAATAGGATTCTGGTAGTTAAACTTCCCAATGGACAAATCTGCCGCAAACACGTGGATCAAACAAAAAGGAGGTTCAGCAACCCCATAGAAGAAGCAGAGGAAGAACACGATGTCGAGTTCACTCCACCACAGGTGACCGAACACCGGAACCAAGTGGAGGAGAGCCCAGTCACTGTGGGCAGTCCGGACAGGCCTGAGGCACCGCAAACAGCAGACACTCAGGCCTGCACCCAACAACCGGAGCCCCAACTCAGGCGCTCTACAAGGGAGCGTAAACCACCAGAGAGACTTAACATGTGATCCCAATAAAACTTTGGGGGGGAGGTCATGTCATGTATTCCTTTGTCATTGTAACCCATGTACAAACTGACCTAAGTTGTACACCGTGAGAACACTGACCACTAGGTGGTGAACTTGTAGGAGACACTCCTCACCTGGACTTTCAGGTATAAAAGGGGAAGCTCCACCCACCTTCTCGACTTCAGTGCTGGCTAATAAAGGATAAAGGTTACTGGTCACAGAGTGACCTTCTCTCAAGTATGAGCCTCGTTGCATTTGTACTGTATAGTAAGGATGTATTAACAAGGATCAGTGCTAGGACCACATTTGTTCACAATTCATGTTAATGTTTTAGACTTTGGAATCAAAAACACAGTTTTTAAATTTGCAGATAACACTAAATTGGTGGGGACAGTCAATACTGAGGAAAACTGCAATTAAAGTGCCACATAACAGACTTGCCAGCAAAGTTGTTGTTATGTCTGTAATGTACTTATGAATGACTCCACGAGGCAATGTGTTGTACTCAAACTGTTATGACCTTGGTCCTTTATTCGTAACTCCAGAGTGAGGCACAATCATGGTGTGCAGCCTTTTATACTGGGCCCTGACACCAGGGCAGGAAACCCCCAGTCTCCGCCAGTTGCACCCTCTAGTGGTGCCAGCATAGTATATACACAGTGTAAACCTTATTGACAGTACATCAGGTAAGCAAGTCTCCATCTTATGCAACCACACAGTGACTACACAGAGAGTACATCCATAGTTTGCACTCTCCTCCAAGTCCTTTGTGTCAATTACCTTTGCAGTATGTGCTCTGGCTTAGCTCTCCCCAGACTTAAGTGTCAATAGCCCTTGCACCTTGGCCATGCTTTGGCTTGGCTCTCTCCCTGTTAACCCCCAAGTCCTTTTGCCACAACATTGGGTGGTGGTTACCAGATTGGATGATTCGATGATGCAGTGGAGGTTCCAGTGGGTTCTGGGTGTGATCCATGTGTATGTCCATGGCTACATACATACATTTTCCAGCCCACCGCCCCCCCCTCCCCCACCCCGCCCACCACCACACAGCGAGATCATGTAGCTGGCCCGTTATATTAACATACAGGATCGGACTCAGTGCAAGTACAAAGAAAGGAAGAAAGCATTTTTTTTGCAGTTTGTATCGTGACACCTTGGTTCAGTGACTTACATTTGTTATATTTTACAGTCGTGCGCCGGGATTGGGTAGATTGCATTGATGGATCAGTCATGGTCAGTACTGAGGTAGTAGTACAGGTATGCGAAGACGCAGGTTCCAGAGCAACCGGACGGCGTCCTAGTTATCTGATGGCAGCACTGCTCCCCCTGCTAGCGGGGTGGGCTTGGTTCGCTCACCTAACCAGGACTCAGGGCCTTTGCCATTGCCTAGTGGTGGGCAGAGCCACAGATGTGTGCGGCCTCCCTGTTCTCCTTTGAGGGTTGCAGAGTCTTCTGCCTGCTCTCTAACGGTGTTGGAAACCTGGCTGTTCCAGGTACGGTTTGGGGAACTCGTTGGTTCTAACCTTTCGCTCCCGGACATGGCCGAGGTAGTGACTGGGTCTGGGGGCTGTACCGTCTCCACCCGGGTGGTGGGCAACGGCATCTTGCTTCTGCCCTCGAGGTCGACTGCCTTGATCCTTCTCTCCCGTGATTCTGCCACAAAAGCTGGAAGAGTGCCTGTGAATTCGATCTTCATCCCCAGGAGTCCTGCCACTGGAGCCGGGAAGGTACTTTTAGGTCGTTCCGGTTGGATCATTGTCACGCAGTCGTGATGGATGGTCTGTGCCTCAGGTGCTGTGCTGGTCTGTTCTTTGGTGCCCGGCCCAAGCGAAGGTGAGGTTTTGCTCCGCCTCTGAGCATGGGGATATCGATTGCTGGAGTGAAGAAGTCTTCCTATTTTCACTGGATCTTCCCCATCCACCTTCTTCCGAAAAGTTGGACCATCACCTGCAACAATCCACAGAGGTAACTTGTGCACCATTATGGATTACACTTACATCCGCACTACCAAGGACTGGGATCAGTTCCTTGGTGTAGGTGCGCAACTTTTCCTGTGCTGGAACCAGCTCGGGTCGTTTTTCGTTCCATATCCTCTCAAAGGCATCCTGGCTGGCTCGCTCCCCTGTCTACTTCCATGAAGACTGGAACGCCGTTTATCTCGACTTCCATCTTCACTGGAGGACAATCGATGGTGCAGGTATACACTCCATACACTTCTTCTTGGGGTTGAGCTACCTCTCTGGCCAAATCATCATACTCTCCGCTGAATTCAAAGTCATCTACCGACTCCTCTGCTGGACGGTGAGTTGTATTTCTTTTACACATACACTGGAGGTGGACCTTCGTGTTACAGGCTTTACATACGTACTCAGCAAACCGACACTGGTGAGCCCTATGGTTTCCTCTGCAACACCAGCATAGTGCTACTCGATTAGCACCCCTCGGCGGACTCTGAATTCTGGAACCCTGAGGTCAGTGTTCTCTGCCCTGGGCAGAGCCATGTTCTACAGTCTTGCCTGTGAAAGGCACCATTCTGTGTAGAGTGCTTACCGGGTTTGAGTCCACAGGATGAATGATTTGCTTGGTTATGCAGGTCGGGGTCATGAACGCCTGACTGATGCTGATGGCCTTCTGCAGGTTGACTGTGGTGCTGGCAGATAATAGCTTGTGAAGGAGGCCCTCGTGGCCAATTCCTATAACGAAGATGTCTCGCAATGCTTCATTGAGGTGCATGCTAAAATCACACGGTGCTGCAAGTCTCCTGAAGTCGGCAGCATATTTTGCAATCTCCTGGCCCTCATGTCTGAGGTGAGTGTAGAATCTGTGCCTGCTGTGAGGATGCTCTCTTTTGGTTTTAGTTGGTTGCGAATTAGTTCAATCAGCTCATCATATGTCTTATCCTTGGCCTTCTTGGGTGCCAGCAAGTCCCTGACGAGGCGGTAGACCTCAGGCCCACAACTAGTCAGTAGTATAGCCTTGTGCTTCTCCGCCAATGTGTCCGTATCCCCTGCCAGGTCGTTTGTCACAAAATATTGCTCGAGCCTTTCTGTGAAGGCATCCCAATCCTCACCCTCTGCGAAGTCTTTTAGTGTGCCAAAGGTAGCCATGATTACATGAAAGTCCTTATTCTCGTCACAAGTTGTTATGTCTGTAGTGTACTTATGAATGACTCCACGAGGCATTGTGTTGTACTCAAATTGTAGTGACCTTGGTCCTTTATTACAAACTCCAGAGTGAAGCCCAAGCATGGTGTGCAGCCTTTTATACTAGGCCCTGCCACCAGGGCAGGAAACCTCCAGTCTCCACCAGTTGCACCCTATATACACAGTGTCAGCCTTATTGATAGCACATCAGATAAACAAGTTTCCATCTTATGCAACCACACAGTAACTACACTGAGAGTACACCCACAGTCTGCATATACAACAGTTGAAACCCATGGAATAAAAGGGACAGTGGCAGCATGGATATGTAATTGGCTAAGTGACAGGAAACAGAGAGTAATGGTGAACGATTGCTTTTTGGACTGGAGGAAGGTATACAGTGTTGTTCCACAGGGATCAGTACCAGGACCACTGCTTTTCCTGGTATATATTAATGACTTGAACCTGGGTCTACAGGGGCATATTTTCAAAATTTGCAGATGACACAAAACTTGGAAGTATAGTGAATTGTGAGGAGGATAGCGATAGACTTCAGAAAGACATAAACAGTTTGGTGAAATGGACAAACACATAACAGATGAATTTAATGCAGAGAAGTGTGAAGTGATACATTTTGATAGGAAGAACGAGGAGAAATAATATAAACTAAATGCTACAATTCTAAAAGGGGTACATGAACAGAGAGACCTGGGGATATAGGTGCACAAATCATTGAAGGTGGCAGGGCAGGTTGAGAAAACGATTAAAAAAGCATGTGGGATCCTGGGCTTCATAAGTAGAGGCATAGAGTACAAAAGCAAGGAAGTAATGATAAGCCTTTATACAACAATGGTTCGGCCTCAACTGGAGTATTGTGCCCAATTCTGGAATCCACACTTTAGGAAGGATGTGAAGGCCTTAGAGAGGGCACAGAAATGATTTATGAGAATGGTTCCAAGGATGAGAGATTCCATATTGTGGATATTCTGGAGAAGCTGGGGTTGTTCGCCTTGGAGCAGAGAAGGTTGAGAGGAGATTTGATAGAGGTGTTCAAAATCATGAGGGTCTAGATAGAGTAGATAGAGAGAAACTGTTTCCATTGGCAGACGGGTCGAGAACCAGAGGACACAAATTTAAGGTGATTGGCAAAAGAACCAAAGGCAACATGAGGAAAAACATTTTTATGCAGTGAGTGGTTAGGATCTGGAATGCACTGCCTGAGAGGGTTGTGGAGGCAGACTCAGTCGTGGCTTTCAATAGAGAATTGGATAAGTACCTCAAGGGAAAAATTTTGCAGGACTACGGGGAAAGGGCGGGGGAGTGGGACAATTTGAACTGCTCTTTCAGAGAGCTGGCACGGGCTCGACAGGCTGAATGGCCCCCTTCTGTGCTACAAACTTTTATAATTTTATGAAATTACAAGAATCATAAAATCATAGAAATTTGCAGCACTGGCGGCCATTCGGCCCATCGTGTTCATGCCGGCCGACAAAGCTATCCAGCCTAATCCCACTTTCCAGCTTTTGGTTTGTAGCCTTGTAGGTTACGGCACTTCAAGTGTATATCCAAGTACTTTTTAAATGCTATGAGGGTTTCTGCCTCTACCACCCTTTCAGGCAGTGAGCAGCAGATCCCCTACCAGCCTCTGGATGAAATAATCTCTCCTCAAAGCCTCCTACCACTGACTTTAAATCTATGCCCCCTGTGTTATTGACCCCTCTGCTAAGGGGAATAGGTCCTTCCTATCCACTCTATCTAGGCCCCTCATAACTTTATGCACCTCAATTCGGTCTCCCCCCAGCCTCCTCTGTTTCAAAGAAAACAACTCCAGCCTATCTAATCGTTCCTCATAGCTAACATTTTCCAGGCTGGACAACATCCTTGTAAATCTACTCTGTACCTTCTCTAATGCAATCACATCTTTCCTGTAATATGGTGACCAGAACTGCACGCAGTACCCTAGCTGTGGTCTAACAAGTGTTTTATAAAATTCAAGCAACCTCCCTGCTCTTATATTCTATGCTTCAGCTAATAAAGGCATAGTATCCCGTCTGCCTTCTTCACCACCTTATCTACCTGTCCTGCTACCTTCAGGGATCTGTGGAATGCACTCCAAGGTCTCTTTGTTCCTCTACACGTCTCAGTGTCCTACCATTTATTGTGTATTCCCTTGCCTTTTCAGCCCTCCCCAAATGCATTACGTCACACTTCTCCGGTGAGAATTCCATTTGCCACTGTTCTGCCCACCTGACCAATCTATTGATATAGAAACATAGAAAATAGGTGCAGGAGTAGGCCATTCGGCCCTTCTAGCCTGCACCGCCATTCAATGAGTTCATGGCTGAACATGCAACTTCAGTACCCCATTCCTGCTTTCTCGCCATACCCCTTGATCCCCCTAGTAGTAAGGACTACATGTAACTAATTTTTAAATATATTTAGTGAATTGGCCTCAACAACTTTCCACAGAATTCCACAGGTTCACCACTCTCTGGGTGAAGAAGTTTCTCCTCATCTCGGTCCTAAATGGCTTACCCCTTATCCTTAGACTGTGACCCCTGGTTCTGGACTTCCCCAACTTTGGGAACATTCTTCCTGCATCTAACCTGTCTAAACCCATCAGAATTTTAAACATTTCTATGAGATCCCCTCTCATTCTTCTGAACTCCAGTGAATACAAGCCCAATTGATCCAGTCTTTCTTGATAGGTCAGTCCCGCCATCCCAGGAATCAGTCTGGTGAACCTTCGCTGCACTCCCTCAATAGCAAGAATGTCCTTCCTCAGGTTAGGAGACCAAAAGTGTACACAATACTCCAGGTGTGGCCTCACCAAGGCCCTGTACAACTGTAGCAACACCTCCCTGCCCCTGTACTCAAATTCCCTCGCTATGAAGGCCAACATGCCATTTGCTTTCTTAACCACCTGCTGTACCTGCATGCCAACCTTCAATGACTGATGTACCATGACACCCAGATCTCGTTGCACCTCCCCTTTTCCTAATCTGTCACCATTCAGATAATAGTCTGTCTCTCTGTTTTTACCACCAAAGTGGATTACCTCACATTTATCCACATTATACTTCATCTGCCATGCATTTGCCCACTCACCTAACCTATCCAAGTCACTCTGCAGCCTCATAGCATCCTCCTCGCAGCTCACACTGTCACCCAACTTAGTGTCATCCGCAAATTTGGAGATACTACATTTAATCCCCTCGTCTAAATCATTAATGTACAGTGTAAACAGCTGGGGCCCCAGCACAGAACCTTGCGGTATCCCACTAGTCACCGCCTGCCATTCTGAAAAGTACCCATTTACTCCTACTCTTTGCTTCCTGTCTGACAACCAGTTCTCAATCCATGTCAGCACACTACAGTCTTCCTATCTTCCTACAGTCTACAGCTTTCTTCATCATTATCAACCACACGGCCAATTTTTGTATCATCTGCAACTTCTTAATCATACCCCTACATTCAAGTCCAAATCATTGATATATACCACACAAAGCAAGGGACCCAGTACTGAGCCCTGTGGAACCACACTGGAAACAGCCTTTCAGTCAACACCCATCGACCATTACCCTTTTCTTCCTGCCTCTGAGCCAATTTTGGATCCAACTTGCCACTTTGCCTTGGAGCCCAAGGGCTTTTACTTTCATGACCAGTCTGCCATGTGGGACCTTAGCAAAAGCTTTGCTAAAATCCATATAGACTACCTCAAACGCACTACCCGCATCGACCCTCCTTGTTACCGCCTCAAAAAATTCAATCAAGTTAGTCAGACACGATCTTCCCTGAACAAATTCATGCTGACTGTCCTTGAATAATCCGTGTCTTTATAAATGAAGATTTATCGTGTCCCTCAGAATTTTTTCGAATAATTTTTCCACCACCGAGGTTAGACTGACTGGCCTGTAATTAATCGGTTTATCCCTTTCTCCCTTTTTAAACAATGGTACAATGTTATCAGTCCTCCAGTCCTCTGCCACGACACCTGCAGCCAGAGAGGATTGAAAAATGATGCTCAAAGCCTCTGCTATTTCCTCTCTTGCTTCTCTTAACAGCCTGGGATACATTTCATCCGGGCCTGGGGATTTATCCACTTTCAAAGATAAACCCCTTAATACTTCCTCTCTCACTATGTTTATTGCATCTAATATTTCACACTCCTCTTCCCTGATTGCAATGTCCGCATCATCCCTCTCTTTTGTGAAAACAGATGCAAAGTATTCATTAAGAATCCTACCCACGTCTTCCGCCTTCACACACAGTTTTACTTTGTGGTCCCTAATAGGCACTATTCTTTCTTTAGTTATCCTCATGCTCTTAATGTATTTATAAAACATCTTTGGATTTTCCTTGAGTTTACTTGGCAATATTTTTTCATGCCCTCTCTTTGCTTCCTAATTTCCTTTTTAATATCACCCCTGCATTTTCTATACTCCTCTAGGGTTGTGCAATATTGAGCCCTCGGTATCTGTCATAAGCTTCCCTTTTTTTTCTTTATCCTACCCTTGACATCCAGGGGGCTCTACATTTGTTAGTCTCACCTTTATTCTTTAAGGGAACATACTTGCTCTGAGCCCTCACTATCTCCTCTTTGAATGCCTCCCACTGCTCTGATACTGATTTACCTTCAAGTAGCTGTTTCCAGTCCACTTTGGCTAAATCATAAATTTAGCTTTTCCCCCAATTGAGAACTTTTATTCCTGGTCTATCTTCGTCATTTTCCATAACCACCCTAAATCTAACTGAATTATGATCACTACCACCAAAATGCTCTCCCACTGATACCCCTTCCACCTGCCCAGCTTCATTCCCTAAACCTAAATAAGAATCACCCCTTCTCTTGTTGGGTTTGCTATGTACTGGCTAAAGAAGTTCTCCTGAATGCATTTTAAGAATTCTGCTCCCTCTATACCTTTCACACTAATTCTATCCCAGTTAATATTAGAGTAGTTGAAATCCCCTACTATTATTGCCCTATTGTTTTTGCACTTCTCAGAAATGTGTCTACATATTTGCTCTTCGTTCTCCTTCTGACTGTTTAGGGGTCTATAGTACACTCCCAACAGTGTGATTTCCCCTTTTTTGTTCTTCAGTTCAACCCATATGGCTTCATTTGATGATCCTTCTAACATATCATCCCTCCTCACAGCTGTAATTGTTATTTTAATCAATATTACGAGTCCCCCTCCTTTTTTACCCCCCTCTCTATCCTGTCTGAAAACCCTGTAACCAGGAATGGTTAGCTATAATGTTATACTATCTGAGCCCTCAGCTCATCTGCCTTATTTCCTGGACTCCTTGCATAAACTAGCAGAATAGGCATATAATTGACAAATTAACTTGAACACAGATAAGTGTGAGGTACAGGTATTACATTTTGGTTAAAAAAAATAAGGAGGTCACGTAACACTTAGAAAATAAGAATCTAAATACGGTAGAGGAGCAAAGGGATTTACAAATACACAAATCACTAAAAGTAGTGACATAGGTTAGCTAATAAGGCTATAAAGAAAGCACAGGGTTTATTTCTAGAGGGATCTAATTAAAAAGTAGAGAAGTTATGCTAAACTTCTATCGATCCTTGGTTCGACCACATTTGGAGTACTGTGTACAGTTCTGGTTGCCATATTATAAAAAGGATATAGAGGCACTGGAGAGGGTGCAAAAAAGATTTACCAGGATGATAGCAGAAATGCGACGTTGTGCCTGTCAGGAAAGGATGCACAGGCTGGGTCTTTTTTCTCTTGAAAAGAGAAGGCTGAGGGGTGACCGAATAGAAGTCTTTAAAATTCTGAAAGGTTTTGATAGAGTGGAATGAGAGATAATGTTTACACTTGTGAGAAAGAGAAAAACTAGAGGCCATCAATATAAGATAATCACCAAAAAATCAAATGAGGAATTCAGAAGAAATTTCTTTACCCAGAGATTGGTGAAAATGTGAAACTCTCTATCATAAGGAGTAGTTGATGTGAATACTATAGATGCATTTAGGGGGATGCTGGATATGCATATGAGGGAGAAGGGAATAGAGGGTTATGCTGATAGAATTAGATGAGAAAGGATGGGAGGAGGCTCGACTGGAGCATAGATGATGACATGGACTGGTTGGGCTGAATGGCCTGTTTCTGTGGTGTATATTCCATTAAATTCTATGTAATTCTATGTTATGTTAGACTCACTTCCTCATCTTCAAACAGAGCTATCTGAACTTTTGGGAGAGGCATGGACCTCAGTTTAAAGTTTTAGCCACAGGGACTAGCTTCACCTCAGGATGTGGGCGTCACTGGCAAGGCCAGCATTTATTACACATCCCTAGTTACCCTGAGAAAGTGATGATAGCTTGCTAGGTTACTCAGAGGGCAGTTAAGAGTCAACCATGTTGGTGTGGGACCAGTGATATATAGGCCAGACAGGGTAAAAATGGAAGATTTCCTTTCCTAAAGGACATTAGTGAACCAGTTGGGTTTTTATGACAATCTGACAGCTTCGGTCACTTTTACTGATACCAGCTTTTTATTTGCAGATTATTTAAGTTGAATTCAAATTCTCAAACTGCCATGATGGGATTATTAGTGCAGGTCTCTGAATTCCTAACCATCACACAATTGTGCCCATATTTACTGTAAGGGGCCACTGATTCTGTCTGTTTATTCTGCAGGTGCTGCATGAAACATGACAAGTGTTACGAGAGGCTGAACTCGCAGTGTCTATTCTTCCACCCGTACCTCACGAGATATTCCTTTCAGTGTAGCTCAGGGCAGCAAGTGCAATGTGGTATGTTCACTCATCTTCTTGCTTGCTTCCTTTCTTGCTTGTAATTACTGTAAGGGTTTAGTCTCTGAGCCATTTCAGTGGTAACTTGCTAAATATATCACAACATGATATTCTCCCCATTCTGTGCTGACTTCGGTTTCAGCTGGTGCCAAATTTGAGAAGGAAAATGTTCTCAAATTTACACAGGTGTGCAGACATTCTCCAACATTATTCTAGACAGACCCCTGGACAAAGGCCGAAATTATAACAATTCTCCTAGGTCATAAAATATGCCAGATAAGGTTGCTATCTCAAGTTGGATGTTTTCTGAGAGGTTTCATCACATGACTTCCCGCCTTCAAATCGCGCCCCCCACACTCCCGCCTTTGGTGACCTAACACGTCCATCATTGTGGCAGCCCGCCTTCCCACGCCAATCAAACAGACTCTTCACCCGATTGGATGATTCTTGACGTCAGTCAAATAGCCTTTTTTCTCCCATATCCAATAATTTTTTATGCTCCTGTGATTTCTGAGTTGCTCACAACAATTAATTTTTAATTCCTGGAGACGCCATGATAATCTGCGCGGGTTGCCAACCCGAGTCAGGGTCAAGGGACGCATTCTTATGGTGGGGGAGGGTAAGTTCTGTCATGCCAACGATGGGCCTCAAGTTCGCTAAATCTAAATTCAGACGCCTGACTTACACTGAGAGAACAGAACTAAAGGACAGAGTGTTCAAGTTAACAAAACAAATGAACTGAGAGGTTAGCTGGAACTTTTCTCACAGAGCAGTGAAGATGGAACAGACTCCAGGCAACAACAGCTGAAGTTAAAACAATTTGCTCGACTAATAAAGAGCTGGATAAATGAGATTGGGAATGGGATTGGATGTGGCAGGGGCAGTTGTATGGATATTGTAATGGCTGCGGTCAGGTGACTGGTTTGGCCTATTCAATCTCACACCCTGCTGACTCCCCATTATGTAATTCAGCTGTTTGTTAAAGGACCCCAGTACCTTGGGCCCCAACCACCCATCCAGGCAAACACTTTCAGCTGCCGATCTTCCTCTGGGTAAAGAATGGTAAGGACTACGTGGGACACGTGCTTTCTCTTATGCTGGGAACTGTTATCTGTAGAGGCTACCAGGGTGAATAGAGAAGATGAAACAATATTCTGGTGTTTTGCTTTATTACTGTGGGAGATCAGAAAATGATTATCCAGAACTTTTCCGAAGGAGATTAAATGGATGGATAGAGTCCTTGATAGGGAGAGTGTACAGGGTCTGTGAGAGGGGATTACATGAGTGGATAGAGTCCTTGGGGGTGATTTTAATGGAGAGTTGGATCAGTGTGTCAGGGGCTGGGCCAGATGTTATCCGTCCCTTCACAAAGCCAGGAATTATCCGTCCCTTCACAAAGCCAGGAATTTAACTTTGAGCCTCATCTGCATGCTTGCCTGACTCTGGCAGGAAGCACTACTTGGTTGGATGGGTGTGGGATTTCAGGCAGAAGAAGGCCACTGACGGGGACCCAAAAGAACAGTTCCTGGCACCAAGGTAAGTAGTTGGGGGAGGGAGGGTCAGATGGTTGGAAGTTGAGAGAAGTCGGCCCAAGGTTTCCTTGTTGGGAAAGAAGAAATAAAGACTTGCATTTACATAGCGCCTTGCATGGCCACCGGATGTCTCAAAGTGCTTTACAGCCAATGAAGTACTTTTTGAAGTGTTGTCACTGTTGCAATGCGGCAGCCAAATTGCGTACAGCAAGCTCCCACAAACAGCCTAGATAAACCGTTTTGTTATGTTGATTGAGGGATAAATATTGACTGGGACACTGGGGATAACTCCCCTGCTCTTCTTCAAAATAGTGCCACTGGATCTTTTATGCCCACCTGACAGAGCAGTCGGTTTAACGGCTCAGCTGAAAGAGGGCACTCATAACAGTGCTGCACTCCCTCAGCACTGCAATGGAATGTCAGCCTTGATTTATGTACTCAAGTCCATGGAGTGGGACTTGAACCCACTCTGACTCAGAGGCGAGTGTGCTAGCCACAGTTAATGGAGGTTCACACCTGCTTCTTTTGGCTCACAAGGAAGCAGAAAAAATAAAGTTACCTTTCTGGGCCCGACCCCAACAGGTCTGGCTTGGCATCATTGTAGCACAATCTGCATATTTAAAGAAGGACCCCTCTGCCTACAGGTACCTTTCCCCTGATATAAGGAGCAGGATGCTATTGGGACACAAGGGAAGACAGCGGGATTGGAGGTTTACAAAAGCAAAATACTGAGGATGTTGGAATCTGAAATAAAAACAGAAAATGCTGGAAACCTCAGCGGGTCAGGCAGCATCTGTGGAGAGAAACAGAGTTAACGTTTCCGGTTAATGACCCTTCGTCAGAACTGGCGAATGTTCGAAAGAACAGATTCTTAAGGAGCACTGAAAGGGCGAGGGGAGGAAAGAACAAAAGGGAAGGTCTGCGATAGGGTGGAAGACAGGAGAGATCTGAGCGACAAAAGGGATGATGGGCCGACTTGAGATGATATTGGCAGAAGTTAGAAAAAGATTAGTTTAGATTGGGTGTGAATGGCAGAATAATTACCAGCTACCATGGGAAACAGAGAGAGAAAAAATACATAAGAGTAAAATGTGGGCAGAGGTTAAGGTCTGAAATTGTTGAACTTGATGTTGAGTCCAGAAGGCTGCAAAGTGCCGAAAACAAAAGATGAGGCGCTGTTCCTCGTGCTTGCGTGAGCTTCATTGGAACAGTGCAGGAGTCCGAGGTCAGAGTGGGAGTGGAGTGCAGAATTAAAGTGACAGACAACCGGGAGCTCAGGGTGACCCTTATGGACTGAACAAAGGTGTTCCGCAAAGCGGTCACCCAATCTGCGTTTGGTCTCCCCAATGTAGAGGAGACCACATAGTGAGCAGTGAAGACAGTATACTCAATTGAAAGAAGTACAAGTAAATCGCTGTTTCACCTGGACATTTTAACTCCCTCTTTGTCCAGTTTTCACAGGGGGGAGGGGGTTACATCCCCCCCCCTCCCTTCCCCATGTCAAGGAAGAGTGAAAATAGTCTGTGGGAGTAGATTAAATGGGTGGTTAGAGCCCAAGATATGGAGATTGTACAAGTACTGTGGAAGGGGATTAAATGGGTAAATAGTTCCATTAAAGGGTACAGTGTACAGGGTCTATGGTTGGAGATTAAATGGGTAGGTAAAAACCACAGTAAGACAGATTCTATGTGGACTATAGAAAGAGCAAACCTAATGGATTGATTGGTCTTTTTCCATTTCATGATTACTCATGCCCTGAGTGGCAAGCTTTCCTGACTGAAATTCATTCACTAATTTTCCTGACCAATGATCCACTAGTCATGTGACATGATGTGCTCTCCCCGTTCTAGTTGGCTGAGATGCTCTCCATTCACCAACTTTACCTTTGTTTTCTCAGCCACGGAGATCCTGGGCAATAAGTGCAAGTACCGGCTGTGTGAGTGCGACCGGAAGTTTGCAAATTGCATCAGCTATCAGACCGACCACAGCTCCAGGTATATACATTACCGGCTCCGCAATAGGTGCAGCTAAACGCTGGCTCAACAAACCCAAGAAGGACATGGGGAACGGTGCAATACTGAGGATGGGGGTCTACCTTCTGCTGTTAAAGTTTGCATCGGACACCAACCACACAAGGTGAAGACTGAGAATAACAAAGAGATACAGGAATACCAGGATCCCCATGAAAGTCAACAAAGGAGACAGGGAAATATTGGCATACCCAAGCTAGGCGTCAATAAACTGCAATTTTTGATTTACCTCATCTTCTCTGCCACTCTTTCCAGCCTTCTCGTGTCCTCCACTGTGAGTCTCAGGCCTTCACCTGGCTTTCTTCAATAATAAAACTAAGTTAATAAAGTAGACACAAAGAATGCTGGGGTAATTAATTTAACATTCCAGGTATTTTCTCTTTCTTGCAACTAAACAATAAATGATTAATGCTTCTGAAAATTGACCTTCTGTACTATGGCCACAGGTTGTTCATTATGTGTGTGTGTCCCTGTGTCTGTGTGTTATTTTACCTCGGCGCATAACATTTTTCCTCAGGTATCAATATGAGGAATGTTAATCTAAGGAATATAACCTTTCCTATTTTAGGGACCTACTGTAGCATCAAACAGTGACAAAATCCTTTCAGTGAGTATTAAGCATGATCTTGGTTACCTGGGATTGACTGCAATCCAGTTACTGTAACATAAAGCTTGAGTGCCACCTGGAGGAATAGCCCCCCATCATTCACCAGCTGGGCTTAAACTTGAAGACATCCAGGCGAGGCCATAGATGACTGCCAGCACATGTGGAAGCTCATCCATCCGGGTTTGGCTTCAGGAAAGGAGAAGATAGGGTCCCAACAATGGAGGTGGGGAAGAAGTTATCAGTCATATAAACCTTGGCAGTGCTTGGAAATGTTTAAATAATGGACATTTTAGGATTCAGTATATGAATAATTTGGGACATGACATGTGGTAAGTGTAACATTCATAAGAACATAAAAAACATAAGAATTAGGAACAGGAGTAGGCCATCTAGCCCCTCGAGCCTGCTCCGCCATTTAAAAAGATCATGGCTGATCTGGCCGTGGACTCAGCTCCACTTACCTGCCCGCTCCCCATAACCCTTAATTCCCTTATTGGTTAAAAAACTATCTATCTGTGATTTGAATACATTCAATGAGCTAGCCTCTTGGGAGGAATAGCTGACCTTGGACCTAAGGTTCCTCAAGCTCTCCACCTCTGAGGATTTCCTCTTGTCTAAGCCTGTCTGTAGACAAATCAATAGAGATGGATTGCTATTAGTCAACAACTCTATTACCTTTGTGTCATGTGACTACCAGGATGGTAGAGGGCAATTTAAATGGACTTTGGTCTTTCTTCGTTTTCCTATGTCCCTATTTGCAGAAGAGATTTACTGGAAGTGGACCAGGGATGAGGGACTAGTTATGTGGAGCAAAGAAGGTTAAGGGGAGATTTGATAGAGGTGTTCAAAATCATGAAGGATTTTGAGAGTAAATACGGAGAAACTATTTCCAGTGGCAGAAGGGTCGGTAACCAGGGGATACAGATTTAAGTTGATTGGCAAAAGAACCAGAGGCAACATGAGGAAACATTTTTTATTTACACAGCATTTATGATCTGGAAGAATGGTGGAAGCAGATGCAATAGTAACTTACAAAAGGGAATTGCATGAATACTTAAAAGGGGGAAAAAAAATACAGAGCTACAGGAAAGGAGCAGGGGAGTGTGTTTAAATGGATAGCTCTACCAAAGAGCCGGCACAAGTAGGATGGGCTGAATGACTTCCTTCTCTGCTGTTTCATTCTATGATTCTATTTGGGTTTGAGCAATGATGGGGGGGGGTGAGGGATAGGAGGGATGGGTGATGATTTGAACAATGACTGGGGAGGGAGGGGAATGAAGGGGGGTGTTGGGAAGGGGGGGGGGTTTGGCGGGAGGGGTGAAGGGTGATTGGTGGTTTGAGCAATGACTGGGGGAGGGGAAGGAGGGAGAGGGGTGTGTAGTGGTTTGAGCAATGACGGAGGGAGAAGGGTGGGTGGTGGTTTGAGCAATGACTGGGGGAGAGAGGAGAGAGGAGAGATTGGGGTGGGAGGTGGTTTGAGCAATGACTGGGGGGGGAGGGAAGGAGGGAGCTGGGTGGGTGGTGGTTTGAGCAATGACTGGGGGAGGGGAAGGAGGGAGAGGGGTGTGTGGTGGTTTGAGCAATGACGGAGGGAGAAGGGTGGGTGGTGGTTTGAGCAATGACTGGGGGAGGGGAAGGAGGGAGAGGGGTGTGTGGTGGTTTGAGCAATGACGGAGGGAGAAGGGTGGGTGGTGGTTTGAGCAATGACTGGGGGAGAGAGGAGAGAGAGAGAGAGGGGTGGGTGGTGGTGGTTTGACCAATGACTGGGCCTGAAGGGAGTGGGTGCTGGTCAAAGGACAGAGAAAACAAACTCGACATACACTTTTTTTTCAATGAGGGACACGCCTTGTTAAATGTCTTGCTCTTCCCTCTCGCCTCAAGACTTGGGCTTCTTGTGATTGTTTGAAAAGTACAAAAGAAATAGAAGCGGCTCAGAAGCTACATAGAATGAAGTAAAGAGGGAGCCACTGGGGATTCAAAAATTCTCTGCAGTCGATTTCACTTTCGTTTTCTCCGTGCGGGTCTTATGTCAGACACGAAACTTAACACTCGGCGGCGATTTCGGCGAGAAATAACATAAAACGACGCGAAATCCCCAATGCCCCAGAGAGGTAAGGACCATGGACATGGGTCTGGAGAAATCTCCCTCCTTCGGAGCTCTCTGTCGCTCCATTAAATGCTGCCGGGTGTTTCTTATGAGGATCAGTAAATGAGAAAATAAACATGACGGTGAAAGCTGGGTCAGGTTGTTGTGTGTAAGTGAGTTTGTAGAAGGGAAGAAAGATCTACTTTTGTGGGGGTTGGTAGCTTGTAACAGGGGGTCCCTATGCCGAGGGATCTGTCGGAATCCCAGGGTTTCATTAACCCCTGTACAGGATTGGAGGGATGGCCGTTTTATAAAGAGTTTAGGGGGAACATCAGGTGCAATTCTGGGATTTGGAGCAGGGAAGGGGAGGGGGAACAGTGGCTAAAGAAGGGAGGGGGGGAATGAGGAGAATTTATTTTTTACATGGCTAGTTATGATCTGGAATGCACTGCCTAAAAGGGTGATGGAAGAGGCTTCAATAGCAACTGTCAAAAGAGAATTGAAGATACATTCCAAAAGAAAAACATTGCGGGGGACGTGGCATTAATCGGAAAGCTCTTTCAAAGAGCCAGTACCGGCACGATGGGCCAAAGGGCCTCCTTCAGCACTGGATGATTCTATGGCCCTGATTTTAATGAGAGAATTCCGTGCGGGGGGCCTGGCTTGCCTGTCCAGGCCCGGAGAGATACTAACTCCTGGGCCTCACTTCCATCTCCGCAGCACGAAGCCCAAGAAAGCCGTAACATTGCACAGGGCCCCGAGCAGATGCGGTGAAAGGTCCCACTGCGGGATGGCAACAGCCGATTCCCGATTGTGTTCTCACTATTTTTTTTAATTGCCTATCGCAGATACACCTTTCACAATTGTACCTGTACGGATTAGGCGTCAGGTGAAGCAGGGACTATTTAGTATCATTGTCTGTGGGCCCGCAAGGCAAGCACCGCCCCTGGCCTGCGGAATGGGTTGTTTGTATTGTGGCGGGGTAGCGGATGGTGGGGGACTGACTGCAGTCTTTGTTTCTCCTTCTCTGGCTGGTTTCATCATTGCCGCTGGCTCTTGAAAGGCGACATTGCCCAACTGTGACAAACAGATTAAAAAGTCAGCTTCTCCCTCTCACACACACACGAACACATGCAGCCTCTCTGCTTTTTAGAGAGGTAAAAACAAACCTCCTCATAAACTTTAATAGAAAAGCAAAATACGGTACATGCCTGAAATCTGAAATAAAAATAGAATATGGTGGAAATACTCAGTCAGTTGGGTTGCATCTGTGGGGAGAGAAAAACAGAGTTCACGTTTCAGATCGATGACCAGTTATGATGAAAGGTCATTGACCTGAACTCTGACTCTCTCCACAGATGCTTTCTGCCCTGCTGAGTGTTTTCAGCATTTTCTGTTTTTATTTCACAAACTTTACCTGAATAAAGCTTTTAGAATTTGTCCCCTAGCTTATCTTCAAATTATTTTGAAAAGCAAACACACAGATTTTGGGAGAGATTGAGCGAGAAGTGTTTTATCATGATACTTATGTATGTTGGGAAATGATGCACTCTGCACATGCTCCGACTGCAGGACTTGCCTTCAGCTACAGCATCATAGCTCTGAAGGCGCAGGGTGATCCTTGATGTGTGCAAGGTGACCTCTGGCGTTTGTGATCTGACAAAGAATTGGAAAGATTGGCAACGAATAAATAAAAAAAAATCATAGCTCTGAACAAATAATCAAGTCCAAGGCTTTTGGGAGAGGCTGAGGCCTTCAAGTAAAAACTTTAGTGAAGGTATTGAATCATTTTGAACTAACATTTTAGTTATTGGTAAATAAAATGTTGAATAAAAGCTTTTTCAGAAAGCATTTTGAGTAACTTGTGAGGAAAAGAATGATGCAGTGACACTTAGTGGCTAGAGCTTTTAGTTACAAAGTGTCAAGAGCAACGAACATAAAAGAAAAACTTGGATTTATATTGCACTTTTCATGACCACTGGATGTCTTAAAGCGCTTTACAGCCAATGAAGTACTTTTGGAGTGTAGTCACTGTTGTAGAAATGTAGAAAATAGGACTTTACCATTTCAAATGTGCACAAAGGAATTGATAATTTGACAAAAGTGTGACAAGAAATAAGTGCTTTCAGACAGAAAGTACATGCAGATGCAAGATTTGTAACGATATATTATGCAGAATTTTGTTAAAAAGCGGAATTCAAATTTTCAAACTGCTATGGTGGGATTTCGACTCACCTTTCCTAATTTACGAGTCCAAAGGAACACTAACCCTCCAAGTTCCCCTCCAAGCCACACACCATCCTTACTTGGACTTGTATCGCTATTCCTTTGTCATCACTGGGTCAAAATCCTGGCACACTCTACCTAGCAGCATTGTGAGAGTACCTTCACTCCATTGCCTGCAGTAGTTTAAGAGGATGGTCACCAGCTTCTCAGGACAACTAGGGATGTGCAATAAATGCCGGCCTTGCCAGGACGCTCACAATCCGAGAATGAAATACATTATAGAAGTTAACTACAAAGTCAGTGAAATACAGGTGTGACATCCGGAAACCTCGGGACCAAGGCCGTTCCGGATTCTAGGTATTTTCGGATTTCGGAACGTCTTTGCCTGGGCTGAGGTAGGGAGAGGAGGGGTGGGGGGCGGCCGAGGTAAAGTAGTTGGGGGTGGGGGGGGGGAGGTAGGTCGGGTGGCCAGGAATTTGGGACGAGGTTGGGCGGCTAAGGCGGGGGAGTCTGGATTTCGGATCATTTTCCGGTTTTTGAACGACCCCGCCGTATCAGCCCGGATTCCGGAACTCTAGATTTCAGACGCTCGACCTGTATTCGGAAAATCAAAAAGCTTCCTTCTGTTACATCACACGGGGGGATATTAAGTGGATTTTACTTGTGTTAGTCCGTCCATTGTGTTGTGCCCTACAGCAGGTTTGTAGCTCAAGTCTCGTGAGATTCTTGAACCACTTACTAGGGAAAGAGAAGCTCAGGAGGTTTCCCATTGCTTTCCTCAAGGTTTTTATCTTTAGAATACCTTTACCAGCTGGTCTGCAACCAAGGACAGAGAGCCTCATCCAATTTTATAATGGGGAGGGCACCCACATCCATTGGACATGTGCTCCTGTTGGGCGGCAGCCCATTCTTCAGGGCCGACGCTCCAGTCTCCGCTTGCTGGGGTTGGCTAGAGTGGGACCCGATCGCAACCCTTCTGACTGAGCCAGTGGTCACTCCATCCGGACGTGATGTATTCTGAACTCATGTTCCAGCCACCGGGCCATCTGGAGTTGGGCTCAAGCCCTTTACCTTCTGACTCAGATCAGGGAGTGCTACCACTAGGCCAAAGGCTCACTCCAATTTATTTTAGTATTTCCCGTAAATGCACCCACCCATGGTGTTGGATGTTAGCAAACTCAGGTGGTTGAAATCATAGCCTCTGAGTCAGAAGGTCGTGCATGCAGGCCCCACTCCAGAGCACACCATTTAGGCTGACACTTCAAGAGAATGTTCCACTGTCACAAGTGCTGTCTTTTGAATGAAGCATTAAGCCAAGACCTTGTCTGCCCTCTTAGATGGATATAAAAGATCTCATGGCAATATTCGAAGATGAGCAGGGAAATTTGGTGTCCTGGCCAACATTTTATCTATCAAACAACATCACTAAAACAGATTTATCTCATTCCTGGTGGGAACTTGCTCTGCTCAAATTGGCTGCTGTGTTTCCCACATTGCAACAGTGACTACATCTCAAAAATGCATCATTGGCTGTGAATCACTTTGGGACATTGTGGTGGTTGTGACAGGTATAAATGCAAGTTCTTTATTGTCAGTCTCACTCTGTAATAAGTGACAAAATGAGAAGAGCTTTTTCAGCCCAACAAGCCCACTTCTTCCACAGGCCACATACAATCTACACCATTGTGAAATCTACCCCAACTCATTCCGATCTCCTGAAGGACAAGTTCTGGAAAGTTCCTTTTGTCCTAATCGCACAATATCCATTCACCCTGACATTGAACTTTATTCATCCTGCACCATTTCCTTTCCTTGATTTTACATTTCCAGAGTCCCAGCAGCACAGAAACATCATGTTCCACAAGCATTTGATCGTATCTGTCTGTGGTTATCGTTCTAAACCACAGTTCGTTTCCTACGCAGATAGCCATCCAGCTCTTGATTCTTCGATGCAGCATTGCATAGAATTATGCAGCACAGAAGGAGGCTTATCGTGCCTGTGCCAGCTCTTTGAATGAGTTACACAATTAGTCCCACCCTGCTGCTCTTTCCCCAGAGCCCTGCAAATATTCTCTATTCAAGTCGCTTTTTTTTAATATACCGAATTGCCTTTTGAAATGTATTATTGAATCTGCTTCCACCACCCTTTCAGGCAGTGGATTCAAGATCACAACAACTCGCAGTATGAAAAAAACCCTTAGCTGATTTATCTGAGTATTGTTCGGACAGTAGTACAGGATGTCAAAAAAATTAATTCAAGGCAAAGGTTGCTCTCCACAGATGATGGATCCGAAAATGATGTTCGAAAATCCAAAGAAAATTCAGGTCCTGAATGTTCCCAAGGTGAATCCTGTGGAGCGGATGTTGAATAAACTGACCATTCATTTCCAGAAGAAAAACAATGGAGGAGGTGAAGTGCTGGACGTGGAATATCCAACCAGTGTTAAAGACTGTGCTTACATCACCTTTGAGAAGCAAGAAGGTACTTGAGCTGATGTCTGAGCAGTTAGTATTTTAAGGATATTTTTAATTCATGGGTTTAGATGTTATTTGTTGACACAGCTAGGCCTAGAACGAGAGCACACAGAACAATCCCTGGGCCTGAATGGATCAGCCAGAGGCGCACCCGATATTGGAGCGCGGTCCTCATTAGCATCGAGCCAGGGAGTTGCGGACACCTAATGGGCATCATTAGGCAGCTTGCCGGCAAAAAGGAATGTGAGATCAGGCTGTTGCGATGCTGGCATAGGTCCAGGTAAGTGATTAAAGGAGATCGGGAGAGGAGGGGGGGTGTGCGATCAGGAAGGGGGCCATTGGATCTGGAGGATAGGTGGCCGGAATGTAAGTTGCAGTGGGTGGTGATCAGGTCGGGCAGAGGCCAGGATCAGGAAACAGGCTGGGATTGGGGTGGGGGGGGAATGCAGAGCCTGGTGTCAAGGAGGAGAGAGGCCCAGAATGAGGGAGGGGTAGTGGTGGTGGTCAGAGGGGGTGGAGCCGTCAGCTACAGGAAGCATGCTCAGTTACACACTTGGGGCCTGTCCTACCTATAAGGTAACGGGACATGCTACAGTCCGCAATCTCGTGTTCCTTAAATTATTTCTTTCTTACAGATGCAAACAATGTCCTTAAACGAGAACACATACTGGAGTTAAATGGGGAAAAATACAAATTGGATGTACGTGAGGCTGAAGAAGGACACAGTGACACTGATAATGAACAGGTATATACTTTGGGGGAGAAATTCAATTCGTGCCCAAAACAGGTCCCAAGACGGTGGAACAATCAATCACTCCACATGTGACTCGTGCCAGTCTGAAGCCTGGGCTAAGTTTGGCATTGGGCCTTATTTGAATGGAAGCAGCAAGCCAGGACAAAGCAGCCCGCTTGATTGGCACTCCCTCCACCACCAGCGCACCGTGGCTGCAGTGTGTACCATCGATAAGATGTACAATTGCAACTCGCTAAGGCTTCCTCGGCAGCACCTCCCAAACCTGCTACCTCTACCACCTAGAAGGGCAAGGGCAGTAAGCGCATGGGAACACCATCGCCTCCAAGTACCCTTCCAAGTCACACACCATTCTGATTTGGAAGTATATCTCCGTTTCTTCATCGTCACTGGGTCAAAATCCTGGAACTCCCTCCCTAACAGCACTGTGGGAGTACCTTCACCACACGGACTGCAGCAGTTCAAGAAGGCGGCTCACCACCATTTTATCAATTAGAGATGGGCAATAAATGCTGGCCTTGCTAGCGACGCCCACAACTATTTTAAAAGTAACTTAATCAAGTGCCCCCATAAATTAACAATTGAACATTAAGGGAACCTTTGTCAAATCAAATCAAATTAAAATTCTATTCCCTGTTGAAATGATGCACTCCAGTCCATCTGGCGCCCACCACTCACGGAAGGCCGTGAGCGTATCGGTGAACACCATGTGCTCCATCTCTAGGGACGCCCTGGCTCGAATGTAACCGCGGAAGAGAGGCAGGCAGTCGGGCGGAACAACACCTCGACTGCGCCAGCGTGCCCACATCCCTGCATGAATAAAAAAGAAAGCTGGAGGCGCCAAACGGGTACCCTGATGATGCTTGCCAGTCGGTGCCTGACCAATGCTACATAGCACCAATGCCGAGCAGAGCCGGCCACAAGTCGGTTTTGGGAGAGGGGGAAACAGGTGAAGCCGAGGGAGGGCAAATCCAGGTTCGGCAGAGGCCTTCTCATTCTAGCTCCACAAATACCTAACAAAGAGTTTTGTGCTGGTTAGACCGCTCGAGACCGAGGACAACTAGGCGGAGCTTACATGGTACAAAGTCTGCCTATTTATACTTATATTTTACATTAGGGTCCTACAACCAGTGTAGAGCCCTGATTTGCATGTTTAAACTGCTTCCTGTCTGTTTCAGGCACAACGCCATTTACAGGCCCGCCTGAATATTCCATGAATAGACAACAACTCCATAAACATTGTATCATGCATCATGCGACTTCCAGATAGAAGGCAAACTAGATTGACCGAGATGAAAGATGATGTGGCGGAGGGTTTTGAGAACCACAATATTGCCAACTCTCGCAATTTAATCACGAGACAAGCGATTTTTAATGAAAATTCACCCCAACTCGCAATCTTGCGATTTCACGCAGATTGTTTTTCGGCTGTATTAATCTTCGTTATCGCTTCCGTCATTCGGGTTGGGTCGGGGGCTCTCAATGGGGTGGGGGTCCATGAGTTGGTTTGTCCCATAGTATTGTCTCCCATTGGTTTTCCATCAGTAGGATCCAACCATCATTTTACATCAAATTAATCAGCTCATCAACTATTGAAACAAGCCATTAAACTCTCCTCGCTGTGAGCATGGTTTCTGGTCGCAGCAGCTCCCAGAAGGGCAGTGAACTCAGCACATGGGGCTGAGGATCCGCCGGGAAACAGGCTTCAGCTGGTCTGAGGACAGGAGCGGTTGGTATTTGACACTGAGAGGCTTAAAGGAGTCGCGCTGCAGCAACTTAGGGTGGAAATACCTTTGGTGTCGGGTTCACTTCGCCGCTGGAGGATTTAATTCTGAGTTTAAAACCTGGAAATCTTAAAATCTTCCTCACACTGGGTGCTGCCATCTTGGAGTTAAAGGTGAAAGGTTGAGTGAGGGCACGTGACGTCATTGCAGCAGCTCTGCTGTGTTCTAAATTTGTTTGAACATAATTTTCCAAAGTTTAAAAATGCCCCAAAATATGTTCTCGGGATCAAGTTACAATTGAAGCAGGGCCAGTGGTAAACTAAAACCAACGGACCAGGGTCCGGTTTAAAGCCATAGGCTGAGTGATTGCAATTGATCCCAAGTAATGTTACTGATAATTCATCATCATCATAGGCAGTCCCTCGAAACGAGGATGACTTGCTTCCACGCCAAAAAAAAGATGAGTTCACAGGTGTTTCAATGAAGGACCCAATATTCCAGGTCCTGAACTACATGTTGAAGGGTGGAAGATGCCTGTGCATGGATTTTTTTAACGTGCGGTGGCCATTGCACACCAGCCACCACACGGGCTTGACAGAGTGAGGTCAAGATGACTGGAGACCTGCTCTGCTGCACGGACCTAGTGCACACACATATCGCAGTGTGTGCTGCCCCTGGACCTCTGGCCCCGAACTCACGCTTCTCCTGGGCCCCGATCACATCCCTCCAGTCTCTCGCCGCTCCTGCTGTATCTGCCCACGCTCCAATCACCGACCTGGACCTTGATGACATCACTCTTCACTGCCGTCGCCCTCCTGCACCAGCTCGCGCTGCTCCCTGAAGTGGTATGCCTCCACGCTGCTCCTCCACTCCTTTTATGGCCCCGGCCTGCTGCTGGTGATCTCACGCAGGTCGGGGCGACAAAAGGAGCACTGGATTAAATATCATTCTCTGCTGCACTCCGTTCATAAGGTCACGTACTCAGGATTACTTTAGAACATTGGACATTAATTTTAAATTCTGTCCAACCTGAGGCCAGGGACCTATCACGTGGGCCGTATTAATTGCAAAAAGAATACAGGCAAGCAATGCCATTCTTAGCCCATCTAGCCAAAAGGAATTCACACAGCATCCATTTGGCTAGTCTTTACTTCTCTATATGGATGTATAGAAACATAGAAACATAGAAAATAGGTGCAGGAGTAGGCCATTCAGCCCTTCTAGCCTGCACCGCCATTCAATGAGTTCATGGCTGAACATGAAACTTCAGTACCCCCTTCCTGCTTTCTCGCCATAACCCTTGATCCCCCGAGTAGTAAGGACTTCATCTAACTCCCTTTTGAATATATTTAGTGAATTGGCCTCAACTACTTTCTGTGGTAGAGAATTCCACAGGTTCACCACTCTCTGGGTGAAGAAGTTTCTCCTCATCTCGGTCCTAAATGGCTTACCCCTTATCCTCAGACTGTGACCCCTGGTTCTGGACTTCCCCAACATTGGGAACATTCTTTCTGCATCTAACCTGTCTAAACCCGTCAGAATTTTAAACGTTTCTATGAGATCCCCTCTCATTCTTCTGAACTCCAGTGAATACAAGCCCAGTTGATCCAATCTTTCTTGATAGGTCAGTCCCGCCATCCCGGGAATCAGTCTGGTGAACCTTCGCTGCACTCCCTCAATAGCAAGAATGTCCTTCCTCAAGTTAGGAGACCAAAACTGTACACAATACTCCAGGTGTGGCCTCACCAAGGCCCTGTACAACTGTAGCAACACCTCCCTGCCCCTGTATTCAAATCCCCTCGCTATGAAGGCCAACATGCCATTTGCTTTCTTAACCGCCTGCTGTACCTGCATGCCAACCTTCAATGACTGATGTACCATGACACCCAGGTCTCGTTGCACCTTCCCTTTTCCTAATCTGTCACCATTCAGATAATAGTCTGTCTCTCTGTTTTTACCACCAAAGTGGATAACCTCACATTTATCCACATTATACTTCATCTGCCATGCATTTGCCCACTCACCTAACCTATCCAAGTCACTCTGCAGCCTAATAGCATCCTCCTCGCAGCTCACACTGCCACCCAACTTAGTGTCATCCGCAAATTTGGAGATACTGCATTTAATCCCTTCGTCTAAATCATTAATGTACAATGTAAACAGCTGGGGCCCCAGCACAGAACCTTGCGGCACTCCACTAGTCACTGCCTGCCATTCTGAAAAGTACCCGTTTACTCCTACTCTTTGCTTCCTGTCTGACAACCAGTTCTCAATCCACATCAGCACACTACCCCCAATCCCATGTGCTTTAACTTTGCACATTAATCTCTTGTGTGGGACCTTGTCGAAAGCCTTCTGAAAGTCCAAATATACCACATCAACTGGTTCTCCTTTGTCCACTTTACTGGAAACATCCTCAAAAAATTCCAGAAGATTTGTCAAGCATGATTTCCCTTTCACAAATCCATGCTGACTTGGACCTATCATGTCACCATTTTCCAGATGCACTGCTATGACATCCTTAATAATTGATTCCATCATTTTACCCACTACTGAGGTCAGGCTGACCGGTCTATAATTCCCTGTTTTCTCTCTCCCTCCTTTTTTAAAAAGTGGGGTTACATTGGCTACCCTCCACTCCATAGGAACTGATCCAGAGTCAATGGAATGTTGGAAAATGACTGTCAATGCATCCGCTATTTCCAAGGCCACCTCCTTAAGTACTCTAGGATGCAATCCATCAGGCCCTGGGGATTTATCGGCCTTCAATCCCATCAATTTCCCCAAAACAATTTCCCGACTAATAAAGATTTCCCTCAGTTCCCCCTCCTTACTAGACCCTCTGACCCCTTTTATATCCGGAAGGTTGTTTGTATCCTCCTTAGTGAATACCGAACCAAAGTACTTGTTCAATTGGTCCGCCATTTCTTTGTTCCCCGTTATGACTTCCCCTGATTCTGACTGCAGTGGACCTACGTTTGTCTTCACCAACCTTTTTCTCTTTACATACCTATAGAAACTTTTGCAATCCGCCTTAATGTTCCCTGCAAGCTTCTTCTCGTACTCCATTTTCCCTGTCCTAATCAAACCCTTTGTCCTCCTCTGCTGAGTTCTAAATTTCTCCCAGTCCCCAGGTTCGCTGCTATTTCTGGCCAATTTGTATGCCACTTCCTTGGCTTTAATACTATCCCTGATTTCCCTAGATAGCCACGGTTGAGCCACCTTCCCCTTTTTATTTTTACGCCAGACAGGAATGTACAATTGTTGTACTTCATCCATGCGGTCTCTAAATGTCTGCCATTGCCCATCCACAGTCAACCCCCTAAGTATCATTCGCCAATCTATCCTAGCCAATTCACGCCTCATACCTTCAAAGTTACCCTTCTTTAAGTTCTGGACCATGGTCTCTGAAATTACTGTTTCATTCTCCATCCTAATGCAGAATTCCACCATATTATGGTCACTCTTCCCCAAGGGGCCTCGCACAATGAGATTGCTAATTAATCCTCTCTCATTACACAACACCCAGTCTAAGATGGCCTCCCCCCTAGTTGGTTCCTCAACATATTGGTCTATGTACCAAGTATTGATTTTACTCTGTGTGAAAGAATGAACTGTCAAGCTATATTGGTTTATGTTTGGAAAAAAAATAGAAATTCATGATTTCTTATCAAATCTCGTGGGCTGGATTTTCGGTTGGAGGCTTCTTGGGGCGCTAATGGCGATGGAGCGATAAATTTTGTGCCTGGAAATGGTTTGCGTCAGCATTCACAAAATTCAGCAGCTGGGCCCTGAGTGTGGAGTGGATCGCTAAGGGAGGCGTTCTACACCTTACTTAGGGCACTAGGCCAGGTGAGCGACTGAAAATCTGTTGCTAAAGAGCCAGCTTCGGAGTGCCCTAAGCGAAGCCTCCCTGCAAAAAGAAAAATCGGGACATAAAACTTAAAAAACATTCCCAATATATTACTGACCCCAAATAAAGATAAATCACAAAAACAAAACAAAAAAAACCAATCACACTTATCTCACGCAGTCATTCTTTCCCTCGCCGCCGCTGGAACAGCTCTGACTGCCAGCTTTCCCTGGTCTCACTACGGGGTACTACAGGTGCCGCGGCAACTAAAGGGGAAAGTCTGTGCTAAGAGTGGAGGGTAGGAGTGATTAAATGACAAAAGGAATGATGGTGCAAGGCAAAAGGCAGTGGTAATAGGACAAGTAAAGAAACACAAGATGCATCCAGTGGAGATATAAATGTTTAGAGCAGATCCATTACCGCATCTGCTGTCCGAGAAAATGGACTACGATCTAAAGTTGCTGAACTCAATGTTGAGGCCTGTAAAGAGCTTAAGCGAACGATGAGGTGCTGTTCCTCGAGCTTGCATTGAGCATCATTGGAACAGTATAGGAGGCTGAGGACAGAGAGGTCAGAGTAGGAATGGGATGAAGAATTAAAGTATCAAGCAACCAGATGCTCAGGGTTACACTTGCGGACTGAACAGAGATGTTCGGCAAAGTGAACACCGAATCTGCATTTGATTTCCCCAGTGTAGAGAAGACCACATCGTGAGCAGTGGATACAGTATATACTAAGTTGGAAGCTATACAGACAAATTGCCGTTTCATCTGGAAGGAGTGTTTGGGGCCCTGGATGGTGGGAAGGGAGGAAGTGAAAGGGCAGGTGGTGCTAATTAGATGTCCCTTTTTGATTTAACAGGTGATGCAGTTTGTGAGTACAAAACTAGACACACGCCCCTTTGACACTAGAAAGGCTCAACAATTAATCATCAGACACGGCTTTAAAGTTGTAAGTTACGAGGAATTCATTTGGGAGATCAAAGGCTCTTTCCCCTCTTTAAAGAAACTGCGGAGTGACCTTATGAACCTGAATCCCCATCAGTCATCACGTACAGTCACTGATCTCAAGCATTCGGCCAACAATAAGAAACGCAATACAGATGGGAAATCTATACAATCCAGAGCATTTATTGATTACAGGCCACAAGTGGCTTCTGATGAAAGTTCAGATTCATCAACAACCAGCGAGGAAGATGATTGCAATGCCGGCGAGCACACCTCTAATGTAGAGTCAAGGTCAAGAGTTTGTTCTGGTAAAAGCAATAGTTTCCCTTTGCCTTTGGTTTCATCTCCATCTTCTCTGCCAGTTACCAATTCCAATAACAGTGAAGATACTTCTCCATATACCCAGGGGAGCATTAGTGGGCTTCAGGGTGCCATGGGGTATCGCGGCACTTATGACCAGAGGAAAGGTGCCTTTTCTGAAATGGACAATAGTAGCCTGAATGCATATTCATCTCGTTCTTCAACTGACCCTTCTGCTTCTTCTCACTTAAGCATCACAGTTGATAAATTGTTTTTCAAGTACCTGGAGGCTTGCGGCATGAATGATTTTCATCAGGTTCTTGAAGAATGCTCTGCAGGCTTTGAAAAATCTTTTATTGGTGATCTGTGTGAGATACGGTTACACCCAAAACAAGCAGCGGTCAGTTACCATAAAAGTCTGTCCGATGCCAAGTCAGTAGTTTGTGCACACATCCAAAAGGTTCAAAATCAACTGAGGATATATCAGATTGATCTAAATGCAGTGAAATCTTGTGAGAAGCAGAAGATATTAAGCAGGTGCAAGTTGGTCAGTGATTTATTAACAGGAGTCCTACTGATAGAAATTGATCAAACCATTCATTTAGTAGGGTCATCAGCTGAGAGTTATAAAGCCCTGCATTATGTTTTGGGGACTTGTGCTATCCCCACAACCACTGGAAGCAGTGGCCCATCTCAGAGAGGGAGGAGATAGAACTGCTCAAAAGGCACACCAAGTACAACTCTTCATGCCCTTCAATTGAGAAGGAAAGTCCAATGGATGATTCCACTGCAAACCTCCCAGCAATCAACCCAGGCCAAAACTGATGACCAAGGGAAGATTCTTCCAAACACGCCAAGTCCTGGCTGTGCCCTTATCGGGCCAGAAAGTCAACAAAGGAACAGACGTCTCCAATTGACTCTGATGTTCAAGATTCACAAACCAGAGCAGGCAGAAGTGCTGAGGCTCAAAGGGCGACAGTTAAACATCCCAGAGATCTGTCAAAGCTTGAAGCCGAATACTGGAATGGTTTACCATAGGGGTAATGAGAGGAAAACCAGGCATAGATGTTTAACGTCCCACAGGTTCGTTCTTGGGACATTGCTGCTTCATTTCCCTCCTCAGTTAAGGAGCATCAAGTTGGGATACAAGAGGAGAAACTGGCTTGCTGAAAATTATGTAATGTGTTCATTAATTTATCTTAGTGGGGGAGGGGGGTTAGTTTTTCTTCAATTCCTACATTACTACAGTGACTACACTTCAAAAGTACTTCATCGGCTGTAAAGCACTTTGGGACATCCGGAGGTCATTACAAAATTTGCAAGTTCTTTCGCTATTTCTTTCTTTCACTGCAAATGAGGTCCCCTCTCATTGTCTCTGGAAAATGTAGCAGGGTGAGATCTGGAGAGTGTAACTGCCAGAATTACAGTTCATGGGTGTTAAAGGCTTTGGTTCCCCCAACCGGCCCCATCACAACATTTGATTAGCACTATAAAATCTCCAGATCTTTTTGCCTCCACTCTCCCAACAAGCTCCCATTTCAGGCACTAATCACTCTGGGTGAAGAACTGCTCCGTGACATTAGTCCTGCCCTTGCCTTTAACCAATTTGTTCCCTATGTTCCCTTATCCTGCAGTCATGGTTTAACCAGGATATGGTATCATAATGGTTATGTTAATTGTTTAATAATCCAGCGAGCATGAGTTCAAATCCCAGTGGTGCAGTTTGAGACTATAAATTCAGATTTTTTTAAATTTGGAAATAAAAGGCTGGTATCAGTAAAAGTGACCATGAAGCTGTCAGATTGTTATAAAAACCCAACTGATTCATTAATGTCCTATAGGAATAGAAACTGACTGTCTTCACCTGGATTGGCTTTTTAAAGGTGCTATATAACTCTGAGTTTTTACACGTAACTCCAGTCCCACACCAATGTGGCCCTCTAAAGCTATCCAGTTGAATCAAACCGCTAAATGCAGTGGTTCAAAAAGGCCCACCATTACCTTCTCAGGGCAATAAATGCCAGCCTTGCCAGTGACACCCATATCCTAAGAATGAATTAAAAAAGCTTGAAATTTCACTTTGTATAATCCACTACTATGAAGTACCCTCTCATTCACCTCAAAGCTGAAGAGCCTGAACTCTAGTAACTCAAGTCATCTGACATGAGGGATAGCCTCATGGCCCTTTGCTGTACTGATTGCAGTGAGGGGAGGTACTGGAGGACAGCCAGTGCTTGTGGAACTGGATCCCAGCATGAGTGAGCTACTTCAGGAGAGGAGCAAGGAGGTTGGGGGTTAACAGTGATCACGGGACCCTTTTTGCATTGATGTTCTTTCATCAACAGTATGTAAACTTCAAAGTTACTCTAATATTGTTAGATATATAGATCTCACCACCTATTAATAATAAAGATGTGAAAATTTATGACCTTTGTGCAGCAAATTTTGTTTGAAAATAAGCAATTAACCCCTCAAAGCACCACACACCACTGGTCACCCAAGATCCCTGCAGTTGACTGGGAAACACCTGTAACCTTTGACCTGTCATTCTGTCGGTCGAATGAGGTCAAAACTCAATGAGCTGCCTCGTGATAAGCAGATACGTGGATCTCCTCCAACTTGTGGCTAGTCAAAATTGGATGCCTTTTGACAAATGACCCCTTGAACAAATACTTATTTCAGTTATCAGAAAATTGGTTATTTTCCTGCTTTCTAATTGGTTATCTTACCAATCACATTCCATCAATAAACAAATTAAAATACAAAAAAAATCCTTTCTGAATTTTCTGATCCATCAGTTCACATTTGACACCTAACCACAAAATAATATCCGGCCCAGTCGACCCTGAAAAGTCCTCCTTACTAACATCTAGGGACTTGTGCAGAAATTGGGAGAGCTGTCCCACAGACTAGCCTGACATAGTCATACTCACAGTATCATTCCTTTCAGCCAATGTACCAGACTCTTGAGACACCCACCGGCAGGACAGACCCACCACCAGAGGTGGCGGTACAGTGTTGTACAGTCAGGAGCAAATGGCCCTGGGAGTCCTCAACATTAACTCCGGACCCCATGGTGTCTCATGGCATCAAACATGGGCAAGGAAACCTCCTACTGATTACCTACCACTCTCCCTGAGCTGATGAATTAATATTCCTTCATGTTGAACATAATTTGGAAGAAGTGAGGGTAGCAAGGGATACAACGTACTCTGGGTGGGGGGCTTTAATATCCATCATTAAGAGTGGTAAGGACAAAGCTGCCAGAATGCACTTGGTGAGAGAGCTAACATGAGGGAAAAACCTACTCATCCTCACCAATCTATCTATCACAAATGCATCTGTCCATGGCACCGCATAGTCCTTGTGGAGACAAAAGTCCCGTCTTCACACTGATGACGCCCTGTATCATGTGTGTCTCTACTACCGTGCTAAATGGTATAGATTCACCTTGAATATTGTGTAAGTTTTGGTCTCCTAATCTGAGGAAGGACATTCTTGCTATTGAGGGAGTGCAGTGAAGGTTCACCAGGCTGATTCCCAGGACTGTCTCATGAAGAAAGATTGGATCGACTAGGCTTATATTCAATGGAATTTAGAAGAATGAGAGGAGATCTCATAGAAACATATACAATTCTGACAGGATTGGACAGGTTAGATGCAGGAAGAATGTTCCCAATGTTGGGGAAGTCCAGAACCAGAGGTCACAGTCTAAGGATAAGGGGTAAGCCATTTAGGACTGAGATGAGAAGAAACTTCCTCACTCAGAGAGTTGTGAGCATGTGGAATTCTCTACCACAGAAAGTTGTTGAGGCCAGTTTGTTAGATATATTCAAAAGGGAGTTAGATGTGTCCCTTAAGGCCAAAGGGATCAAGGGGTATGGAGAGAAAGCAGGAATGAAGTGCATGATCAGCCATGATCATATTGAATGGTGGTGCAGGCTCGAAGGGCCGAATGGCCTACTCCTGCACCTATTTTCTGTTTCTAGAACTGATCCAGCAGCTCAGCACTGGGCATCCATGAGGCACTGTGGACCATCAGCAGGAGCAGAATTGTATTCCACCACAATCTGTAACCTCATGGCCCAGCATATCCCTCACTCTACCATTAGCATCAAGCCAGGGGATCAACCCTGGTTCAGTGAGGAGTGTAGAAGGGAATGCCAGGAGCAGCACCAGGCGTACCTAAAAGTGAGGTGCTAACCTGGGGAAGCCACAACACAGGACAACATGCATGCTAAACTGTGGAAGCAGTATGCTAGAGACAGAAATAAATGATCCCACAATCAACGGATCAGCTCAAAGCTCTGCAGTCCTTAAACAATAGTTGTGAATGGCAGTGGAGAATTAAACGACTATTGGAAGAGGAGGCTCCATGAATGATGGTGGAACCCAGCACGTGAGTACAAAAGACAAGGCTGAAGCGTTTGCAACCATTCTCAGCCAGAAGTGCTATATCAGCCTTCATCTGAGGTCCCCACCATCATAGAAGCCAGTCTTCAGCCAATTCAATTCATTCCATTTGATATAAAGAAATGGCTGAGCACATTGGATACTCCAAAGGCTATAGGGCCTGACAACATCCCACCTATAGTGTTGAAGACTTGGGGGTCGAAATTACCCTTTACATCAAGGCCTCTGCCTGAAAGCAGTGGCCACGGGGTGCCATGCAATAGCCTCCGAGTAACTGCGGAGGGGCCGCCATTTTGGAAATTACCCTTCAGGTTTGGAGCAGTGTCCGGAACTGCTCCTCATGTTTTCCCTGTGCATGCGCCGACCCCTTACTGACTGGTGGCGACCCCACATCGCAAAATTACCCTTCGGGAAATTGCCCCACCGCAGCGGCCCCGCCACTGATCGGAGCCCCCGACAGCGTTTGCTGTCGGTACACTCTCTAGCATAGTGGCGCAGCCGCTCTTAAACGGGAGGGCAACTGCCGCGGCCTCCATGTTTTTTTTTGTCGTCCGACTGCCAGGTTGGTCTGACAATTATGGCCGCAGGTTCGGCTGGGCCGCCAACAGGAAGCCTGGCACCCCTTCTTGGGTGCCAGGTCGCTGGCCTTGCTGAAGCGCTCCCTGGTGGCTCAGTGCTTGCCACTAAAGTGGCTGCAGAGTTCGCAGCGGCCCTCCTCTTTAACCGAAGGTGAGAGACATTGTGACACACCAGCACGATGATGTCATCAGCACGGCACTAATGACTGACAGCCTTGGTTTCTCTGCCCTGCCCCCAATTCTGCCCCGCTAGTGATGGCCACTCCGCCCTGCCCCCACTTCCGCCCCCATGATGAGGACATTTCTGCCCCACTCCAAAAAAATCCTCGAAGTGCTGAATTTTGACGGTAACGCCACACCAGTGCATGGGGCGGCCAGAACATATTGAAACCAGTAGGTACACCTTGTTTCGAGCGGTAGGCAATTTTGGCCTCTTGTGCTCCAGAGCTAGCTGCGTCTCTAGCTAATCTGTTCCAGAACAGGTACAACACAGGCATCTATCCGATAATGTGGAAAACTGCCTAAGTATGACCTGTCCACAAAAAGCAGGACAAATCCTATCTGGCCAATTACCGCCCCATTAGCCTGCTCTCAATCATCAGCAAAGTGATGGAATGTGTTGTCGACAATGCTATTAAGCAGCACTTACCAATAACCTGCTCACCGATGCTCTGTTTGGGTCCTGTCAGGAACACTCAGCTCCAGAACCCATTATAGCCTTGGTCCAAACATGGACAAAAAACCTGAATTTCAGAGGTGAGGTGAGAGTGACTGCCCTTGACATCAAGGCAGCATTTGCCACCGAGTGTGGCATCAAAGAGCCCTAGTAAAACTGAAGTCAATGGGAATTGGGGGGGTGGGGGGGAAACTCCACTGGCTGGAGTCATACCTAGTAAAAAGGAAGGTGGCTGTGGTTGTTGGAGGCCAATTATCTCAGCCTCAGGACATCACTGTAGGAGTTCCTCAGGGCAGTGTGTTCGGCCCAATCATCTTCAGCTGCTTCATCAATGACTTTCCCTCCATCACAAGGTCAGATGTGGGGATATTTGTTACGGTTGCACAGTCTTCAGTTCCATTCGCAATTCCTCAGATAATGAAGCAGTCAATGCTCCCAGACAACAATACCTGGACAACATTCATGTTTCTGCTTTAAAAAAAAATTATATTCATTCACGGGATGTGGGCATCACTAAGAAGGCCAGCATTTATTGCTCATCCCTAATTGCCCTTGAGAAGCTGGTGGTGAGCTGCCTTATACAACTGAGTGGCTTGGTTGGCCATTTCAACAGGCAGTTGTTGTGGGTCTGGAATCACATACAGGCAAGGATGGCAGATTTCCTTCCCTAAAGGACTTTAGTGAACCAGCTTAACTGAATTAAAATTTCCCAACAGCCATGGTGGGAGTTGTACTCATGACTCCAGATTATTGGTCTAGGTCTCTGGATTACTAGTCCAGTAACATAACCACTATGCTACCATATCCCCTATGCTACTGTAAAGTCCTGTCCCCTCAGTACAGATTCACACGAGGCATGTAGTGAAATCAAGGTCACTCTGGACCTGCACCTTTATTTCACAGCTCTGGAATGCTGCACTTGCCTGAGACCTGTCCATATATACCTGTCTCTTGCAAGTGCACCCCTGGTGGTAAGGTATGCTGGTGGTTACAGGTCATATCTTATTACAGTCATGTATACCATGTTAGGATACAGTTATATATAATAATGTAAGATACATGACATCACCCTCCCCCAAGGTCTTATTGTCTTTATAGGTTCAGTCTCTCAGGTGGTCTACGCTCTCGCGTGGAGCGTCTGAGTTGTGGTTCAGTTGTTTGCATTGGTGTCTGTTTTTCTTTGGATGTGGTTGCTGGTATCTCGCCTGGGCTGTCTGTTTCGATTGATGTGATTGTTGTTGACTCGCCTGGGCTGTCTGTTGGGATTGCCCTTTCCTCAGGTTGTTCCCCCTGTCTGTCCACCAGATGTGGTGCGAGTTCCACATTGTAGTCTGCCTCTGGTTCCGCAGTGTTGTTGGTGAATCTGCTTTTGACTTGGTCTACATGCCTCCGGCAGGTTTTGCCATTGTCCATTTGTACTACCAGTAGCCTGTTTCCTTCCTTGCCCGTTACTGTCCCTGCAAGCCATTTGGGACCCCTCCCATAGTTTAGTACACACACTTTGTCCCCTATCTCATTCCATCTCCCCCTCGAATTTCTATCATGGTACTCAGTCAGCTTACGGCGCTTTGCCTCAACGATTTCGTGCATGTCTAGGAGGATTAATGAGAGCCTTGTTTTTAAAGTCCTTTTCATCAACAGTTGTGCGGGGGGGGATCCCAGTCAATGAGTGCGGACGAGATCTGTATGCCAGCAGCAGTCGCGACAGGCGCCTCTGCAGCGTGGGACCTTGGATTTTAAGCATGCCTTGTTTAATGATTTGCACTGCTCTCTCCGCCTGGCCATTGGAGGCCGGCTTGAACAGTGCCGTCTTGACGTGATTTATGCCGTGGTCAATTATAAAGTCTTGGAATTCTGCGCTGGTGAAGCACGGACCATTGTCACTGACCAATATGTCAAGGATTCCGTGCGTTGCAAACATGGTTGCGAGGCTCTCCACAGTGGTGGAGGTTGTGCTCGAGTTTAAAATGGTGCTGCCAGGCCACCAGACGTGAGACCTGGCTATGGCCTTCATGAGAACGATCCACGGGTGCTTGCGGTGGAGCTCCCGGACAAATGCCTCTCTGCCTCGCAGAGGCATGACTACTCGGCTGCCCCACATCAGGCAGTCTGCTTGTAGTGATAGCTCATGCATGCGCCTGTGAAAGGGTTTTAATTCCTCGGGGCAGGCATCGCGAGCCTCTGCCCAGTCACTGGTTAGGACACATCTTTTTACTAAGGATAACGTGGGGTCGCTGGCCGTCCAGGCTCTGATTTGGCGAGCCGTCATGGGCGAATCTGTGGACTCAAAGGCAATGATTGCCATGACTATCTCACAGTCCTGTTCGTCAGACCCTTCCGTGGTCGCCAGAGGTAGCCTGCTGAGCGCGTCGGCACAGTTGTCTGTGCCTGGTCTGTGTCTTATGGTATAGTCGTAGGACGCCAGCATGAGTGCCCACCGTTGAATTCGCGCCGAGGCGTTGGCGTTTATTGCCTTGCTCTCGGATAGGAGGAACGTGAGGGGCGTGTGGTCGGTTTCTAACGCGAACTTGGCCCCGAAAAGGTATTGGTGCATCTTTTTGACACCATACACGCACGCGAGCGCCTCCTTCTCTACAATTCCGTACCCGCGCTCTGCCCGCGAAAGTAACCTGGGTTGTAATTTGCCCGCACTATTGACATGTTGCAAAACGCACCTGACCCCATATGCTGACTCATCGCATGTGAGAACTAGCTTTTTACCTGGGTCAAAGAAAGTCAATACACTGTTGGAACACAGAAGGTTGCTTGCCTTATTGAAGGCGCGTTCCTGGGCGTCCCCCCAAAACCAATCGCACCCCTTCCTGAGTAGCACGTGGAGAGGCTCCAGCAGCATCCTTAAGTTCTGCATAAAGTTCCCAAAGTAATTGAGTAGCCCGAGAAAGGCGCGCAGTTCTGAGACATTCCGGGGCCTGGGTGCCAGGTGAATTGCTTCTGTTTTGGACTCTGTTGGGCGGATTCCATCAGCGGCAATCCTTCTGCCCAAAAATTCAACCTCGGGTGCGAGAAACAGGCACTTGGATTTCTTGACTCGTAGGCCTACCTGATCCAACCGCTTTAGTACTTCCTCCAAATTACGGAGATGGGAGTCGGTGTCCCTGCCCGTGATAAGTATGTCGTCTTGAAATACAACCGTCCCCGGGATGGACATGAGCAGACTCTCCATGTTGCGTTGGAATATGGCAGCTGCCGACCTGATGCCGAATGGGCATCGATTGTACATGAAAAGGCCTCGATGTGTGTTGATGGTGGTGAGTAGCTTGGATTCCTCGGTCAATTCTTGCGTCATATACGCAGATGTGAGGTCTAGTTTTGAGAAAAGTTTACCTCCAACCAATGTGGCAAATAAGTCCTCCGCTCTGGGCAGCGGGTACTGGTCCTGTAGAGAAACTCTGTTTATGGTAGATTTGTAGTCCCCACAGATTCGTACGGATTCATCAGGCTTCATGACTGGGATGATGTGACTTGCCCAGTCGCTAAATTCCACAGGTGATATAATGCCTTCCCGCAGAAGCCTGTCTAGTTCGTGTTCAATCTTTTCCCTCATCACATAGGGTACAGCTCTGGCCTTGTGATGGACCGGTCTAGCATTCTGTGTGATGTAGATTTTGACTTTGGCCTCTTTGAAAGTGCCCACACCTGGCTGAAAGAGATGTTCAAATCGCTTTATAACTGTTGAGCAGGAGGTCCATTCCTCTAATGATATGGCATGGACATCATCCCATTTCCAGTTTAGTTTTGCCAGCCAGCTTCTCCCCAGCAGTGCTGGGGGCTCTCCGGGGACAATCCACAGGGGAAGTCGGTTCACTGTCCCTTTGTGTGTGACAGAGAGCATGGCGCTGCCGAGGACTGGTACGATTTCTTTGGTATAGGTCCTTAGTTTGGTGTCGACCCTTGTGAGTTTTGGTCTGTCTCTTTTATGCGGCCACAGTTTGTTCAAATTGTTGAGCGCCCATGAGAGATTGACTCGCTCCCGTATCCAGCTCCATGTTGACAGATATCCCGTTGAGTAGGACCCTCATCATTATAGGAGGCGTCCTGTTGTAGGAGCAGCGGCCATTGATCGTGTTGACCCGCTGTACACCGGTGTCCCAGGTACTGTCCCCACCATCTTCTGGTCCGCTTTCTGACTCATCCGATTCGTATACCAGCCGAGCTGCTGTTTTTTTGCACATGCAGGCCAAATGCCCTGTATTTTCACAATTTCTGCAAACAGCCTGCTGAAATCGACATCCCCTTGACGAGTGCCCACCCCCACACCTCCAGCACAGACCTGTTTCATTGTTCAAAGTGTTCCCAAAGAATGAGCTGAGTCTGGTTGATCTCTCTTGAGCTTCTCTCAGTTTGTAGTTGATTGCTCGCATTGTGAGTTGATGAGGTGTGAACGGCCGTTCCTGTGGCCCTTGATGGCTTCTGCCTGCTGTCGAGAGCCTGTTCTCTCGGTTTTGTCTGTGTGTGGGGGTAGCAGCTTGGTTAGTGCTGTGAACTTCTTGTTCCGATATTTCGTTAGTTGTCGTACCTGCATTGTAAATCAACCTCGTTTCTTCTTCCCCTACCAAGAATGTCTGTGGAACCAGTGCTGCTGCCTCTAAGGTTAGGTTCTTGGTCTCTATGAGCTTTCGGAATAGGCCTGCGTGGCCTATTCCTTCAATGAAAAAGTTTCTCAGCATTTCTCTCCTCAGTTCATCGGAGAACTCACATAAACTAGCCAACCTCCGAAGTTCCGCCACGAAGTCGGGTATGCTCTGGCCCACACAGCGTCTGTAGTTGTAGAACCCGTGTCTGGCCATGTGTAGGCTGCTCGCTGGCTTCAGGTGGTCTCTTACCAGTGTGCTCAATTCTTCAAACGACTTGCTTGCTGGTTTCTCGGGTGCCAACAGATCCTTCATTAAAGCGTATGTTTTCGAGCCACAGCTGGTCAAGAGATGGGCTCTTCTCTTGTCTGCCTTATCGTCTCCTAACCAGTCTTTGGTTACAAAGCTTTGCTGGAGCCTTTCTATAAAGTCCTCCCAATTGTCTCCCGCATTGTACTTTTCATCTGATCCGTTGTTCGCCATTCTGTGGATTCTGTAATCCCGTAAATCATCGCCACTGTAATGTCCTATCCCCTCAGTACAGATTCACACGAGGCATGTAGCGAAGTCAAGGTCACTCTGGACCTGCACCTTTATTTCACAGCTCTGGAATGCTGCACTTGCCTGAGACCTGTCCATATATACCTGTCTCTTGCAAGTGCACCCCTGGTGGTAAGGTATGCTGGTGGTTACAGGTCATATCTTACTACAGTCATGTATAGCATGTTAGGATACAGTTATATATAATAATGTAAGATACATGACAGCTACCATACCACCTCATAGTGATTATGTTACTGGACTACTCAGCACCAGGTGGCCAATGATCAGGAGCATGGAACTGAAATGCAGCCAGAAATTGAGGGGCATATAGTGGGAGACGGACTGCAACCTCCCACAATCTGTGTCAAACGAAACACAGACTCATTCAGGCCGCACAGCCTAGGAGTCCATTAATTTTATTAAAAGCCTATTTGATGGGATTGCTCCATGCAGCACTCTCCATGCCAGAACCCCAATGGTGTAGGGGAGGTCTCCCACATACGGACCTCCTCTCGAGATCCCAACCTCCGTCGGACAGCAAGATGGAATGCTAGGTCATGCTAGACGGAAGATGACGGCGATGGAGTGGAGAATGTGCAGGATCAGCCCATACAGAAAACCCCTTTGCACAGAGTGGAATGACACGGATGGAATTTCCGAGAGATGGCTCAACTTGTGAGATGCCGACTCCCAAGGATGGTTTCGAGCCCGCACGCCAATGGCTAATTCTATCTGAACGAGGTCAGCTTGGATGCGATCACTCCACACGCCTGAGCCTCCTCAACATACCCAGCGGAGTCAGGGCTGAGCGTGGCTTTTAGCGCCTGGATGACACTGGCATCGGCCACGGACCGGGCATAGTACCAGGACATCCTGCGTGCCAACTCCTGGCGACGTCCAGGCATCTAGTTCTAACTAGGTTCAACTTCTGGAGATAAATGTTGATTGTGTTGTGTGTAGCTTTGGTGTGCTGCTCCATGAACATCTTTCACACTGCACAAGGGAAGTTCAAATGAAGATGGCCTTTGAGATAAATGTAAGTTCTTCTTTCTTTCTTTCTTATTTGATCTCAATGTTCCATACAAACCCTATAGTCTTCTCATCTCAGCTCTGACGAGGCTGGCTAGGCCTCAGCTGGAGTATTGTGTCCAATTCTGGGCACTGCACCTTAGGATAGATGTCAAAGACTTGGAAGGATGTAGAATAGGTTTACCAGAATGGTACCAGAGATGGGCCATGGTGGGGGCTCTCAATCACCCTCGATGTGGGCTAGGGCTTGGTCTCCAGTATAACAGGGTGTGTGAGAGCACCCCTAGGGCAGGGTTACGGCCTGGCCTCTTGTATAACAGGGTGTGTGAGAGCACCCCTAGGGCTGGATTACAGCCTGGCCTCTTGTATAACAGGGTGTGTGAGAGCTCCCCAGGGCTGGGTTATAGCCTGGCCTCCTGTATAACAGGGTGTGTGAGAGCATTCCAGGGCCGGGTTACAGCCTGGCCTCCTGTATAACAGGGTGTGTGAGAGCACCCCTAGGGCTGGATTACAGCCTGGCCTCTTGTATAACAGGGTGTGTGAGAGCTCCCCAGGGCTGGGTTATAGCCTGGCCTCCTGTATAACAGGGTGTGTGAGAGCTCCCCAGGGCCGGGTTAAAGTATAAGAGGGTGTGTGAGAGCTCCCCAGGGCCGGGTTATAGCCTGGCCTCCTGTATAACAGGGTGTGTGAGAACTCCCCATGGCTGGGTTAAAGTATAAGAGGGTGTGTGAGAGCTCCCCAGGGCCGGGTTAAAGTATAACAGGGTGTGTGAGAGCTCCCTATGGCTGGGTTAAAGTATAACAGGGTGTATGAGGGCACTCCAGGGCCGAGTTAAAATATATCAGGATGTGTGAGAGCACCCCTAGGGCTGGGTTACGGCCTGGCCTCCAGTATAATAAGGTGTGTGAGAGCATTCCAGGGCCGGGTTAAAGTATAACAGGGTGTGTGAGCGCTCCTCTCGGGCCTGGCCTACAAGGCTTATGAGAGCTCTCCCTATGGCCCCACCTCCATTACAACACGGTGTGTAAGAGTTCTCCCGAGGGCCCAGCCTCCAATATGAGGAATTGAAATCTCCATCTAAAGCCCGGTCTACACTATAACAGGGTGGCCGTGAGCTCCCACTAGGGCCCAGCCTCAACTATAACAGGATGGCTGTGAGTTCCCACTAGAGCCCTGCTTCCACTATAACAGGATGCTTGAGAGCTCCCACTAGGACCCAGCCTTTAGTACTGCATGGTTAGATATAGAGTAACTCTCCCTCTATATTATGGATGTGAGTACTTGTACTGCCAAAATGGGCAACATACTCCACCCTTTGATTCTGATTGGCCCCCTTGGAGGATAGAAACATAGAAACATAGAAAATAGGTGCAGGAGTAGGCCATTCGGCCCTTCTAGCCTGCACCGCCATTCAATGAGTTCATGGCTGAACATTCAACTTCAGTACCCCATTCCTGCTTTCTCGCCATACCCCTTGATCCCCCTAGTAGTAAGGACCTCATCTAACTCCTTTTTGAATATATTTAGTGAATTGGCCTCAACAACTTTCTGTGGTAGAGAATTCCACAGGTTCACCACTCTCTGGGTGAAGAAGTTCCTCCGCATCTTGGTCCTAAATGGCTTACCCCTTATCCTTAGACTGTGACCTCTGGTTCTGGACTTCCCCAACATTGGGAACATTCTTCCTGCATCTAACCTGTCTAACCCCGTCAGAATTTTAAATGTTTCTATGAGGTCCCCTCTCATTCTTCTGAACTCCAGTGAATACAAGCCCAGTTGATCCAGTCTTTCTTGATAGGTCAGTCCCGCCATCCCGGGAATCAGTCTGGTGAACCTTCGCTGCACTCCCTCAATAGCAAGAATGTCCTTCCTCAGGTTAGGAGACCAAAACTGTACACAATACTCCAGGTGTGGCCTCACCAAGGCCCTGTACAACTGTAGCAACACCTCCCTGCCCCTGTACTCAAATCCCCTTGCTATGAAGGCCAACATGCCATTTGCTTTCTTAACCGCCTGCTGCACCTGCATGCCAACCTTCAATGACTGATGTACCATGACACCCAGGTCTCTTTGCACCTCCCCTTTTCCTAATCTGTCACCATTCAGATAATAGTCTGTCTCTCTGTTTTTACCACCAAAGTGGATAACCTCACATTTATCCACATTATACTTCATCTGCCATGCATTTGCCCACTCACCTAACCTATCCAAGTCGCTCTGCAGCCTCACAGCATCCTCCTCGCAGCTCACACTGCCACCCAACTTAGTGTCATCCGCAAATTTGGAGATACTACATTTAATCCCCTCATCTAAATCATTAATGTACAGTGTAAACAGCTGGGGCCCCAGTACAGAACCTTGCGGTACCCAACTAGTCACTGCCTGCCATTCTGAAAAGTACCCATTTACTCCTACTCTTTGCTTCCTGTCTGACAACCAGTTCTCAATCCATGTCAGTACACTACCCCCAATCCCATGTGCTCTAACTTTGCACATCAATCTCTTGTGTGGGACCTTGTCGAACGCCTTCTGAAAGTCCAAATATACCACATCAACTGGTTCTCCCTTGTCCACTCTACTGGAAACATCCTCAAAAAATTCCAGAAGATTTGTCAAGCATGATTTCCCTTTCACAAATCCATGCTGACTTGGACCTATCATGTCACCTCTTTCCAAATGCACTGCTATGACATCCTTAATAATTGATTCCATCATTTTACCCACTACCGATGTCAGGCTGACCGGTCTGTAATTCCCTGTTTTCTCTCTCCCTCCTTTTTTAAAAAGTGGGGTTACATTGGCTACCCTCCACTCCATAGGAACTGATCCAGAGTCAATGGAATGTTGGAAAATGACTGTCAACGCATCCACTATTTCCAAGGCCACCTCCTTAAGTACTCTGGGATGCAGTCCATCAGGCCCTGGGGATTTATCGGCCTTCAATCCCATCAATTTCCCCAACACAATTTCCCGGCTAATAAGGATTTCCCTCAGTTCCTCCTCCTTACTAGACACTCCAACCCCTTTTATAACCGGAAGGTTGTTCGTCTCCTCCTTTGTGAATACCGAACCAAAGTACTTGTTCAATTGGTCCGCCATTTCTTTGTTCCCCGTTATGACTTCCCCTGATTCTGACTGCAGGGGACCTACGTTTGTCTTTACTAACCTTTTTCTCTTTACATATCTATAGAAACTTTTGCAATCCGTCTTAATGTTCCCTGCAAGCTTCTTCTCATACTCCATTTTCCCTGCCCTAATCAAACCCTTTGTCCTCCTCTGCTGAGTTCTAAATTTCTCCCAGTCCCCAGGTTCGCTGCTATTTCTGGCCAATTTGTATGCCACTTCCTTGGCTTTAATACTATCCCTGATTTCCCTTGATAGCCACGGTTGAGCCACCTTCCCTTTTTTATTTTTATGCCAGACAGGAATGTACAATTGTTGTAGTTCATCCATGCAGTCTCTAAATGTCTGCCATTGCCCATCCACAGTCAACCCCTTAAGTATTATTCGCCAATCCATCCCAGCCAATTCACGCCTCATACCTTCAAAGTTAGCCTTCTTTAAGTTCTGGACCATGGTATCTGAATTAACTGTTTCATTCTCCATCCCAATGCAAAATTCCACCATATTATGGCCACACCTTGAAGTTTCACAGGAATGTGTCACTGGAACCGCCCATCCCAAGGTCTCACTGACTTTGCAAATTGTAACTCGATCCACTTTGACTTCCTGAAGCGACAGAGGACAGAGCTCCCCAGAAGACAGCAAGGGCCAGCCAAAGTGCCTTAGCTCAGTCCAAGTACATGCCTGCCCCAGCCAAAGTGCCTTATCCCAGTCGAAGTGTTTCCCTCCTCCAGCCAAAGTACCTTACCCCAGTCCAAGTGCATGCCTCCTCCCGTCAAAGTGCCTTACCCCAGCGCAGGTGCATCCTTACCCCCCCACCATAGATGGGGCATTGTGTACGGATTGTTAACAGGCTTATTGGCTAAGAAGTGAATAGTAACAGTTGTGACGTCTGGATATCATCCACTCCAACGATGTCCCTTGTAAGGGTTTGGAAGAACGTGATCCGTCGTCCCTGAGTTCCCTCTCTACCTTCCAATTCCGCCCCCCCTCCCCCCCCCACCACTGTGTCTCTCACTCTTGCTCACCAGTCTCTCTCTCCCCCCAGCCTCTCTCTCCCCCACCAGCCTCTCACTCTTCCCCCACCCCCGCCTCTCTCACTCTCCCCCAAGCCTCTCTCTCCCCCCAGCCTCTGCCAGTCTCCCCCCAGCCTCTCTCTCCCCCTCAGCCTCTCTCTCCCCCCCAGCCTTTCTCCCCCGCCCAGCCTCCATCTCTCCCCCCCCCAGCTTCTCTCTCTCACCCCCCACCCAGCCTCTCTCCTCCCCCCGCCCCCCCACCCTGCCGCCAGCCTCTCTTGATATCGGCCCAGGATCGCCACTATTGGATCCCTGGCAGCCACTCTTGGGCCCAGGACCGAGGGAGCGAGTCCTGCGAGTCAGCAAGGGAGCGAGTCGGGACCTAGTGAGGGAGCGAGTCAGGGCCTAGCGAGGGAGCGAGTCGGGGCCTAGCGAGGGCGCGAGTCGGGACCTAGCGAGGGGGTAAGTCGGGGCCTAGCGAGGGAGCGAGTCCCGCAAGTCGGCGAGGGGGTGAGTCGGGACCTAGCGAGGGAGCGAGTCGGGACCTAGTGAGGGAGCGAGTCGGGGCCTAGCGAGGGCGCGAGTCGGGACCTAGCGAGGGCGCGAGTCGGGACCTAGTGAGGGAGCGAGTCGGGGCCTAGCGAGGGCGCGAGTCGGGACCTAGTGAGGGAGCGAGTCGGGGCCTAGCGAGGGCGCGAGTCGGGACCTAGCGAGGGTGTGAGTCGGGACCTAGTGAGGGAGCGAGTCGGGGCCTAGCGAGGGCGCGAGTCGGGACCTAGCGAGGGAGCGAGTCGGGGCCTAGCGAGGGCGTAAGTCGGGGACTAGCGAGAGAGCGAGTCGGTGAGGGAGCGAGTCCTGCGAGTCGGCGAGGGAATCAGCGGAGTCTCGGGCCTCAGGTCCTGCTTCTCGGCACCACGTGGAGGGAATGATTCGGTGGGGCGGCTGTCGCCTGTCGGTCAAAAAAGTGCAGTACGGGCGGGGTGGCTAGACAGATGCCTGTCTACCAAAGAAAAGTACAGTACAAATAGTTACTTTGCTATATTATCCCATCAAATACTTCCAGGTCAGGTACAGCATGTGTTAGATAAAGAGTAAGTTTCCCTCTACATTGTCCTATCAAATATTACCAGGGCTACTACTGCACAGGTTAGATACAGAGTAAAGCTCTCTCTACACTCACCCATCAAACACCCCCAGGGCAGATACAGCACGGGTTAGATACAGTAAAGCGCTCTCTCTACACTGTCCCATCAAACAGTCCCAGGGCAGGTACAGCACAGGTTAGATACAGAGTAAAGCTCTCTCTGCACTGTCCTATCAAACAGTCCCAGGGCAGGTACAACACAGGTTAGATACAGAGTAAAGCTCTCTCTACACTGTCCTATCAAACAGTCGCAGGGCAGGTACAGCACAGGTTAGATACAGAGTAAAGCTCTCTCTACACTGTCCCATCAAACAGTCCCAGGGCAGGTACAACACAGGTTAGATACAGAGTAAAGCTCTCTCTACACTGTCCTATCAAACAGTCCCAGGGCAGGTACAACACAGGTTAGATACAGAGTAAAGCTCTCTCTACACTGTCCCATCAAACAGTCCCAGGGCAGGTACAACACAGGTTAGATACAGAGTAAAGCTCTCTCTACACTGTCCTATCAAACAGTCCCAGGGCAGGTACAACACAGGTTAGATACAGAGTAAAGCTCCCTCTGCACTGTCCCATCAAACAGTCCCAGGGCAGGTACAACACAGGTTAGATACAGAGTAAAGCTCTCTCTACACTGTCCCATCAAACAGTCCCAGGGCAGGTACAACACAGGTTAGATACAGAGTAAAGCTCTCTCTACACTGTCCCATCAAACAGTCCCAGGGCAGGTACAACACAGGTTAGATACAGAGTAAAGCTCTCTCTACACTGTCCTATCAAACAGTTGCAGGGCAGGTACAACACAGGTTAGATACAGAGTAAAGCTCTCTCTACACTGTCCCATCAAACAGTCCCAGGGCAGGTACAACACAGGTTAAATACAGAGTAAAGCTCTCTCTACACTGTCCTATCAAACAGTCCCAGGGCAGGTACAACACAGGTTAGATACAGAGTAAAGCTCTCTCTACACTGTCCCATCAAACAGTCCCAGGGCAGGTACAACACAGGTTAGATACAGAGTAAAGCTCTCTCTACACTGTCCTATCAAACAGTCCCAGGGCAGGTACAACACAGGTTAGATACAGAGTAAAGCTCTCTCTACACTGTCCCATCAAACAGTCCCAGGGCAGGTACAACACAGGTTAGATACAGAGTAAAGCTCTCTCTACACTGTCCTATCAAGGGCACAAAACTTCTATATCTTTACTTTTTTCAGCTCCAATTTTCTAGAAGATATTGCATCATGGTCTGAACTTAACTTCTGTGTTTAATGCGAAAACAGGATGCTGCCGCCTCAGAACCATTGACTTATTTTTGCTACAAATGCTTACAAACGGAAATGTTAATGTCATTGACCACATTAAGCGGCACAATTTGGTTGAAAGGAAGTGCACCTACTTAAATGCTATTCCTGCCGATACAGATGACAGTTAAAAAATAAATAGCACCCTACATCAGTTGTTTGAGAAAAGCAAGTGGCCATGTAGGTCACATTATCAGAAAATCAATTTTGAAATACATGAATATTTTTAATTTATTAGGGCTGGTTTTCCTCTTCTAAGTGCTTGGGGAAAGATCAGTTCTCAGGCATTGCGTAGAGGAACAGGGGAGTCAAATAGCCACTACATAAAATCTTTGACCTCACAAAAGCCTTCGACACTGTCAACTATTCGTCTGCCCTCAAAAGTTTGTCACCATTCTCTGCCTGCTCCACGATGAAATGCAAGCAGTGATCCTGACCAACGGATCCACCACAGACCCAATCCATGTTCGCACCGGGGTCAAGCAAGGCTGTGTCATTGCACCAACGCTCTTCTCGATCTTCCTTGCTGCAATGCTCCATCTCACCCTCAGCAAGCTCCCCGCTGGAGTAGAGCTAAATTACAGGACCAACGGGAATCTGTGCAAACTCCGCCACCTCCAAGCCAGATCCAAGGTCATCCCATCCTCCTTCATCAAACTACAGTACGCAGATGATGCCTGCGTCTGTGCACACTCAGAGGCCGAACTCCAAGCCATTGTCAACACCTTCACCGAGGTGTATGAGAGCATGGACCTTACACCAAACATCCATAAGACAAAGATCCTCTACCAACCTGCCCCCGCCACACAACACTGCCATCCGGTTATCAAAATCCACAACGAGGCCTTGGACAATGTGGACCATTTTCCATACCTCGGGAGCCTACTGTTAACAAGGGCAGACAACGACGAGGTCCAACACCACCTTCAGTGTGCCAGTGCAGCCTTCGGTCACCTGAGGAAGAGAGTGTTTGAAGACCAGGACCTCAAACCTGGCACCAAGCTCATGGTCTACAGAGCAATGGTGATACCCACCCTCCTATATGGCTCAGAGACACAGACCATGTACAGGAGGCTCCTCAAAACACTGGAGAAGTACCAGCAATGTTGCCTCCGCAAGATCCTGCAAATCCATTGGCAGTATCCTTGCTCAGGCCGATATCCCCAGCATCGAAGCACTGACCACGCTCGACCAGCTCTGATGGACGGGCCACATCGCCCACATGCCTGAAACGAGAGTCCCAAAACAAGTGCTCTACTCAGAGCTCCGACACGGCAAGCAAGCCCCAGGTGGGCAGAGGAATTGCTTCAAGGTCACCCTCAATGCCTCCTTGAAAAAATGTAACATCCCCACCAACACCTGGGAATCCCTGGCCCAAGCCCGCCCAAAGTGGAGGAAAAGCATCCGGGAAGGTGCTGAATACCTCGAGTCTCTTCGCTGAGAACAAGCTGAAGCCAAACGTAAACAGCGGAAGGAGCGTGTGGCAACCCAGACACCTCACCCACCCGTTCCTTCAACCACCGTTTGCCCCACCTGTGACATAGACTGTAGGACCCGCATTGGATTCTTCAGTCACCTGGGAACTCATTTTTAGTGTGGGAGAAAGTCATCCTTGACTCCGAGGGACTGCCTATGATGACGATGAGAGGAACAGGGGAGTCAAATAGCCACTATATTAAATCTCTGACCTACCTTGCTTCACTGGGATTTTTGGGCATACTCAGGCTTTGTAGGTCCAGTGTCACCATGGAAACGAGGCAGGAAGGGGCATTCTGAGCACTCCCAATTTCTTCGATGCCCTTGGCGTCTTGTTCGACCCTGAGCTGAGCTTCAAACTCCACAACACCAAGACTGCTTATTTCCACCTCCGCAATGTTGCTTGCTTCCACTTCTACCTCAGCCTCTCCATTGCTTATGTGTGTTGGGATGTTAGGCCTTGAGTCAGAGGAAAAGAGGGTTTAAAAAAAAATCTCGGGATGTGGGCATTGCTAGCAAGGCCACCATTTATTGCCCATCTCTAGTTAGTCATGACAGGGTGGTGGCAGGCCTTCTTCTTAGACGCTGCACTCCATTTGATGAAGGTACTCCCACAATGCTGCTCCAGGAATTTAACCCTCAAAATATGTCCAAGTCAGAATGCTGTGTGACTTGGAAGGGAACTTGGAAGTGATGATGTTCCCATGCGCCTGCTGCCCTCGTCTTTCTGGGTGGTGGGGGTGCGGGTTTGGGAGGTGCTGTCGAAGAAGCTTTGGTGAATTGCTGCAGTGCATCTTGTAGCTGGTACCCACTGTAGCCATGGTGTGCCAGTGGTGGATGCATTGGATGTTTAAGGATTTTTTGCCAATCAAACAGACTGCTTTGTCCTGGATGTTACTGCAGCTGTACCCATCCAGGCAAGTGGAGAGTATTCCATCACACTCCTGACTTGTGCTTTGGTGGGCAAGTTTTGGGGAGGCTGGAGGTGATCCAAAATAGGCGCAAAGTTGGTGGAGCTACTAGTCCATGCCAGCCTGAAGTTTGAGCTAAATTCGGGTTCAGGACTCATGTAAATGCCACCGGTGAGCTATGGCACCAAACAGACATCCCACTACAGTCTGCAAGGAGTGTGGGTAATTGACCAGGTCTTTTGCTGGAGCAGGTGCACCCACAATTTTCAGACGGCTGCCCTGAACGACTAAAAGTTGCCCGAGCCAATATTGTGTCTCGTTTTGGGCACATTATTTTAGGAAGGACATCAAAGCCACGGAGAAGGTGCAGAAGAAATTCAAAAAGAAAAAGCATCCATTTCATGACCTTAGGGTGTCCCAAAGCACCTCACAGCCAAGTACTTTGAAGTATAGTCACGTATGAAATGGAGCAGCCAATTTGCATATAGCAATTAAAAAAATGGCCAAATCATCTGTTTTAGGTGTTGGTTGAGATAAATATTGACCAGAACACTGGAGAAACTCATAGTGGCATGGAATCTTTTACGTGCTCCTGAGAGGGCAAACAGGGCATCAGTTTAAACTGTCATCCAAAAGTGGAAACCTCCGACAGTGCAGCATTCCATCAGTACTGCACAAAAATGTCAATCTAGATTATGCGCTCAAGTCTCTAGAGTGGAGTTTGAAACCACAACCTTTGTGACTCAGATACAAGAGTACTACCACTGAGCACCCAGATGATCCCAGGGATGAGAGGCTTCAGTTATGAGGAGAAACTAGAGAAACTGTGGCTCTTTTCATTAGAACAGAAAAGGTTAAGAGATCTGATAAAGGTGTTCAAAATCTTAAAAGGTTCTGATAATATAAATGCGACAAAAGTATTTCCACTGGTCATTGCGTATCTAGAGGACATAAATTTAACATTATCACCAAAAGAATCAAGGTTTTACTCAGAAGGTTATTAGAACATGGAATGACCTGCCAGAAACACTGGTTACAATTGGGGAATGGGATTAAGGGAGTAACTCTTTCAGACAGTCGACACAGGAGCAGATGGGCCGAATGGGGAAAAGGCAGGGGAATGGGTCTGAGGGGTTAGCACTTTCATAGAGTCATTACAGGGATGACAGATGGACAGCTTCCTTTTATGCTGGAAAGTTCCATGAATCAGTGAGGTATTGCACACAGATTCATCAACAGAGAAGATGATAATTGTAATGGCCCTCCTTGAAGCAGAGGTGAATGATAGGTTATCTCTTTCCTGTTGCTGTTAACTTCCTGTACGCTCTTTTTGCTCTACTGCAATCCGTAGATCAGTGGTCACAGCATGGGTGAATCCCAATATTAAGTTGGTTGGATATTAGCCTGGGGCATATCTGGGAATTGCATTCAGATCCAGCTCAGACACGAATTATTCTCTGGATTAAAGGATCCTACATCAAATGAGTTGCTAATGAAAATGGTTCCATAATGCAAAAATTGCTGCCAAATTAGTTACATCACTCACAAATAGGAAATGTGAAAAATGTCATGGGTGTAACACTGAAATAAGGGCAGTGTCGAGGAAGCTTCACTCTGCAGCTAATTGTGCTACATCGAAAGAAAGAACTTGCATTTATATAGCATCTTGCACCAGCTCAGGACATCACAAAGCATTTCACAACCAATTAAATACTTTTATTGAAGTGTAGTCACTGTTGTAATGTAAGAAACACGGCTGCCAATTTATTCACAGCTAGGTCTCACAAACAGCAATGAGATAATGACCAAATAATCTGTTTTAGTGATGTCGATTGAGGGATTCATATTGCACTGTAGTTATTTCCATGGTGTTCTGGTCACTTTGCGCATGCAACCCCATTTGGTACTGAGCATGCACACTCAATGCGATCATGCTTGGACGGCTGCAGCCTGCACCGCCATGCTTTCCTCGGCTCCATGCGGGGAAGGTCAGAGGATCGGATGGGGCAGGGAGGATGGGTGGGTCAGGAGACGGGTTGAGGGGGGTGGGGGTGGAAGAGGTAAATAGGGGGAGAGAGAGAGGACTGAAGGAGGAGAGAGAGGAGAGGGGATCGATGGCAAGGTGAGAGAATCTCTGAGAGGTGCTTGCAGGGGGAGAGAAGCTCAGACAGCGGGGAGGCCAGGAATGTTGGGGGTGTGAGAAGATCATGAACACGGGTGGGGGGGGGGGGGGGCGGTGGGGAGAAGAACGGCAGGAGCCCAGGAGAGGAAGGTCAGGAACTCGGGGGGTGGGGAGAGGATCTCACAAGGGGAGAGAGGAGCTTGGAGAGGGAAGAGAAGGTCAGGAACTCAGGGCGGGTAGAACGTCGGGGGGGGAGGTCAGGAACTTGTTGGGGGGAGCACGGTGAGAACAGTGGGGAGGGGGCAGAACGTGATCCAAGTCTAAAGGAGGGGGGATGAGAGCAAGAATGCGATCCAGACGGAAAGATAGATCACATTCTCCCTACCTCTGTTAGGCCTGAATCAGTTTCTGTCCACTCCCACCCTTTTATACTTGCACTACATTCTCCCTCTCCTAGCCCTCCCACCCCGCCCCAGTGGTTCAAGAAGGCAGTTCACGACCACCCTCTCAAGGGCAACTAGGGATTGGCAAGAAATAAATTAATTTTTAAAATTGAGAGCGTATTCTGAGTTGGTCCTACCAACATGCATAATATTACATTTATGTGTTATTTGCAGGACTTGACTATTCCAGGCCAGCCTCCTATCTTCCACCTCAATGAACGTGAGCTCATCCAAAACTCCACTGCACATATCCTAACATGCAGCAAGTCCCATTCACCCATCACTCTTGTGCTCGTTGACCTACATTGGGTCATGGTCTACCAGCAACGGTCCTGTGTCAGCCTTTGAACGGGAGATTTTGTGCATGCGCAAAATTTTGCATGAGTCGCGCAGCCCATTAAAGGAATCAAAAAGTAAAATTAGTGGGAGCATTGCCTACCAACACCTTGATGTTAAAATTCTCATCCTCATGTTAAACTCCCTTCATAGCCTCACCCCTTCCTATCTGAACTCGGCAGTGTGAGCGCTGTGAGTGCTCCTAACACAGGAGGGTGAGCCCTGTCTGTTCTCTGAAAGCAGCAGTATTGGCAGTGAGCTCTGGAACCTGGCATCAAAATGAATGGATCACATTGCAAATATCTTAAGTACTCCAGAGAGTACTCTAATTACACATTCCAGACAAACTGTTGGGTCTTTTCCTCCAAGGGGACCAATCAAAAATCTGGTATTGTCCTCTAAGGGAACCAATCAGAATTCTGGTCTTATCCTCTAAGAGGACCAATCAGAAATCTGGTGTTGTAAATAAACACAACCTAAATATTGGCCAGATAACTAGGAGAACTCCTCTGCTCTTCTTCAAAATAATGCCATGCCATCTCTCACCTCCACCTAAGATGACAGACGGGACCTCAATTTTAACAACTCATCCGAAAGATGGAAGATCTCACAGTGCTGCACGCTCTCAGTACTGCATTGAAGTGCCAGCCTAGATTATATGTCCAAGCATCTGGTGTGGGGCTTCTGACTAAGAGATGAGAGTGCTACCAATTGAAAGTTGGAAGAGGAAGAAAAAATGGAGCAGAAGCTTTGGGGGCCGAAATTGCCCACCTTCCGAAATGAGGCACACCTAACGCTTTTTGGCAAGCATTAGAGAGTCATTGTACGATTGCTGCGCAGCAGTCCCGGGGTGGCGAAGGGGAGTCAGCAGCCAAGTGCAGAGTCTCCTTGTCTCCAAGAGCCAGTCGTAATCTTGGTTTGGGCCAGCAAAGACGCCTGGCACACCACTCTGGCGCAGGATGAAAGCATCGTAGCTGCTGCCAGGAAATCGGGCCATGATTTTGTGGCTGTGGTCACACACCAGCTGGACATTGAGGGAGTGGAATCCCTTGCGGTTATGGAAGATCTCAGGATTGTTACGTGGTGCCCTCAATGCGATGTGCGTGCAGTCTATGGAGCCCTGAACCCTGGGGAAGCTCACAATCCTCACGATTCCGGGTTGCCACTCTAACTGCTTCCTCCTGCTCATAGGGAAGGATATGTAGTCACTCCTCCTCTTTACAGAGCGTCTGTAACCTGATGGATGGAACTATGTGCGGCGAACTGGGAGATGTTCGAGATGTCTACTGTTGCAGCTTGAAAAGATCCAGTTGCATAGAAATTGAGTGCGATGGTGACCTTGGATGCTATGGTCACCTTGGAACTGTCCTCAACCTTGTTTGAGGTTGCAGGAGATTGCACAGCTCCGTTACAATGTCCTTGCGAAATCGCAGTTGCCAGAGATACTGGTCATCCGTCAGGTCCATGTAGGAGAACTGCTGTCTGTAGACCCTTTGATCCTTCTTCCTCTGACAACTGCATCATTGCCTTCTCCCTCCTGCTCCTGTGTCGGGATAAATTAGTCTGTTTCCGGTTGGCAAACAGTGATTAGTGGGGTGCCGCAGGGATCGGTGCTGGTGCCTCAACTATTTACAATCTATATTATGACTTTGATGAAGGGACCGAGTGTAATGTAGCCAAGTTTGCTGATGATACAAAGATGTATGGGAAAGCAAATTGTGAGGAGGGCACAAAAAATCTGCAAAGGGATCTAGACAGGCTAAGTGAGTGGGCATACATTTGACAGCTGGAGTAGAATATGGGAAAGTGAGGCTATCCACTTTGGCAGAAAAAATAGAAAAGCAAATTATTATTTAAATAGAGAAAAATTACAAAGTGCTGCACACAGAGGGACCTGGGGATCCTTGTGCATGAAACACAAAAAGTTAGTATACAGGTACTGCAAGTGATCAGGAAGGCAAATGGAATGTTGGCCTTTATTGCAAGGGGGATGGAGTATAAAAGCAGAGAAGTCCTGCTACAACTGTACAGGGTATTGGTGAGGCCACACCTTGAGTACAGCATGCAGTTTTGGTCTCCGAATTTAAGGAAGGATATATTTGCATTGGAGGCTGTTCAGAGAAGGTTTACTACGTTGATTCCGGAGATGAGGGAGTTGACTTATGAAGATAGGTTGAGTAGGTTGGGACTATACTCATTGGAGTTCAGAAGAATGAGAGGTGATCTTATCGAAACAAATAAGATAATGAGGGGTTTCAATAAGGTGGATGCAGAGGATATTTCCACTCAAAGGTGAAACTAAAACTAGGGGGCATAGTCTCAGAATAAGGGGCTACCCATTTAAAACTGAGATGAGGAGGAATTTCTTCTCTAAGAGGGTTGTAAATCTATGGAATTCTCTGCACCAGAGAGCTGTGGAGGCTGGGTCATTGAATATATTTAAGACGGAGATAGACAGATTTTTGAGCGATCAGGGAGTAAAGGGTTATGAGGAGTGTCATGTATTCAACCAGCATTGTAACCCATGTATAATCTGACCTAAGTTGTACACTGTGAGAACAATGACCACTAGGTGGTGAATTTGTGGGAGACACTTCTAACCTGGATCTTCAGGTATAAAAGGGGAAGCTCCACCCACTTCCATCACTTGAGTGCCATGGAATAAAAGATAAGTCACAGACTGACCTTCTCTCAAGCATGGGCCTCGTGTGCATTTATACTGTATAGTAAGGACGTATCAATGGTGACGAGAAACTGGGATTTAAACCATGCGAGCATGGCCACGAGCAGAACAGACAAGAGGTACTGTGTTAAGGAATGATTGGGACAGAGATTCAACATTGTTAAAGCAGCACACAATTCTCCAGGCAGACAAGGACAGTCGGGCATGCCCCAACATGTAGTCAAACCCAGAGGGGGAGTTCGACAGAGACAATGGCTAGCTGAACGGCGATTCACGCCATTGCAAGGGACAATGCGGCCAATAATGGGGCCATCAACACCTGTTAATGGTGCACTCAAAGACAATAACAGGGGCAGTCAGGGACGATCGACTGGCAAGGGACCTTTTGTTTCAAACAGCAGCTCATGCTGGAGGCGTGGAGGCACACACTCAGCCGGAGTTTGCAGAGGTGAGCAAAAAACCTGCAGAAATTGCAGAAATGAACACTGGGGGAAATCGCTGGAAGCTGAAGTTCAGCGAGTTCATGTGGAGCACGTATACAGTTCATACACCAGGACGCCACCGATAATGATGAAAGTGCTCCTCAATGGCATCCCAGTATCAATGGAGCTAGACACGGGGGCCAGCCAGTCCCTGATGGGTATCAAATAGTTTGAAAAGTTGTGGGCGTCCAAGGCCGGGAGGCCAAAATTATCGCCGATTGACGCACAGCTACGGACTTACACAAAGCAGATCATTCTGGTGCTGGGCAGCACCACGGTAGTCGTGCCCCACAAAGATTCGGAGAACAGGTTGCCACTCTGGGTTGTCCCGAGGGACGGTCCCGCACTACTGGGGAGGACTTGGCTTGCTGTCATGAACAAAAAATCTCCTTGACAAGAATGCTGCTGGATGCAACACGCCTTTAAAGGCTGCTGGCGGTCTTGAGCAAGCAGTGCGTACCGACCCAAAAACCTGTCGTTGGCACCGACAGACGGCCGGAAGACAAGTTGAGCTGAATTTAGCTTTTGGGACAGGTCTGAGACTGTGCGCGATCTGATAATGTTGTTAACGACACATCTGCAAGGGCGGGTGGAAGTAGGTGGAGCGGGATGGATATCCACACCGCCAGAAAAACCTTTCAGGGCAATGCCGCAAATGGCAGCCAGTCCGCCGTGACTCAGCGGCCATTCCGCACTGACCTGTGGCCATCGCTTTCAGGTGGCCAGAGGCCTTATAGAAAGGGGCAATTTCAGGCCATCGAAGTCCATGGCTACTTATACTTCTCTTTTCTTGTTGTTTGCTATTGTTGATGAGTTGTTTAATTTAGGGGATTGAGCTGTTTGGGTGACATTATTTGAGAGGTTATAAGATAAAATAGTTGATGCAGGGTCAATTTGGAAGCTCAGAAGAGATTTGGGTGAATATCTATTGAGAGGCATGGGATTGAAACTTATACACGTGAAATGCAATACTTGAAAGGGTGGTTAAAGTAGATTCAATGGTATCTTTCAAAAGGGAATTAGATATATATTTGAAAAGGAGATATTTTCACGGGTATGGGGAAAGAGTGGGGGAGTTGAACCAATTAGTTAGCTCTTGCAAAGAGCTAGTACAGGCATGATGCACCGAATAGCCTCCTACCGTGCTGTAAGATTCTATGATATATTGCTATTTAAATTAATTTAACTAATTGTGTCTTTTTCAGAGGAGTTGGGGCTGCATTTATATCTCACTTTATTGCATCTCCAAGCATTTCATGTACAATGGGGCTGAAATTGCCCCTTTCCTTAAGGCCTATTACCACCGCAAATTGCCGGCCACGCTGTGGAGTGGAATGGCTGCTAACTTTTGGTGGAAGGCCGCTGCTAGCCCAATTTCCCTCCCGAGTTTTCCCGGCGGTACCCCGATCCCCCCCATACTGCTCCGCTGCTACCGATCCATCTTAAGCGTGTCATCACTGTGTGCACCGTCGATCTAACCCCCCACGGCGACATTCCCCTCGGAAAATCTTCAGTGCCAAAACAAGCTTTTTCCCGGTGTTCCAGTGAGGCTGTGGCCTTCTGCAGCGGCGGTGCGACTTCCTTGAAGGGTAGGGCCTACTGCTGCTGCCGCCATGTTGTTTTTGTCGACTGACTGCCATGTCGGCATGACAATTATGCCCCCGGGTTCGGCCGGGCTGCCAACAGACAGTCTGGCACCCCCTCCTGGCTGCTAGGCCGCAGGCCCCGCCGAAACCCTTCCTGATGGCCCAGTGGGCCAAAGTTTTTAAATTGCGAAGGCTTTCCCCTTTAAGTGAAGGGGAGAGCTGTGATGACGCGGCGCGTGATGATGTCAGCACGGCGGTGACTCCGCTCCGCACCCAACTTCTGCCTCTCAGTTGCTGTCACTGCCGCGTTTTTACCCCTCAGGTATTGTCACCGCCCCCATTAAGACTGACTTCGGATCAAAACAAAAAAAACCCACTGAGCTGAATTCGCTCAAGAGGCGACCTGAACTGCAGCTGTGGTTAAAAACTATCGAAATGGGTTGGGAGCGTCCCGTTTCAGGTGGGGGCAATTTCTACCCCAATGAATTACACAAACTTATTCAGACAAACTGAGTAGCCATTTTGCACACAGAAAAATCGCACAAACAGCACTGAAATGAATGAGAGCTAATTGGAATAGGGACAAGCAGATTACAAGGTTAAATGCAGGGCTGAAAGATTGGTGTGGGAGCCAAGGGTTTAACTTCATGGGGCACAGGCACCAGTACTGGGAAAAGAGGGAGCTGTTCCATTGGGATGGGCTCCATTTAAGGCTACTTGCAATGGCTTGGATCAATGTTCTGGCGAATTTAATAACTAGGACAGTAGTAGGTCTTTAAACTAATAAAGGAGGAGGTGGGAGGATTCAGAAAAGGGCAAATTCAAAGGCAGTAAGAGAAATGTCAAAGCTGTGGAGCACAGTTGTGATTTGGGTAAAAATAAGCAGAGAGGGTCAGGAAGGAACAGAGAGCTTAACCAAGGTAATAGGACATCAGTGACTAATGCGCGAAGCATTCGCAACAAAGTAGATGAATTAAAAGCACAGATAGAAATAAATGGGTTTGATCTAATAGCCATTCCAGAGACATGGTTGCAGTGTGACCAAGTGTGGGAACTAAATGTTCCAGGACACTTGACTTTTAGAAGAGATAGGTAGAATGGAAAGGAGGTGGTGGGGTGGGGGAGGGGGGGGGAAGTAGTCATGATAATAAAGGATGGGATAAAGACAGTAGAGAGAAGGGATCTTTGCTCGGAATATCAAGATATAGATTCACTTTCGGTGAAGCTAAGAAACAACAAAGGGAAGAAAACGCTGGTCGGAGTAGTTTATATGCCCCCTAACAGTCATTGTAGTGTTGGGCACAGTATAAATCAGGAAATTAGAGGTGCATGTAACAAAGGTAATACAGTAAACATGAGGGCTTAAATCTTCATATAATTGGTCCAAACCAAATAGTGCAGAGGACCAGTGCATGGAATGCATTCAAGAGAGATTCCTAGATCAGTATGTCGATGAACCAAATAGAGAACAGGCTATTTTAGATCTAGTATTGTGCAACAAGACAGGGTTAATTAATAACCATGTAGTAAAGGAGCCTCTGGGGAGCAGTCATCATTATACAATAGAGTTTTATGTTCAGTTCAAGAGTGATTTAGTTAAGTCCGAAACTAAGGTCTTAAATCTGAACAAAGTAAACTACATAGGTACAAGAGCCAAGTTGGCTAAGGTAGGTTAGGAAACTAGATTAGAAGATATGATGGTAGATAAGCAATGGCAAACATTTAAATAAATAATTTATAATTCACAATGAATATACATTTCTTTAAGGAATAAAAACCCCACGGGAAAATGGTCCAACTGTGGCTAACAAGAGAAGTTAAAGATCATATAAGATTAAAGGAAGAGGGTTTTAATGCAGCAAAACAAGAGTAGTAAGCTTGTGGTTTGGGAGGATTTTAGAATTCAGCAAAAAATTGATGGAGAGAAAATTGAATATGAGAGTAAACTATCAAGAGACATGCAAGCTAGATTTTCCACTTTTGTACTTATCGCCCCAAAATGGGCGTTATTTCCGGCGTCGGCGGTAAAAAAGGATTTTCAGAAGGCCAGCTTCTCGCCCACTCTCAAAGCACCTAGTCTCCACTTTTGAAAATGGACGTTACTGCGAACGATATGAAATGGGCGGTAGCGTTAAATCTCGTTGACCTTAAAGTGTTGCCATCCTTAGCAACGGCATGGCAACGCTCAATTCCCGCGATTCAGGAGGTCAAGGGTCATCATGATATGTGCAGAAGAGGAGACAGATAGAGAGGGAGCTGAGAAGGACTGGGAAGGCGTGTGTGGCTGTTGTGGGAGGCACGAGGGAGATTCACCAGCAGCAAAAGCACCAAGAACATAGTTGGCACTGAGTTTTTGTCCAACAAATAAGGTATAACATGGAAGGGATGGTGGAGGCCCTGGAGCTGGTATCCAGGATCACTGGTGGCAGAGGGCTCCCAGTGATCCTGGAGCGCGGCACTGTACCCCAAGGTGCCGCACTCCTATTGCTAACCACACATGAGAACCAGCAGCAACATCTTGCTTCTGGCTCGGAGCACATTCCCACCTCGGGACCATCCTCTCCCGTATCCATCCAAGCAGCGTTTCGGCCGTCATTCACCCCCCCCCCCCCCCGCACAATGAAGCATCGCCTGAGGAGCTTCTCGGCCAGGTGGTTTGGAGTTAGGAGGGGAAGGGGAAGGGGTAGAGGTGGGGAGGAGAAGCAGGGGGGGTGGTGGGGAAGGGTTGGTATTTACAGAAGTACTGATGATTTCAGACAAATGTTCGGTTTAAATGTTTTTTATTTAACAAAACCTTGTTGTGCATTAACTCAGATAGCTGCACCGTTACACGCTGGTGATTCCTTAACATCAAAGGGTTTAATGACACTGAACTTCAATCAACTTTATCTTTAACTGTCACCAAGGTGATGCCCACCATTGATGTATCACCTGCACGCCAACAGTGTGTCAGCCTTGTAAATAACACCAATGTTCTTTCAGGCAAAGCAATCATTGATGAGCTCCTGACGTAAGGCTCTTGAAGCTATCATGCCACCACCGGCCCTTTCATGTGGTCTACAGGGGGGCGGCAGCATGGCTTCAGCATCAGCCGATGTCAGCGTCCGCCTCCTCGTCCTCCTCTTCCTCTCTCTGGTGAGGTGGACTGTCAGACTCATCAGGCAATTCTTGACCCCTCCTGATAGCCAAGTTGTGCAGCATGGAGCACACCACCATGAGTTACCTGCTCAGGGTGGTATTGGAGGTCGCCTCCTGAGTGGTCCAGGCATCTAAAGCACTGCTTAATTACTCCAATGGTTTTCTCCACGATATTGCGAGTGGCTCTGTGGCTCTCGTTGTATCGTTTCTTGGCTTCGGTGTGGGTGTCACGCAGGGGGGTCATCAGCGAGGTGGCGAAGCCATATCCTTTGTCACCAAGCATCCAGCATTGACCTTGTGGCTGATTGTTAAACAAGTCAGATACAGTGCTCTCACGCAGGATGTGAGCATCATGGATGCTGCCCGGAAATTGAGCATTCACTGCCAGTATAATTTGCAGGTGGTCGACAACGAGTTGGACATTGAGGGAATGGAATCCCTTACGGTTCCTGAAAACGTGCCCGAATCGCGATGTGCATGCAGTCTATTGTTCCCTGCACCTTGGGGAAGTTTGCAAATCTGGAGAATCCTAGAGCCCTCTCACTCTGTGCTTCCCGGTCATAGGGAAGCTGATTAAGTCCCTCCTGCGTGCGTACAGGGCTTCAGTGACCTGTCTAATGCAACAATGAGTGGCATGCTGAGAAAGTCTGCAAATGTTGCCAGCTGTGGCCTGAAAAGAACCCGAGGTGTAGAACGACAGTGCCTCGGTGACTTTGACCTCGACAGACAGTGCAGTACTGAAGGTGCTGGTAGGCTGCAGATCTCCCCTTATGATAACCTCTTAAGTGATAACCTCTTTGTGGAAGCGCAGTCTCCGAAGGCAGGTAGTGTCGGGCAAGTTGAGGTAAGACTGCTTCTCCCTGTACTTGCGGTGGGTGTAACATCTGGTCCTCCTCATCAGTCTGGCACATCTTACATTGGACACATAATGCCGTGGAGCATACCTTCAGCGATCTCGAGTCTGCTGATGTAATTAGTCACCAAGAGAGGGTGAGAAAGGACAGGCCCCATTGCAGTAGCTCTCTGTTTTCCACCGATTGGTCACAAAGAATGAATGTCCCGACAAAGACACCTATTCAATTCCAATCGGTCACAGTATGGTCAAGATGTTTGTACAGATGTTCACATCAACTCCAACGACCTCCAGAGTACATCCGAACTCCCCAGAGGTTGAAGCACAGCAGCTTTTTAAAGGATGTGACATGTGATGTAGAACATGGCGTCCATAACGTTGTGATTAGTTCCGGTTAGTTCCACTTTTCTGGGCGTTTTTTTGGGCGAGCGATATTGTGGACGATATGTGTGCGAGGTGATGAAAGTGACCCTGGGTTATCTCATGGCTGCTAGTCTCTGTAAATATGCTCTTTACGACAAAATAAAGTGGGTGGGTGGTATTATTGAATCTCAGCGTTAAATCAATGCGGAAATTAATGCTGGGCGATATTATGGGCGTTGATTCAGTCCATTCTGATAATGCCGCCCAAATAAAGTGGGCAGGCGGTATTATTTTTTTCCCGGTGTTAAACACATGGGGAAAGTAACGCTCGCCGATAAGGTTCCAAAAAATACCCATCAGTTTCCATTTTGTGGCTAAACGGACGATATCTGGGCGTTATACATCATTTCAGTGGTAAAATGGGCATTAAGTGGGCGTTAAGCATACAAAAAATGTGGAGGTTCTAGCCCATAAAAACAGATTGTAATGCTTCTATGGGTATGCAAAAAGGATGAGATTAGCAAAAGTATATGTTGGTCCCTTATAGGTAGAGACAGGAGAAATTATAATGGAGAATAAGGAAATGACAGAGACATTAAACAAATATTTTGTATCTGTCTTCAAGGTAAAAGATACAAAAAACATTCCAGAAATAGTAGGGAACCAAGGGCCTAGTGAGAATGAGGAATTTAAAGAAATTAGTATTAGTAAAGAAATAGTACTGGAAAAATGAATGGGACTTAAAGCCGACAAATCCCCAAGACCTGATGGTGTACACTCTAGGGTTTTAAAAGAGAGTAATGGTTTTAATAGGGACAAGGGCATCAAAGGTGAAAGTGTGGTTGAGAAGATCGGTGGCTGCAGAAATGTCATGGTGAATGGAGGGCCAAAGGCTGGACAGATTGGAATTAATAAGTGCAGTTGTGAGAGAGTTTGGAGAGAGTTTTTTCCAGGGCCGGATGCAGAAGGAAGTAGGGTTGGATGGGGGATAGGGGATGTGAGTGGAGAGCGATACAACATATGGTCAGAGACGGCCTTATCTGTAATTGACATGGTAGGAATATCGAGGTCACGAGTGATGGCAAGGTCAGGGGGGGACGTGAATATGGGTTGGGGTGTTCACCTGGAGGGGGAGATTAAGAGAGGATTGAATAGTTGTGAACTCAGAGGAGAGAGAGCATGATGAATTGAGATGGAGGTTGAAATCACCAAGGATGAGAAGTCGCTCGATGCAGAGGCTGAGGGCAGAAAGCATTGAAGATATCTCAGTAATAAAAATGTTATCGTACTTGGGTGGGCGGTAAAGAACGGGAATTTTAAATGAGAGGCATCAATATATCAATGTATCCCAGTTTGCTGACGATGCAAAACTAATTTGTGAGGAGGATGCAAAGAGGCTGCAAAGGGATACAGACTGGTTAAGTGAGTAGGCAAGAACATGGCAGATGCAACATAATGTGGAGAATGTGAAGTCATCCACTTTGGTAGGAAAAATAGAAAAGCAGAGTATTTTTTAAATGTTGAGAGATTGGGAAATGTTGGTGTTCAGAGGGATCTCGGTATCGTTGTACACGAATCACTGAAAGTTAACATGCAGGTACAGCAAGCAATTACGAAAGTAAATGGTATGTTAGCCTTTATTACAAAAGAATTGGTGTATAATAAAGACATCTTACTGCGCTTATATAGGGCCTTGGTGAGACCACACCTGGAGTATTGTGCACAGTTTTGTACTCCTTACCTAAGGAAGGATATACTTGCCTTAGAGGGAGTGCAACAAAGTTATACTAGACTGATTCCTGAGATGGAGGATTGTCCGATGAGGAGAGATTGAGTAGACTAGGCCTATATTCCCTAGAATTTAGAAGACTGAGAAATGATCTCAATGAAACATATAAAATTCATACAGGGCTTGACAGAGTAGATGTTGGGAGGATGTTTCTCCTGGTTGGGGAGTCACAGTCTCAGAATAAGGGGTCAGCTAATGAGGACTGAGATGAGGAGAAATATCTTCACTCAGAGGGTGGTGAATCTGTGAAATTCTCTACCCCAGAGGGCTATGGATGCTCTGTCATTGAGTATATTCAGCAACAACAACAATAGCGCCTTTAATGTCGTGAAACATTCCAAGGCGCTTCACAGGAGTATTATGAGATAAAAAAATTTGACACCGAGCAAATTAGAGCAGGTGACCAAAAGCTTGGTCAAAGAGGTAAGTTTTAAGAAGCGTCTTGAAGGAGGAAAGAGAGGTAGAGAGGTGGAGAGGTTTAGGCAGGGAGTTCCAGAGCTTGGGGTCTAGGCAACAGAAGGCACTGCCACTAATGGTTGAGCGATTATAACCGAGGATGCTCAAGAGGGCAGAATTAGAGGAGCGCAGATATTTCAGGGGTTTGTGGAGCTGGAGGAGATCACAGAGATAGGGAGGGGCAAGGCCATGGAGGGATTTGAAAATTTGAGAATTTTGAAATTGAGACGTTACTTAACCAGATGCCAATGTAGGTCAGCGAGCACAGTGGTGATGGGTGAGTGGGACTTGGTGCGAGTTAGGACTCAGGCAGCTGAGTTTTGGATCACCTCTAGTTTAGATAGGGTAGAATGTGGGAGGCAAGCAAGGAGTGCATTAGAATAGTCAAGTCTAGAGGTAACCAACGCATGGAAGAGCGTTCCAGCATCAGACGAGCTGAGGCAAGGGTGGAGATGGGCAATGTTACGGAGCTGGAAATAGGCGGTCTTCGTTATTCTGCGGGATATGTGGTCGAAAACTCATTTCAGGCTCAAATATGACACCAAGTTTGCCTAGTTCAGTCTCAGACAGAAGTTGAGGAGAGGAATGGAGTCAGTGGCTAGGGAACGGAGTTTGTGGTGGAGACCGAAGAAAATGGCTTCGGTCTTCCCAATATTCAATTGGAGAACATTTCTGCTCATCCTGAACTGGATTTCGGACAAGCAGTCTGACAATTCAAGGCAGTGATCGCTAGATGTTTGGATATTATGGAATCAAGGGATATGGAGATAGTGCGGGAAGGTGGAGTTGAGGTAGAAAATCAGCCATGATTTTATTGAATGGCAGAGCAGGCTCGATGGGCCGAAGGGTCTACTCCTGCTCCTATGTTCTTATGTTATGAGAGAGGAATGTTGGCCAAGAAGTTGAACAGCAAAACAGGTTATTTAAAATCCATCTGAATAGGCCCTCAATTTAACCTATCTTCTGATAGGACAGCATCTCTGACAATTCATCACCCCCTCAGAACCGCACTGGATATCAGCCTAGGCTACATTCTCAACTCCTGGATTGTGGCTTGCACTCACAACCTTTGGACACAGAGTTGAGAGTGGTGCCAGGTGAGCCAAGCTTACAGTTGGATGTTCAGCTGGGGGGAGTTAAAGTACTAGGGCAACAAGGTCGATGGGATGAATGGCTTTTTGTCAACCCTGAATTTTCTAATCTATGAACCAACATTTAAATGACAATGTCCATGATAGACGTTGGAGATCACAATTCATCGGGATGTGATCCCACTGAAGTTTGTAGTGTCAGTGGAAGGTTATCTAATCCGTATGGGGGCAGGTGTGTGCAAGTTACATGACGGGGATATTTATGGGTTCCGTCTGCCAGATATGGCTGGAAACTCCGGCACCCACCTAGCATTGCTGAAAGTTGACTAAGACCTGGGAATGTTTTCCTTGGCTGCCTGAGTAAGGGACATCATTTAAAAAATTCTGTCATTTCTTTTGAACTCCAGGCCACCTTAGCAGCCTGGACCCCACTCCTGGGACTCATATTATCCGATCAGGGGGCCAGCATGGCTCAACTCACTTGGTGTAGCAGTTTGCACCAATACACTGGATCCTGACTGAGCCAATGGCGTTGAAAATCTTGACGTAGGGAGTTCCTCCCTCCCCAAGATGCTATTTGCCTTGTAACGGATGGGCAGTGGCTCTGCCCCTTCCAAGGCAAGACCCATGAACAGAGTAGACCCAAGTACAAGCTAGTTCCCAAGCTGTGGCTCAAGATCAGCAGAACCTCCCAGGGAATTCTGACCCCTTTAGTTCTAATTGGTGAAGTCCAGGCCTGTCAGTGGCTTGTTTTGTTTTTGAAGCATGGATAATTATGGAATCATAGAATGTTACAACATAGAATATATCCAATCGGCCCATCCCGGTGTATTTCTCCACATGAGTCAGCCAGTCTAATTCCACCTTCCAACTGGCTTCCCATATTCTTTAATATCCCTCTTTTTTCAACCAACTATCTAACACCCTTTTGAAAGATGGCTGGTGGCAGAGATTTCCACGTTCTATAAGCATACGAAGATGTTGGGTGGGTAAAGACTAACTGGTCATTCTAGTCTGCCCTATAAAGTCATGGGGCAGATCGCCCAAAAATGGGCAGCATTTCCGGCGTGGGCGGTAAAAATGGGTTTTCAGGTCACCGGCTTGTCGCCCATTCTCAAAGTCCCTATTCTCTATTTTTGAAATTGGGCGTTACTGCGAGTGATATGAAATGGGCATCAGCGTTAAATCTCTCTAACCTTCTGCCGTAAAGTGTTGCCGTCCTTAGCAATGACATGGCAATGGTCGATTCCCGTGATTCAGGAGGTCAAGGGTCATCATGACATGCGCAGAGGAGGAGACAGAGAGAGAGGGAACTGAGAGGGACTGAAAGAGTGTGTGGCAGTGGTGTGTGCTTGTTTAGCTGTTGTGGGAAGCATGAGGGAGATTCACCAGCAGCAAAAAGACTACTCAGCACCAAGAACATAGTTGGCACTGAGTTTTTGTCCAACAAATAATACATAACATGGAAGGGATGGAGGATGCCCTCGAGCTAGTAGCCAGGAACACTGGTGGCAGAGGTCTCCCAGTGGTCCCAGAGTATGGCACTGCACCCCCATTGCCAATGACACATGACAGCCAGGAGCAACATCTTACTTCAGCCTCGAAGCACATTCCTACCTCGGGACCGTCCTCTCCCATATCCGTCCAAGCAGTGGTTCGGCCGTCATCCCCCCCGCAATGAAGCATCGCCTGAGGAGGTCCTTGACCAGGTTGCTCAATCAGTGGGGGGAAGGGGAAGGACAAGCAAAGGGCAGGGGGGGAGGGGGGAGGATTGTTTTTTTACAGAAATACTTATGATTTCAGACAAATGTCCGATTTAAATTTTTTTATTTAACAAAACCTTGTTACGCATTGGCTCAGATAGCTGCACTGTTGCATGCTGGCGATTCCTTAACATCAACTCAACTTCAATCAACTTAAACTTTAACTGACACTAAGGTGATGCCCACCATTGATGTATGACCTTCACACACCCAGCAGTGTGTCAGCCTTGTAAATACCACCAACGTTCTTTCAGGCAAAGCGCTCATTTAAGAGCTCCTGATGTAAGAGTCTTGCAGCAATCATGCCACCACAGATTCTTTCATGCGGCCTACAGTGGGGCGGGGCATGGCTTCAGCATCAGCCTGATTGCGTGGGCCGATGTCAGTGTCCACCTCCTCATCCTCCTCTTCCTCTCTCTGCTGTGATGAACTGTCAGACTCTTATGGCAATTCTTGTTCCCTCCTGATAGCCAAGTTGTACAGCATGGAGCATATTGTGTATGCAATAACTCAATAGACTGAATACTGTAAACTCTGAACAGGTACAAACCTGGCTGTACTTTATTAGGGCCCAAAGTGATTACGTTACAAGATGGCTGGCCTTCTATATATGGGCCGCACACACGTGCGCACAGCCCAATGACCTCCGACAGTGGTGCCACCTGGTGGCTAGTAAACCCAAGTATACATATATGACAGAGCACACCACCATGAATTAAGTTACCTGCTCAGGATGGTATTGGAGGTCGCCTCCTGAGTGGTCCAGGCATCTAAAGCGCTGCTTAAGCACTCCAATGGTTTTCTCCACAATATTGCAAGTGGCTCTGTGGCTCTCGTTGTATCGCTTCTTGGCTTCGGTGTGGGTGTCACGCAGAGGGGTCATCAGCCAGGTGGCGAGGCCATATCCTTTGTCACCAAGCATCCAGCGTTGACCTTGTGACTGATTGTTAAACAAGTCAAATACAGTGCTCTCACGCAGGATGTGAGCATCATGGATGCTGCCCGGAAATTGAGCATTCACTGCCAGTATAATTTGCTTGTGATCGACAATGACTTGCACATTCAGGGAGTGGAATCCCTTGTGGTTCCTGAAAACCACTGCATCAAAAGGTGCCTGCATCGTGATGTGCATACAGTCTATTGCTCCCTGCACCTTGGGGAAGTTAGCAATTTGGTAGAATCCTAAAGCCCTCTCAATCTGAGCCCCCCTGGTTATAGGGAAGCTTTATGAAAGGGAAATCATGCTTGACAAATCTTCTAGAATTTTTTGAGGTTGTAACTAGTAGAGTGGACAAGGGAGAACCAGTGGATGTGATGTATTTGGACTTTGAAAAGGCTTTTGACAAGGTCCACACAAGAGATTGGTGTGCAAAATTAAAGCACATGGTATTGGGGGTAATGTATTGATGTGGATAGAGAACTGGTTGACAGACAGGAAGCAGAGAGTCGGGATAAACGGGTCCTTTTCAGAATGGCAAGCAGTGACGAGTGGAGTGCGGCAGGGCTCAGTGCTGGGACCCCAGCTATTTACAATATACATCAATGATTTAGATGAAGGAATTGAGAGTAATATCTCCAAGTTTGCAGATGACACTAAGCTGGGTGTTGGTGTGAGCTGTGAGGAGGATGCTAAGAGGCTGTAGGTTGACTTGGACAGGTTAGGTGAGTGGGCAAACGCATGGCAGATGCAGTATAATGTGGATAAATGTGAGGTTATCCACTTTGGTGGCAAAAACATGAAGGCAGAATATTATTTGAATGGCAGCAGTTTAGGAAAAGGGGAGGTGCAACGAGACCTGGGTGTCATGGTACATCAGTCATTGAAGGTTGGCATGCAGCTGCAGCAGGTGGTGAAGAAGGCAATTGGCATGTTGGCCTTCATAGCTAGGGGATTTGAATATAAGAGCAGGGAGGTCTTGCTGCAGCTGTACAGGGCCTTGGTGAGACCTCACCTGGAATATTGTGTTCAGTTTTAGTCTCCTAATCTGAGGAAGGACGTTCATGCTATTGAGGGAGTGCAGTGCAGTTTCACCAGTTTGATTCCCAGGATGGCAGGACTGACATATGAGGAGAGATTGGATTGACTGGGCCTGTATTCACTGGAGTTTAGTACAATGAGAGGGGATATCATAGAAACATATAAAATTCTGACGGGACTGGACAGGTTAAATGCAGGAAGAATGTTCCTGATGTTGGGGGAGTCCAGAACCAGGGGTCACAGTCTAAGAATAAGGGGTAAGCCATTTAGGACCGAGATTCGGAGAAACTTCTTCACTCAGAGTTGTTAACCAGTAGAATTCTCTTCCACAGAGAGTTGTTGATGCTAATTCGTTAGATATATTCAAGAGGGAGTTAGATATGGCCCTTACGGCTGAAGGAATCAAGGGGTATGGAGAGAAAGCAGGAAAGGGTTACTGAGGTGAATGATCAGCCTTGATCTTATTGAATGGTGGTGCAGGCTCGAAGGGCCGAATGGCCTACTCCTGCACCTATTTTCTATGTTTCTATGTTTCTATGATAAAGTCCATCAGTGACGTCTGTGACCTGTCTAATGCAGCAATGTGTGGCATGCTGAGACAGACCGCAAAGGTCGCTGAAGCCTAAAAAGAACCCAACGCGTAGAACGACAGTGCCGCGGTGACTTTGACCTCAACGGACAGTGCAGTACTGATGATGCTGGCAGGCTGCAGATCTCCTCTTATGAGCTGGCATAACTCAGTGATAACCTCTTTGTGGAAGCGCAGTCTCCGAAGGCAGGTGGTATCGGGCAAGTTGAGGTAAGACTGCTTCTCCCTGTACTTGCGGAGGGTGTAATGTCTGGTCCTCCTCATCAGTCTGGCACATCTTACATTGGGTACATAATGCCGTGGAGCGTACCTTCTGCCATCTCGAGCATGTAATTGGTCATCAAGAGAGGGTGAGAAAGGACAGGCCCCATTCCAATAGCGATCTGCTTTCCACCTATTGGCCATAAAGAATGAATGTCCTGATGAAGACAGCTATTAAATTCCAATTGTTCACAGTATGATAAAGATGTTTGTTCAGATGTTCACATCACCTCCAAACACCTCCAGACTATATCCGAGCTCCCCCGAGGTTGAAACAGAGCAGCCTTTTAAATGATGTTGCATGTGATTTAGAACATGGTGCACACACTGCTGTGATTCGTTCAGAACAGTTCAATTTTTTCTGAGCGGTGGTTTGAGCGAGCGATATTGTGGCCGAGATATGTGCGAGGTGGTGAAAGTGACGCTGGGCGATCTCCCGGGCGTTAGTTTCAGCGAATGTGATCTTTACGACAAAATAAAGTGGGCGGTCGGTATTATTGAATCTCGGCGTTAATTACGCGCGGAAAGTAACGATGGGCGATATTATGGCGGTTGATTTCGCCCCCAAAAAATGGGTGGGCGGTATTATTTTTTCCAGGCGTTATGTACATGAGGAAAGTAACGCTCGCCGATAAGTGTCCGAAAAATGGACGTCAGTTTCTATTTTGTGGCTAAATGAACAATATCTGTGCGTTATACATCATTTCAGTGGTAACATGGACATTAAGTGGGCGTTATGCATGCAAAAAAAGTGGAACATCTAGCCCTAGATACCTTATGTATCATGGTGCAGAAACTCTTTAACCACCTGGAGCTGTATATTCTCCTGGGAAAGGTGAAAAGTCAGATAAAAACCCAGGCTAATTAGGGAAAAAGATCTGGAAAATTGTTCTCCGACTCCTTTAGGTAATTGAAAATATTCTCTGTGTAAAGAAAGTTGTCCAACCTCTCCTCAACCATCAGATTGATTTGGTCATTCTCACATTACTGTTTGTGAGACCTTGCTGTTCATTATTTACCTGCTGCGTCTCCTACAGTGACTACACTTCAAAAGTATTTAATTGGTTGTAAAGCACTTTGGGGTGCCCTGAGGTTGTGAAAGGCACTATATAAATGACAAAGGAAATATTTCAAACACTATGAAGAGAGACTGGGACTAATTGGATAGCTCGTTCAAAAAGCCGGCACAGACATAATGGGCCGAATAGCCTCCTTTTGTGCTGCAAGATTCTATGACTAAGTCATTTCTTTTCACGGATTCTAGATGAAGAAACCAATGACCTCTTCTCACACCCGACTCTCTTGCTGCACTGGAAGGATTCAAATGGCAGCTTAACTTTGAAGTTCCTGGAGGGTGCTGATCCTGACACTCACTACCCTTTCTACCCTGCCACCACAGTAATACTGCTCCAGAGTATTGACCAGATATTCATGACCACAGTATCTGTTGGAGTGGTTGAGCAGCCAATGGTGAGTTAAATATACACATTGTAAGGCAGCAAGAGCAGCTGGTCACGCCGCACAGCATCCTGAGGAAGGATTTGTCTCATTCAGATAAAACATTCCTTACATTACATAAGAAATGATGGACAGCTTAATACCCAAGAGCATCAAGGCTACTTTTTCTCAGTTGAAACTGACTTGAATGTGTCAGTGTCAGCTCCAGTACATGTACAATACACAGTAGTAAAAGGGAATGATTCATTCACGTCTGGTACTATAAAACTCATGTGTGCCTCAGTGTCAGTTCTTTTACATGTACAGTACAGTACGGATAGGATTGAGCACTGCTGTGATGCCCCACTCATTGTTGATTAGCACAGTGGCACTTGCTACCTAGGCTAGTAAAAGTAGTCTTGATGCTTCTAGCTATTAAGCTGTCCATCATTTCTTATGTAATCTAAGGAATGTTTTATCTGAATGAGACAACCCCTTCCTCAGGATGCTGTGCGGTGTGACCAGCTGCTCTTGCTGCCTTACAATGTGTATATTTAACTCACCATTGGCTGCTCAACCACTCCAACATGAAGTAGATTCGAGTGGATGGCCCACATCTTTCAGCCAACGTCCCAGACTCCTCCATCACCATCCTTGGATATTTCCTATCCCCACCGGCAGGACAGACCCATCAGAGGTGGTGGCACAGTGCCCTACAGTCGGGACGGAGTGGCCCTGGGAGTCCTCAACATTGACTCCGGACCCCATGAAGTCTCATGGCATCAGCCCAAACATGGGCAAGGAAACCTCCTGCAAATGACCACCTATCGCCCTCCCTCAGCTGATGAATCAATACTCCTCCATGTTGAACACCACTTGGAAGAAGCACTGAGGGTAGCAAGGGCACAGAATGTACTCTGGGTGGAGGACTTCAATGTCCATTACCAAGAGTGGCTTGTTAGCACCACTACTGACCAAGCTGGCCAAGTCCTGAAGGACAAAGCTGCCAGACTGGGCCTGCAGCAGGTGGTGAGAGAACCAACACAAGATAAAAACCTACTTGACCTCGTCCTCACCAATCTACCTGTCCATGATGCATCTGTCCATGACAGCATTGGTAGCAGTGACAAAGTCCCGTCTTCACACTGAACACACCCTCCATCATGTTGTGTGGCACTATCACCGTGCTAAATGGGATAGATTCAGAACAGATCTAGCAGCTCAAAACTGGGCATTCATGAGGTGCTGTGAACCATCATCAGCAGCAGAATTATATTCCACCACAATCTGTAACCTCATGGCCTGGCATATCCCTCACTGTACCATTACCATCAAGCCAGACAACCAGTTCAATGAGGAGTGTAGAAGAGCATATCAGGAGCAGCATCAGGCATACCTAAAAATGAGGTACCAACCTGGGGAAGCTGCAACACAGGACTACATGCATGCTAAACAGTGGAAACAGCATGCTATAGATAGATCTAAGCGATCCCATGCATCAGATCAAAGCTCTGCATGCTTGCCACATCCAGTCGTGAATGGTGGTGGACCATTAAACAACTGATGGGAGGAGAAGCTGCATGAACATTGCCATCCTCTATGATGGCGGAGCCCAGCAAAAGACAAGGTTGAAACATTTGCAACCATTTTCAGCCAGAAGTACCGAGTGGATGATCCATTTCGGCCTCCTCCTGAGGTCCCCACCACCACAGAAGCCAGTTTTCAGCCAATTCGATTTACTCCACATGATATAAGAACATAAGAAATAGGAGCAGGAGTAGGCCATCAGACATGATCTTCAATAAGATCATGTCTGATCTGATCATGGAATCAGTTCCACTTCCCTGCCTGCTCCCCATAACCCTTTGCTCCCTTATCACTCAAAAATGTATCTATCTCCGCCTTAAATATATTCAATGACCCAGCATCTTTGGGGCAGAGACTTCCATAGATTTACAACCCTCTGAGAGAAGAAATTTCTCCTCATCTCAGTTTTAAATGGGCGGCCCCTTATTCTAAGACTATGGGCTAGACATTCCACTTTTGTTCAGTCATTGCCCAAAAATGGGCGTTATTTCCAGCATGGGTAAATATGGGTTTTGAGATCGCCGGATTATCGCCCATTTACAAAACCATAGCTTTCCATTTTTTAAAATGGGCATTCCCGCGAGCGATCTGAAATGGGCGTTAGCGTAAAATTTTCTTGACCTTCTGCCACAAAGTGTTGCCGTCCATAGCAATGGCTCGTTTCCCGCATTTCCAGAGGCCAGGGGTCATCATTACATGCTTAAAAGAGGAGACAGAGTGGGAGGGAGCAGAGAGGAACTGAAAGCGTGTGTGGGTGTCGTGTCTGCTTGTTTGGCTGTTTTGAGAGGTAGGAGGGAAATTTTCGACCAGCAGAAAGAATTCTGAGCAAAATTTAAGTTGTTCCCACCGAGATACTTACGGAAATTTGGTTGTTACAATGGAAGGGATGGAGGAGGCGACAAAGCACACTGTGGAGACTGATGCTGGCGAGAACAGTGAGTTGGGAGAGGAACAATTGGGAGGACGATAAAGAGCGAGAAAAATCCTAGAGCCCTCTCAGTCTGAGCCTCCGTGATTATAGGGAAGCTGATAAAGTCCATCCTGCGTGCGTAAAGGGCTCAGTGACCTGTCGAATGCAGAAATGTGTGGCATGCTGAGATATAGCGCAAATGTCACCTGCTGAGGCCTGAAAGGAACCCGACGCGTAGAATGAAAGTGCCGCGATGACCTTGACCTCGATGGAAAGTGCGGTCCTGATGGTGCTGGCAGGCTGCAGTTCTTCTCTAATAAGCTGGCATATTTCAGTGATAACCTCTTTGTGGAAGTGCAAAGTGTTATCAGACAAGTTGAGGTAAGACCGCTTCTCCCTGTAAGTGCAATGGGTGTAAGGTCTGGTCTTCTTCATCAGTCTGGCATGTCTTAGATTGGGCACATATGCTGTCGAATATACCTTCTGCCATCTTTAGTCTGCAGCATGTGCGTGGTCATCAAGACAGGCTGAGAAATGACAGGCCCCATTCCAATAACTATCAGTATTATACCTATTGTTCACAAACAATAAATTTCCCCACTAAGACACCTAAACTAAATTCCAATCGTCCACAGTATGATAAGATGTTTGTTCAGATGTTCACATCACCTTCAAAGAACCCCAGAGTACATCAAAACTCCCCAGAAGTTGAAGCAGCCTTTTAAATGAAGTGACCTGCGATGTAGAAAATGGCGTCCATACCACTGTGATTAGTTCAGGTGAGAGCAACTTTTTCACAGCGGTTTTTTTCGGCAAGCGATATTTTCGGCGATATGTGTGCGAGGTGCCGAAAGTAACGCTCGCCGATATTTTGGGCATTCGTTTTGGCAAATATGATCTTTATGACAAAAAAGTGGGCGGGCGGTATTATTAAATCTCGGCATTAATTAAATGCCGAAAGTAACGCTGGGTGATATTATGGGTGTTAGTTTCGCCCATTCTGATCCTTCCGTCAAAAAAAAGTGGGTAGGTGATGTTATTTTTTATCGCCGTTAAGTACACGCCGAAAGTAACGTTCAGCGATAAGTGACCGAGAAATGGCCATTAGTTTCCATTTTGTGGCTAAATGGGCGATATATGGGCATTATATCTCATTTCAGCATTAAAATGGACGTTAAGTGGGCGGTATGCATGCAAAAATAATGGAAAGTCTAGCCCATAGTCCCATAGTTTAGTTTCCCCTGTGAGTGGAAATATCTTCTCTGCATCCACCTTGTCGAGTCCCCACATTACCTTATAAGTTTCAATAAGATCACCTCTCGTTCTTCTGAACTCCAATGTGTATAGGCTCAACCTACTTAACCTAACCTCATAAGTCATAAAGAAATGGCTGAGCATATTGGACACAGTAAAGGCTATGGGCCCTGACAATATCCTGTAGTGCTGAAGACTTGTGCTCCAGAACTAGCCGTTCCTCTAGTCAAGCTGTTATAGTGCAGCTACAACATTGGCATCCACCCGACAATGTGGAAAATTACCCAGGTTTGGCCCGTCCACAAAAGGCAGGACAAGTCCAATCCGACCAACTACCGCCCCATCAGTCTATTCTCAATCATCAGCAAAGTGATGGAATGTGTCATCAACAGTGCTATGAAGTGTCACTTACTCACCAATAACGTAGTAACCAATGTTCAGTTTGGACTCCGCCAGGACATCTCAGCTCCAGAACTCATTACAGCCTTGGTCTAAAAATGGACAAAAGAGCTGAATTTCAGAAGTGAGATAAGAGTGACTGCTCTTGACATCAAGGCAGCATTTGATTGAGTGTGCGATTAAGGAGCCCTAGTAAAATTGAAGTCAATGAGAATCAGATGGACAACTCTGGCTGGAGTCATACCTAGCACGAAGGAAGATAGTTGTGGTTGTTGGAGGCCAATTATCTCAGCCCCAGGACGTCGCTGCAGGAGTTCCTCAGGGCAGTGTCCTAGGCCCAACTATCTTCAGCTGCTTCATCATTGACCTTCCCTCCATCATAAAGTCAGAAGCGGGGATGTTCACTGATGATTGCACAGTGTTCAGTTCATTTGCAAATCCTCAGATAAGGAAGCAATCTATGTTTGGGCTGATAAGTGGCAAGTAACAGTTGCGCCACACAAGTGCCAGGCAATGACTATCTCTAACAAGAGAGCATTTAAGCACCATCCCTTGACATTCAACGGCATTACCATTGCTGAAACAATATCAACATCCTGGGGGTCACCATTGACCAGAAACTTAACTGGACCTGGCACACAAATACTGTGGCAACAAGAGTAGGTCAGATACAAAAACAAAATACTCCGGATGTTAGAATCTGAAATAAAAACAGAGAATGCTGAAAATCTCAGCAGGTCAGGCAGCATCTGTGGAGAGAAAAACAAAGTTAACTTTTCAGGTCGATGACCCTTCATCAGTAGGTCAGAGACTGGATATTCTGCAGTGAGTGTCTCACCTCCTGACTCTCCAAAGCCTTTCTGCCATGTACAAGACACAAGTCAGGAGTGTGATGGAATACTCTCCACTTGCCTGGATGAGTGCAGCTCCAACAACATTCAAGAAGCTTGATACCATTCAGGACAAAGTAGCCCAATTGATTGGCACTCCATCCACCACATTAAACATTCCCTCCCTCCACCATCAGTGCACCGTGGTTGCAATGTGTACCATCCACAAGATGCACTGTAGCAACTCGCCAAGGCTTTTTTGACAGCACCTCCCAAACCTATGACCTGTACCACCTAGAAGGACAAGAGCATCAGGTGCATAGAAACACCATCACCTCCAAGTTCCCCTCCAAGTTACACACCATCCTGACTTGGAAATATATCGCCGTTCCTTCATCGTCGCTGGGTCAAAATCCTGGATCTCTCTCCCTAACAGCACTGTGGGAGTACTGAAGAAGATGCAAAATTCACAAGAAACCCCCCCTGTGTTTGAGCTCGTTTGAAAGGAAATTTAATTTGGGACTATCTACCGAAAATTTTGAAACTCTAAAGTGCTTATGAAAGAAACTACAAACTTTAATAGAATTTTGGATTTTAAAAGACAAAGTCAAGGCTGTGGGTGGGCCTAAGGAACGAGCAGGAGACAGTCTGATTAAGTGAGGCTACCTGGATGTGAGGACGAAGTTAACTTGTCTGGAGGAATGAGTATTCGAGAATCCTTCCCCCACAAGAAACATTTACATCACAAAATCACCCAGAGATAGCTACCCATCAACATGGGTCTGAAAAACCATTTCAGCATATACATCACAAAGAGGCCCAATCCAGCCTGTATGCGAAAGACTAAGCACAAAAGGATATTGCAATTACCAAACTAATATTTCCATCAGGAAACAGTTTTTGAACATCAACTCACCCAAAACATATCAACTTTTAACCAGCACGCCAAAATATTACAAAGAAGAGCGAAACCCGCCAAATTTATACAAAGGATTTTGAACTGATTTGGCGCCAAGATTAGAACCACTGAAATTGTATAACTGGCCCCCTGTTTCAACAGAGGGATGACTAACAGACTAGTACCACACTACGCTGTGTCATCAAGACAAGGAGAGAAACCAACGCGACAGTTGTAAATTAACATCTCCAGCCTCGAAGTCCTGAAATCCTGAAGGAAGGAAGAACATCACCATCACGGAAGTAACCGACCACAGTCAACGTGGTATCAACGGAAAAACCAGTGATCGACCAAACTCGAACAAAACTCCCAACGGGAAAAAAAACGAAGAATCGAAAAGTTTCCACTCTACAATCTAATCCTGACCTACCAACGAGTAAAACATTACCTAAAAGACTGTAGAAACCTATTTCTAATGAAGAAAACCAGGTACTTAGTCCATAGATCCAAAACGCACCTTACCGCATCAGCGGACTCAACCCAATTGAAGATTGCGCAGCAAGAAGTCTTCTCCGACATTCGGGGTACGGCAAGCAGACCCTACCGCATCCAGCGAACCCCGAAACCGTGATTTACCGTTAACTGTCAAAAGGATTGGTAAGCATAGTCCCTGCCTGCCCTGGAGTCCACCCTAGCTAGAATTAGGTATTGGAAGGTGGGAGTTATAATTTTACTGTAACCCCCTTTGAATGTGTAGTGTATAGTTCTTTATTAGAGTGATTATAAGTTTGACCTTGTACCTTTCCTTGTATTGTCCTTTATTAGAGTGATTGTAAGTTTGGCCTTGTATTTTTCTTACTAGAGTAATAAGCTTGCATTACCTTGACTGTAATAAAACCAAAGTTATTTTGCATCAAACCAGTGTCCTTTGCACTTTGTCACACCCCCCAAATAAATCCAGAGTTTAGAACCCAAGGGAGTGGGAGCGATTCAAACCGCTCAAGTTGGTCAGAAGGGAACCTGACCCCCTCATAGAGACCACCCCCTTACAGGACCTACACCACGCGAACTGCAGTGGTTCAAAAAGGCAGCTCACCTTGTCAAGGGCACTTAGGGATGGACAATAAATGCTGGCCTTGGCAGCAACGCCCACATCCCAGGAACAAATAAAAACAAATCTGTATGCCTTTATCCCAGCTTTACAGTAAGGGTAAGTGCCTTTAGGGGAGAAGAAATAAAACAAGAAAGGAAAGAAAGAAGACATCCTAAAGGAATTCATTTTACAGCCAACTAATACTTTGGAAGTGCAATCACTGTTGTAATGTAAGCCAGTGCAGTCGTCAATTTTGCACAAAGCAAGGTCTCATAAGCAAGAATGAAATAAATGATCAGATAATCTGTTTTAGTGTTCTTGGTTAAGGGATAACTATTGGTCAGGGCACTGGAAAGAGCTCCTCTGCTCTTCTTCGAAATAGTGACGTGGGATTTTTAACGTCCGCCTGAGAGGGCAGATGGGGCCTTGGTTTAACATTTCATCTGAAAGATGTCAGCTCCGATAGTGCAACACTCTCCCAGTACTGCACTGAGGTATCAGTCTAGGTTATGTGCTCAAGATTCTGGTGTGGGACTTCAACCCACAACCTTGAGACGCAGAGGCGAGAGTGCTAAGAAGGTGACAAAATTGTTGAAGGGGAGGAAGGGGGTTGTGGGGGGGGGGGGCGGTAGTTGAATATCAAACTTTTACCATGGGAACCTCGCATGAACAAAAAAAATCCTTTATCCTGATTTTGCCCTGACACGCTTAACTTCCTGATTCAATAGTTTTCGTGCTGTGTCTAGCAATAGGGACTTAAGGTGGTTGAGGGGAAACAGGCTGCGACCACAGATTGTGACTATGCAAGAAGCGTCCCAGCTGATTGGAACCCTAGCGCCTTCCGGGTGATTACCACGCTTGTCAGTGCATTAATAGGAAGAAGCCTAAGCTGAGCTCATACCACTTCCTAACCGGCAAGCTCACGCCACGCCTGTCAAAAAGAATGGCTGAGCAGGAGAGCTTGGAGTTCGGCAAAGCCGACTTTGTCTTATTGGATAGCCTCACCATTGAGGAGTTCTTGGCGAATTTGAAAATGAGGTGAGTGCCGGGATGGGGAGTGGTCAGAGGGTGAAAGGGAGACAGAATGGGGAATTTAATGCTTTCTGTGTTCAATGTGCTTAATGTTCAGTGCTTTTTTTCTCTCGGTGAGAGATTGAGACTAAGGCAGAGGAAATAACAACAAAAAAAACTTTTTGAGTTGTGTAAGAAAAGAAAATGAAATGGTGCAGACAGAGTGACCACAGCACACCACATTTTGAGTCAAGATTGTAGAAGAAGATGGCAAGATATTTCTATTAAAGGGCAGCAAATTTAAAACAAATTCTAGGAAAGTGGTGCTCTCGTCAAGCCTGTGAAATAATCAATCAGGGTAGGAGATCAAAGACTCTAGGGGGCACCTAAAATATAGTTGAATGCTCGGCTGGGGGAGTTAGAGTTCCAGAAAGGCAAGGTCGATGGACCAAATAACCTTTAAATGTTAGCCGTGGCTCATTGTAGCCTTCTTGCCTCTGAGTCAGAAAGTTGTGGGTTTAAGCCCCATTCCAGAAACTTGAGCATAAAAGATCAAGCTCATCTACTGCTGAAACCTTCAACCATGCCCTTCTTATCTCTAGACTTGGCTATTCCAATGCTCTCCTGACCGGCCTCCCATCTTCCGACATAAACTTGAACTCATCCAAAACTCGGCTGCCCATATCCTCGCACCAAGTTCTGCTCACCATCACCCCTCTGCTCGCTGACTTACATTGGTTCCCGGTCTGGCAATGCCTTAATTTTAAAATGCTCATCTTTGCTTTCAAATCCCTCCATGGCCTCACCCCTCCCCATCTCTGTAACCTTCTCCAGCCCTACAACCCTCTGAGATCAGCTGCCTTGGCCCAAACCTCTGGAATTCTCTTCCTACAGCTCTCCACTGCTCTGTCTCTCTCTCTCCTCCTTTAAGCCACTCCTTAAAACCTCCCGCTTTTTGTCATCTGTCCTAATATCTTATGTGGTTTGATGTCAAATTTTGTTTGCTAACACTGCTGTGAAGTGCCTTGGGACATTTTATTGTGTTAAAGGCACTATATAAATGCAAGTTATTGTTTTTGACACTCCAGTGCAGTACTGAAGGAGTGCTGCATTGTCGGAGGTGTCGTCTTTCAGATGAGACATTAAACAGAGGAAGCCCTGTCTGCATTCTCAGGCAGACAAAAAAGATTACATGACGAAGAGCTGGGGAGTCCTGGCCAATAATTATTCCTCAAACTACATCATTAAAAATGATTAGCACATTGCTGTTTATGGGACTTTGTTGTGCATACATTGGCTGCGGCACTTCCCTACATTACAACAGTAACTACACTTCAAAAATTCTTAAGTGGCTGTAAAGCATTTTGGGACATCCTGAGGCTGTGAAAGGAGCTATAAAAATGAAAGAGTTTCATTATTTTTATTTTTCTTTCCTCGCTCTTGATATTTATTTTAATGTTTTTATACATTAAACGATTGCTGGGAATTCCCCAGGGATTTACTGATCAGCTGCAGGGTAGTGTGGATGACAGTCAGGTGGTTAAAAAAAAAGGAAGTAAAAAAAAATTCCAGTTCTCATCAAGCAATCGATTGCACTGGTTTACGGTGCCCATTAACTTTTTGACCACCCTCTGCTGCCTTATCAATGCGTTGCTGAGGCGTTAGGTCACAGCCAGCAGTGTGAAATCATAAAGTTCTCTCATTATATCTGCCGATACTTTCTGAGGTGTTGAACACTTTGTACATGAGAGAATATAAACAATGTAGATGAACTGAAAACTATAACAGTCAATTACATACACTGTGACCACCTACAAATAAAATAATACACTGATTCATTGGCTCTTCTGTCTTGCTATTACTTTCCTGGCCTCGATTTTAACTCCCCCCCGCCTGGCGGAAACCAGGTAAGTAAGGCAGTTAAAGTAGGGTAGCAAGTTATCCTCTCTGTTCCCGCTGCCTTTCTGTAGGTCCCGTAAAAAACTTGTGTTGCTACTTTTAGTGAAGTATGTTTTTTTATTCCCGAATCTCTTTGCTCCTCTCCCCCCATTTAGTTTCTTACCTCCCAAGGAATAAGTGGCCTCCTTCATCCCCTAAATTAGGTGCCCCGTTTAGGCCATTCTGCCATTCAATTCAATCTGTATCTCAACTCCATTTACCCGCCATTGCACCATACCCCTTAATACCCTTACCTAAGAAAAATGTGTTAATCTCAGTTTTCAATTAAGTTAGTCTCAACAGTTTTGTGAGGGAGCGACTTCCAGATTTCTATTATTCTTTGTGTGAATAAGTGCTTCCTGATATCACCAAAGTTTGTGGGTCAGGCAGAGATCCCTTCATTTCCCTACCATCGGTGGGCACCCCCAAACACTAGAGGGGTATCTGGGATGCCGTCATATCAACCAAGAGAGAAACCGTCCAGGTCAGAGAGTGAGGGTTTGTCGGACTGCCCCTCCGAGAAACATGGTATCATTGGGCCCAGTGACCCCCTCATATAGCGAGAATTTAAAAGAATATAACAAAAAACATGGTTCCCCAGTTTTCAGGAGTCACAATGCTAGCCTGAAGCCTCCAGGTAGTACCAAAATATCTCATTGGTTTGACTGATACTCATTATCCAACATTTGGGGTCCCAGAACGTCAGCCCCACCACATAAAGCCATCCAGAACTCTGGGTACTAGGCTGGGACTCGGAGTATCCACGTCCTGGCCTAGGTTTCTGCCGTTTCTGCAGAACCGCACTAAAATTATGGTCGTAGACATTCAGGCCCCTTATCTTGGAGGCCGAGAGGGAGTAGATGAGCTATTTTGCGATGGGAATACCTGGAAGAACAGGTTTCTCTCAGGCCCTGCTGTATTTAACGGCAGGACCTGATTACCATTTGTTGTCTCCGTTTCCCAGCTGCAGCCAGCCAGATTGAGAGGCTGACTGGCTGGCTGTCAGGCGAACGGGCCGTTTCCTACATTACAACAGGGACTACACTTCAAAAAAGTATGTAATTGGCTGGAAAGTGCTTTGGGATGTCCTTAAGTCGTGAAAGGTGCTATCTAAATGTGTCTTTTTTTTATTAGGCCTTTGGCACCAGGACACAGCTGACGAGCAGAGAGGAGAGAGGGAGAGATTGGAGAGGCCAGGGGTGGGGGGGGAGTGGGAAGATCGGGTCAGGAGCAGAGGGGAGGTCGGAGGCCAGAGGGGAGATCGGAAGGGTCAGAGCGGTGTCCGATCACAGGGTGTGGGAGAAGCAATAAGCTAGATTCAGCAGGTAAATGGAATCCAGGTTCCGGGTTTTCCAAAATCCAAACTTCCGGCCAGCCAGGTTTAAATTTAAAATAGTGGTTAATTCTGAGGCACACAGCCTAATTATATTGGGGAGGGGGGAGATTTTGGGAGGCTTCCTTCGGACGAACACCTCCGACCCGAAAAAAAATTACAAAAATACTTGGTGGCCCCGGAGGAACGTAGGATTCCAGACGGAGGCCAAGTTTCTCAGGCCAGCGTACGGGAACATGTCTTCCAGGATCGTATTCATATCCTGAGATCACATGAGCCTGGACCACCAATGGATCTAGCATTCTAACTGATAATAATGGGAACTCCGTTTGTATGAGCTCCCATTACTATCAATGAGAATAGCCCCCTAAAACAAAAAACACAACACAATAAATAAAAAAACACCTCACATATTTAAAATTAATTGAAATTGAATGTAATTAAATATTTTGGAAAACAAATTATTTTTTGAATTTAAAAAAATGTTTTAATAGGGTTAAAAATAAACTTATCTTAATGGACAGGGCTTTTAATATAAAAATGAGTGATTAAATGACATTTTTCTATGTTTTAAAACTCTTACTTTGGAAATTCACATGGAGGTGGGTTCAATGCGAACTTCCGCCCCGCTGTCAATCACGGCCATTTTGACAGCGGACCCGCCTCCAAACTCACACCTGCAGGCTGGTAAGATTCTGGCCATTGTGTTGGAATGGAGTGACACGTAGGCCAGATTGGGTAGGGGTGGAAGGCAATGTTCCCCCTCATTTTTGGGGGGGTGTGCGGTTCCTTTAACAGACTGCGCAGCCATTCAAAATTTCACTCATGCACAATATGTCCCATTGAGTAACTGGTGATTGACCTGCACAGGACCTTCAGACATCCAACTTAGCAGGAATGTTGGTGGCAGATCCCCTTCCCTGAAGGACATTAGTGAACCAGTTGGGTTTCAAAACAATAATCTAACAGCTTTCATGGTCATTTTCTGGTGCCAGCTCACAACTTGCTGTGGTGGGATTTGTACTTGTGATCTCTATATTCCACTATCACCTTCAGTAGGCTACCATATCCATTAGAAGTTCTACATTTTTACCGTCCTGAGAAAGAATGAATTAGAGAAAGGACTCATGCTATAGTGGTGCTGATTTAAACACAGAAGAGAAATTCAGGGATGAGAAAGAGTGTGTAAAACAGAATATTTGGACTTAGAGGACATAAAAGACAAAATTCAGCTTGTTGGATCCAATTTAAGCAATGGAGGAGATATTAGGATAAAGTTGAGATTGACGGAGACAGTAAGGTCAAGAATACTAATAAATGAAGAACGAAGGGTGGCATGGTCAAAGATAAACATCGCTTGTTGCTGATCGTATTAAAACATACATTACTGCTTATTTTCCTCTCCTATAGGTTTGATAAGAATAGAATCTATACCTACATTGGAGAGGTGATTGTCTCAGTAAATCCATACCAGCAGATTGATTTATATGGAAGAGATATGATTGAGCACTACAAGGGAAGGGAGCTGTATGAAAGACCACCACACTTGTTCGCCATTGCGGATGCAGCTTACAAGGCCATGAAGAGGAGATCCAAGGACACATGCATTGTAATATCAGGTGAGATATGCGAGCCAATGGAATGCCCATTGTAATATCAGGTGAGAGCCAAGGGAACGTATATTGTAATATCAGGTACATGGAGGGATAGGTGGGAATGGGTGATGCAGCAATACTAGGTTGTGAAGGAAATTGGGTGGGAGGCCAAAGGCATGGTTAATAAGAAAGGTTTTTGAATACAGGGAGAGAGACTGAAAGCCAAAGAGGTTTAGGAAGAGAATTCCAGAGTGCAGATTTTAGAGGATGACATTCACATCATTTGAAAGCGACCTCAACAGTGATTTTTAAAAAAGTGGTCAACCATCTTGGCACTGGAGGCTCAAAACTGAAAAGATTGGTGTCTTTGTGTTACTGACGTGACTCTTTGACATATTTTGTGAATTCATCTACGGCACCCGGTTGTGTGATTGAGATAACTAGCTGGGGATAGGAGGGTTAAATAAGAATGAAAGCTTTGTGTAACATAGGATCAGGAGTAGGCCATTCAGCCCCTCGAGTCTGTTCTGCCATTTAGTTAGAACATACCTAATCTGTACCTCAACCTATTTGCCCACCTTTGACCCCTATCCCTTGATACCCTTACCTAACAAAATATATCGATCTCAGTCTTGAAAGCTTCAATTGAACCAGATTGGGAGAGAGAATTCCAGATTTGGACCACCCTTTGTGTGAAAAAGTGTTCCCTGATTTCACTCCTGAATGGCCTGGCTCTAACATTAGGACTGTACCCCCTTCTTCTAGATTCCTTCACCAGAGGAAATAGATTCTTTTTATCTACCTAATTGAATATTTTTATCATTTTAAATGCTAATTAGATCACCTCTCAACCTTCTAAACACAAGAGACTACAAGCCAAGTTTAGGTAACCTGTCCCCATAATTCAACCCTTTAAGCCCCCAGTTTAATCCTGGTGAATCAGCACTGCACCCCTCCTAGGCCAGTATATTCTTCCTGAGGTGCATTGTCCAGAACTGAACACTACTTCAGATGGGACTTTTGAATTCCAATCCCCTTGAGATAAAGGCCAATGTTTCATTAGCTGTTTGATTACTTTTTGTACCATTGCACTAGATTTTAGTGTTTTGTGTACATGTGGGATAGATAGGGATGTGACACTCCGCCCTATATAAATTGCACCCAATTTTCATTCCATTGATTTCAATAGAATGAAAATGTGGTGGTTTCTATAAAGGGTGGGCAATTTGCTACATTAGATTACCGTCCGGAGGACGAAGATTGAAAACAACCCTTGTAACTTTCTCACCAACCCACCGTAAGCCCACAAGTAGTCACACAGGTACCTGCACACAAACAAGAAATACACACATACACACATATGATCAATATATGGAACATATTGCTCGAGGAGGCAGTGAAGCATTAGGGCTGACAGGAGCAATATCAATCCCAGTGTGGGTCTTAATCAGAGGCCCAGCAGATTTTAACCATCAGGCCATATTTTAAGTGCCATCGGTCAGCTGCAGGAATTCGGCAGCTAAGCGGTGGAGGGGGGAACAAAGTACGAAAGGCCCAAATGCCTGCATCAAGACAAGGCTCCCAGCCGCAATGTAAGTCCGGGGCGTGGGGGTGATATTGTAAGGGTCAGATGGGTTGTGGGGGCGGGGTCGGGGGAGGGTGGGGGTGAATGGAACCTGAGGCTACAGAGGCCTGGGGCTAGATTTTACACTTTTGTGCAGATCGCCCAAAAATGGGCGTTATTTCTGGCGTGGGCAGTTAAAATGGGTTTTCAGATCAACGGCTTGTTGCCCATTCTCAAAGGCCCTAGTCTCCATTTCTGAAATTGGGTGTCACCACGAGCGATATGAAATGAGAATTAGCATTAAATCTCTCTGACCTTCTGCCATAAAGTGTCGTCGTCCTTAACAACGGCATGGCAATGCTCGTTTCCTGCGATTCAGGAGGTCAGGGGTCATCATTACATGAGAGAGAGAGGGAGCAGAGAGTGACTGAAAGCGTGTGTGGGTGTGGTGTGTGCTTGTTTGGCTGTTGTGGGAAGTACGAGGGAGATTCACCAGCAGCAAAACGCCTACTAAGCACCAAGAACATAGTTGACACCGAGTTTTTGTCCAACAAATAAGATATAACAAAGAAGGGATGGAGGACGCCCTGGAGCTGGTAGCCAGGAACACTGGTGGCAGAGAGCTCCCAGTGGTCCTGGAGCACGGCACTGCACCCCAAGGTGCCGCACCCCCATTGCCAACCACACATGGGAGCCAGGAGCAACATCTTGCTTCTGGCTCGGAGCACGTTCCCACCTCGGGACCGTCCTCTCCCATATCCGTTCAAGCAGCAGTTCGGCCATCATCCACCAACCCCGCCCCCCACCAATGAAGCATCGCCTGAGGATCTCCTCGGCCAGGCGGTTTGGAGTCAGGGGGGGAAGGGGAAGGGGTAGAAGTGGGGAGGAGAATCGGAGTGACGGTGGGGGTGGCGGGGGGAGGAGTGTTGGTTTTTACAGAAACACTGATGGTTTCAGGCAAATGTTCGGCTTAAATGTTTTTTATTTAACAAAACCTTGTTGCGCATTGGCTCAGATAGCTGCACCGTTACACGCTGGTGATTCCTTAACATTAAAGGGTATAATGACACTTAACTTCAATCAACTTAAACTTTAACTGTCACAAAAGTGATGCCCACCATTGATGTATGACCTGCACACCCAGCAGTGTGTCAGCTTTGTAAATAAAACCAACATTCTTTCAGGCAAATCGTTCATTTATGAGCTCCTGACGTAAGAGTCTTGCAGCTACCATGCCACCATGGGCCCTTTCATGCAGTCTACATGGCTTCAGCGTTAGCCTGATTGTCTGGGCCGATGTCAGCGTCCACCTCCTCATCCTCCTCTTCCTCTCTCTGCTGAGGTGGACTGTCAGAGTCGTCTGGCAATTCTTGACCCCTCCTGATAGCCAAGTTGTGCAGCATGGAGCACACCACCACGATTTGAACTAACTGCTCAGGGTGATATTGGAGCTCGCCTCCTGAGTGATCCAGGCATCTAAAGCGCTGCTTAAGCACCCCAATGGTTTTCTCCATGGTATTGCGAGTGGCTCTGTGGCTCTCGTTGTATCGCTTCTCGGCTTCCGTGTGAGTGTCATGCAGAGGGGTATATCCTCTGTCACCAAGCATCCAGCATTGACCTTATTGCTGATTGTTAAACAAGTCAGATATAGTGCTCTCACGCAGGATGTGAGCATCATGGATGCTGCCCGGAAATTTAGCATTCACTGCCAGTATAATTTATTGGTGGTCAACAACGAGTTGCACATTCAGGGAGTGGAATCCCTTGCGGTTCCTGCAAACCTCTGCATCCTGAAAAGGTGCCCGCATCGCGATGTGCGTACAGTCTATCGTTCCCTGCACCTTGGGGAAGTTTGCAATTCGGTAGAATCCTAAAGCCCTCTCAGTCTGAGCCTCCCAGGTCATAGGAAAGTTGATGACGTCCATCCTGTGTGCGTACAGGGCTTCAGTGACCTGTCTAATGCAGCAATGTATGGCACGCTGAGACAGACCGCAAATGTCACCAGCCGAGGCCTGAAAAGAACCTGACGCGTAGAACGATAGTGCGGCGGTGACGTTGACCTCGACGGACAGTGCAGAACTGATGGTGCTGGTAGGCTGCAGATCTCCCTTATGAGCTGACATACCTCAGTGATAACCTCTTTGTGGAAGCGCAGTCTCCGAAGGCAAGTGGTGTCAGGCAAGTTGAGGTAAGACTGCTTCTCCCTGTACTTGCAGGTGGTGTAACGTCTGGTCCTCCTCATCAGTCTGGCATGTCCTCCATTGGGCACATAATGATGTGGAGCATATCTTCTGCCATCTCGAGGCTGCAGCATGTAATTGGTCATCAAGGGAGGGTGAGAAAGGACAGGCCCCATTCCACTAGCTATCTGCTTTCCACCAATTGGTCACAAAGAATGAATGTCCCGATGAAGACACCTATTAAATTCCAATCGTTCACAGTATGATAAAGATGTTTGTTCAGATGTTCACATCACCTCCAAAGACCTCCCAGAGTACATCCGAACTCACCCGAGGTTGAAGCAGAGCAGCCTTTTAAATGATGCGACATGTGATTTAGAACATGGCGTTCATACCGCTGTGAGTAGATCTGGTTAGTTCCACTTTTTCTGGGCAGTGTTTTGGGCGAGTGATATTGTGGCCGAGATGTGTGCGAGGTGGTGAAAGTGACGCTGGACGATCTCCTGGGCGTTAGTTTCAGCAAATGTGATCTTTACAACAAAATAAAGTGGGCGGTCGGTATTATTGAATTTCGCCGTTAATTACGTGCGGAAGTTAACGCTGGGTGATATTATGGGCGTGGATTTCGGCCATTCTGATGATTCCGGCCAAACAAAGTGGGCAAGCGGTATTATTTTTTCCCGGCATTACGCACATGGGGAAAGTAACGCTCAGCGATAAGTGTCCGAAAAATAGGCGCCAGTTTCCATTTTGTGGCTAAATGGGCGATATCTGGGCGTTATATGTCATTCCAGCGGTAAAATAGATGTTAAGTGGTCGTTATGCATGCAAAAAAAGTGGAAAATCTAGCCCCAGGACTTTCATTGTGGGGCGCAGAGGAGCAGTTCTGCTCCTCCTTTTCCCACCAGGGAAAGTTTCTAAAACTTATTTCCTGTGAGATCCTCATCTGTCACCAAAACCATCGGCGAATTGGCAGGAACTGAGTAGGAAATAGAGCCAGTCCATTTTAACTGCTCCCTGCAATGTTAAAATCCCCCATATAGTATTATCAGACCAAGCTTATGATCTACAGGGCTGTAGTGATACTCGCCCTCCTGTATGGCTCAGAGATGTGCAGAGCTATACAGTAGACACCTCAAATTGCTGGAGAAATACCACCAACGATGTCTCTGCAAGATCCTGCAAATCCCCTGGGAGGACAGACGTACCAACGTTAGTGTTCTCGATGAGGCCAACATCCCCAGCATTGAAGCACTGACCACACTTGACCAGCTCCGTTGGGCGGGCCACATTGTTCCCATGCCTGACACAAGACTCCAAAAGCAAGCGCTCTATTCGGAACTCCTACACGGCAAGCAAGCCCCAGATGGGCAGAGAAAACGTTACAAGGACATCGTCAAAACCTCCTTGATAAAATGCAACATCCCCACCAACACCTGGGAGTCCCTGGCCAACGGCTGCCCTAAGTGGAGGAAGAGCATCCGGGAGGGCACTGAACAGCTCAAGTCTCGTCGCCGAGAGCATGTAGAAAGCAAGTGCAGGCAGCGGAAGAAGTGTGTGGCAAACCAGACTCTCCACCCACCCTTTCCTTCAACCACTGTCTGTCCCATCTGTGACAGAGACTGTAATTTCCGTATTGGACTGTTCAGTTACCTAAGAACTCACTTTTGGAGTGGAAGCAAGTCTTCCTCGATTTCGAGGGACTGCCTATGATGGATGAGACTCATGAACAGGGCCCAAAGCATTGTGTAGTTTGTTACCTCCAAGACCCACAACCTCCACCACCTAGAAGGAGAGGGGCAACAGGCGTATGGGAACACCATCACCTGTAAGTTCCTCTCCAAGTCAAACACCATTGCGACTTGGAAATATATCATTGTTCCTTCATCGTCACGGGGTCAAAATCCTGGAACTCACTCCCTAACAGCACTGTGGGAGTACCTTTACCACACTCACTGTAGCTGTTCAAGAAAGCAGCTCACCATCACCTCAGGGCAATTAGAGTTGGTTAAGATATGCCAGCCTTGCCAGCGATGCCCATATTCTGAGAATTTAATTTAAAAATCCATAAGTTCATTACATTTTATTTTTTTTTAAAAGTGCAGTCTGAGTTCAGTTAACTCAACAGTTAACTTCCTAATTTTTAAGTCATTTCCCCTGGTACTTGAACCCTCCACCACAGTGAGCAGTTTGCCAGGACCAGTTTCTCTTTTCTATTCCCTTCACGGTCTAGAAAACTTCAATTAGATGAGCTTCCAGTATCTGCTTTCCAACAGAACAGGAACCAAGAAAGTCCTGCAGCACCTTTCATACCCACAGGCTGTCCCAAAGCCAATGAATCACCTCTGAAGTGTAGTCAATTTGTTTTGTAGGCAAACACAGCATCCAATTTGCACACACGATCCCACAAATGAATGACCAGTTAATCTGTTTTTGAAGGACAAAGTGACCATCAGTAAAAGTGCCCATGAAGCTCTCGGATTATTGTTAAAAACCAAACTGGTTCAACAACAGCTACTTATGAAAACATACGAAACATACGAAAAATAACGGCTCCACCGAGCCTGTCCCACACAATTGCAATACTTTGTAGAGTTGGCTGTCGTCAGTGTAAGGAAGATGTCGCCAAAGGGCAGCATGAGAAGGAAACCTGCAGTCCTTAGCTGGTCTGACCTATATGTGACTCCACTTCCACACCAATGTGGTTAACCCTTAACTGCCCTCTACCGCCATCTTTTCAAGGGCAATTCGGATGAGCAAAGAATGCAAACCTTTCCAGCGATGTGCACGTTCCGAGAATGAATAAAAAAAGAAAAATTGCTGGCCAGGACAACTTTGTTCCTCGAATAGTACCGTAGGAACTTTCATATTCACCTGAGAGTGCAGACGAAGCCTCATGCAGTACTGCACAGAAGTGTTGGCCTGGATTATGAGCTTAATTCATGGAGTGGGGCATGAACCCACAACCATCTGATTCAGAAGTGAGAATGCTACAAACTGAACTAAGGCTGATGCATGCCCAGTTTGGCTGACCTTTATATTGTAACTTCCTGTCACCTGGCCACCATCTTCTGTATTTCTTGTTTGCACCTATATAAAAAATGTGACAGGCTCTGCCACAGATACTGGATTAAAGCAGGATGTCTCCTCATTTATATTTTCAGGTGAGAGTGGTGCCGGCAAGACAGAGGCAAGTAAATATATAATGCAGTACATTGCAGCCATCACCAACCCCAGCCAGAGGGTGGAGGTTGAGAGGTAAGAGCAAATCCCACACATCTTATTTCATGTTATACCAAGTTTATCTAAGCGCAGCCCTAGATCTGATACAACAACAACCTGGAATAATATAGCACCTTTAACGTAGTAAAGTGTCCCAAGGCACTTTACAGGAGTGTTATCAGATAAAGTTTGACACGGAGCCAAAGAAGGACAGCCAGCCAAAACCTTGTTCAAAGAGGGAAGCATTAAGGAACATCTTAAAGGAGGAGAGAGAGGTAGTGAGGCGAGGAGGTTTAGGGAGGGAGTTCCAGAGCTAAGGGTCAAGAACGATGAAGACATGGCCTCCAATGGTAGAGTGAGGGGAATGAGGGGTGCACAAGAGGCCACAGTTGGAGGAAGACAGTGTACTGAGAGGGTTGTAGAGCTGGAGGAGATAGGGAGGGGTAGGGGCATGCAAGGATTTGAACATGAGGATAACAATTTTAAAATCGAAGCACAGAGGAGATGGCGAATGGATGATGCCGTGTTTATACTTGGGGAAGACAGAGGGATGTTGTGAGTGTAAAATTATAATGGCATCTCTGACAATTTGTGCATTGGCTCAAAACACAAATCCTGCTGATTAATAATTGAGAAGTGATTCACACGCAAGCAGGCCTAGCCAGTCACTCAGCTGTATTAAAACCGCTATCAGCGGCTCAAGAAGGCCCACTACCATCTTCTCAGGGCAACTGGGTATGTGTAATAAATGGTGGCATTGCCAGATGTTCACATCCTGAGAATGAATTTTTAAAAATCTGAAACTGTTACTGAATTATACTAAGCCATTTCTCAACATTTTGACTGGCTACAATCCTCCGAGAACTCTGCGGGCCTCCAATTCTGGTCTCTTGTCCATTCCCCACTTCCTTCATCCCACCATTGGTGGCCGTGCCTTCAGCAATCTGGGCTATAATCTCTGGCCTCCCTAATCCTCTCCACCTTTCTCTCCTACTTTAAAACCCTCCTTAACATCTACCTCTTTGACTAAACTACCTGACTAGGTCACCTGTCCTAATATCTTTTTCTTTGGCTTTGTGTCAATTTTTGCCTGTTTACGCTTCTGTGAAGTGCCTTGGGATGTTTTACTATGTTAAAGGCGCTTGAAAATTCTCTTGAAGGGGAGTGAATATTTGGAGCTTTACCCTCAGCTCTAGAGATTGATATTTCCACTGTGCTACCTGTAGCCTCAGAGCAGGACATTTTATTTTGACCATGTACTTTATATATTCTTCCCCCTCGCCAACACCACCTCCCCGCCAGTGTGAAAAATACTTTGCTGAAATCAAACTGCGTCCTTGAGGCTTTTGGGAATGCGAAGACGAATCGGAACGACAACTCCAGCCGCTTTGGGAAGTACATGGACATCAACTTCAACTTCAAAGGGGACCCCACCGGTGGACATATCAACAACTATTTGCTTGAGAAGGTAAGAAAATGCCTTTTGTTTTCTTAAAGCCACAGGCCCTGAATTTGCTCTTCCAGTGTACTCCGCCCGAAGTGGATAGCTCCAGAAATATATCTGTGCATCTATCTCTACCTCTCTTTCACTTTTGTTCTCTGTATCTGTGCCTTTCTCTCTATGTCTATTTCTCTATATCTCACTCACTTTATCACTCTCTGTTTCTCACTCACTCTTTGTCTTTGTCTTTGTCTCCCAGTTTCTGTGTGTTCTTCTCTATTTCTTTTTCTCTGTATCTCTCTATATCTCTCGTTGTCTCTATGTTTATCACTCTGTCTCTCACTCACTGTCTCTCTCTCTGTCTCTCAGGCTGGAATTTTCCCCTAAACAAATGAGTGGTTTTGGAGTGTGGGGGCCAGTTGAATTGTTAAAAATGGGATTCCCGACCTGATCCTACCTCCAACCCGCCCATTTCTGGGTTAAAGGAGGTGGGATGGGGGTGGGGGGGGGGGCAACCAACACTCTCCCAGGGGCTGATACATCAATTTAAGTATTATAGTGAGGCCGGATGTCTATTTTTCACCTCCATTTTGTGCTTAACTGCATGTGGACAAGTTTCACACAATTCATGAAACCCAGCAGATAAACCGAGGCAGGGTCTGCTGCATCTAGGAGGTTACTGGCTTTATACCTACCTCCTGGATCCAGGGTCCCTACCTAACCCAGCCCCCACTGTAATGTATGCACCTGTGAGTATGCTTACAGGTTTGTAGAGCTGTTGCGGTGCGGGGGGAGCAGGCAGGTCAGAGGGCCTCCTCATAGGACTGCTCCTAGGCCTGGCCAAGGTGGCTATTAACCGGTCGAAGTAGCGGGTGGTCGAGGGGGTCGTTCAGCCTGACTGCCTGCCTCTCTTTCACGGCTATGTTCGTGCCAGGTTGTCCCTGGAGATGGAGCACGCGGTATTCACCAGTACGCTCACGGCCTTCCATGAGAGATGGGCACCGGAGGAACTGGAGTGCATCATCATCCCCGGCAACCAAATTTTAATTTGATCTAAGTTACCATTAAAGTTTTATTTTCAAATTTGAGGGCACTTGATTTAAAGTTCAACTTAAAATAGTTGTTGAGCTATTGCATTGTGAGTGGCTTCGCCAGCCATGCGATATTCACAAGACTCAATAAAACCCCAGTCAATTGAGTCATAAGAATAGAAGAACATAAGAAATAGGAACAGGAATAGGCCATTTGGCCCCTCGAACCTGCTCTGCCATTCAAAATCATGGTTGATCTGATCATGGACTGAGCTCCACTTCCCTGCCCGGTCTCCATAACTCTTTACTCCCTTATCGCTCAAAAATCTGTCTATCTCCACCTTAAATCTGTTCAATGATCCAGCCTCCACAGCTCTCTGGGGCAGAGAATTCCATAGATTTACAACCCTCTGAGAGAAGAAATTTCTCCTCATCTCAGTTTTAAATGGGTGGCCCCTTATTCTGAGACTATGTCCCCTAGTTTTAGTTTCCCCTATGAGTGGAAATATTCTCTCTGCATCCACCTTGTTGAGCCCCCTCATTATCTTATAAGTTTCAATAAGACCACTTCTGAACTCCAATGTGTATAGGCCCAACCTACTTAACCTATCCTCATAAGTCAATCCTCTCACCTCTGGAATCAACCTAGTGAACCTTCTCTGAACTGCCTCCAATGCAAGTATATCTTCCCTTAAACACGGAGACCAAAACTGTACATAGTACTCCAAGTGTGGCCTCACCAATACCCTGTGCAGTTGTAGCAGGACTTCTCTGCTTTTATACTCTATTCCCCTTCCAACCCAGTCTGGGTCATCCACGATGAGGTATGCAGTTCTGAGCCTAGTGGATGAACTAGTAATGTGTAGTGTGATTGTTAAACCTTTGTTAATAAACCAACTTAATAGCAATGTGTTGCTATGATTTCTTAAGAAAAGAACCCATAAAGCAAATATATTACACCCACAATCGGAGACGCTCTCACGAGGTGTCCGATTACCCTCTCAGGCCTCCGATTCCCACCATGCGGCCTCCCTTCGTCATCCCACTGATGAAGCTGAAGCCAGGCACAATCCTTTGGTTGCCGGCCTCGATCCTCTCTCGCCCCATGCCAATTCCCAACCCCCCGATCCTTGGCCAATCCGCCAGTCAACCCCAGCGTGATCCCCGGTTCTCCATTGCTGATTCCCTCCCTCCACCCCTGCGATCCCTTCATCAGACCAACCCCTTGCTCTCTCTCCGCATCCGCAGGTCTACCCGCCCGCAGCCAGTCAGCCTCTCAATCTGGCCAGCTGTGGGCGGGAATCCAAGGCCTCAACATGCAAATCTGGTCCTACCTTTAAAGTCGACAGGGCCTGCGGGAAACCCAGCCCACCTCGGAGAAGAAAATTCCGGCCTCATTCTTTCTGTATGTTTCTCTACCATTCTTTCTTTCTCCTCTTTCCCTCGCTCCTTGTCTCTCTTCCTCCATGTTTGTCTCTCTCTTCCCCTAGCAATCAGGTATGTTAGTATAATGGTTATGTTACTGGACTAGTAATTCAGAGGCCTAGACTAATGATCCAGACATATGCATTCACATGGCAGCTGGGGAACTTAAATTCAATTAATTAAAAAATGTTTTAAATCTGGAATAAAAAGTTAGTATCAGTAATGGTGACCATGAAACTACCAGATTGTCATAAAATCCCATCTGGTTTACTAATGTCCTTTAGGGAAGGAAATCTGCCATCTTTACCTTGGTCTACATGGTTGACTCTTAATTACCCTCTGAAATGGCCTAGCAAGACACTCAGTTGCATTCAAGAAGGCAGCTCACCACCACCTTCTTGAGGGCAATTAGTGATGGGCAATAATTGCTGGCCTTGCCGGCGATGCCCACATCTTGCGAATGAATACATTTTTAAAAATGTATAAATCTGTGTGCTTTTCCTGGACAGTTCTTACTTTTTCTGATTATTCTTTACCTTTGCTTTAGTTCTAAGTTCAGGATCAGAACAGCTTTTGATGATTAGAGATAAAGAAAATGCTGCCAAAGACAGCATAAAATTTCAGATGGACATGCTTCATCAGATGAGAAGACTGTTCGAACAAAGGGTCTCACCCTGAAATGTGATCTGTGTATTTCTTTTATTCTGCCTGATGCTAGTGGACTATGTGTATTTTCAACATTTTCTGGAGAGTATTTTGTTGCTAACTTTCATGATCCCTGTTCTTGAGTTGTGAAATATTTTTTTCTCTCCCTCCACAGTCGCGAGTGCTTGTTCAACAACAAGGAGAGAGGAATTTCCATTCATTTTATCAGGTAACAATTATTTGTGTTATTGTCTGTCCCATTTATTGAACAACTGTTTTACAGTAATAAAGGTCAGGAGTCAACTGAGTGCAGTTCCAGATATCAGTGTCTTTGTGAAAGAAAGTAAATGCATTTACACAGAATGTTCCACATCCTCGGAATGTTCGCAGCCAGTGGGTACTTTTCAAGTATCGTAGACAAACACAGAAGCACAACAAGATCTCACAAACAACAAACTAGATGAACAACCAGTTAGTCTGTGTTGATGCAGTTGTCTGCTGGCTAGGACACCAGGAGAGTTCACTGCCCTTCTTCGAATGGTACTATAGGATCTTTTACATCCTCCTGAACAGGGAGATAACATTGCAGCTGAAAGACGGCATCTCCGACAATGCAGCACTCCCTCAGTCCTGTATCAGGGCTTGAACCTGCAAACTTCTGCCTCAGAAGTAAGAAGTAAGAGTGCCACCAACTGAGCCAAAACTGACACGTGTTAGTACAAATGTGTTTGTGAGTGGTTGTATTAGTTTGGGTGTATGGGCGTGGGCTTGTGAATGTTGGTGCGTGGGTTATGTAGATGTGTGTGGCTGTGTATTTAGGTGTGTTTGGGCATTATTGTGTGTGTCTAGGTGTAAGGTGTGGGTGTGTATGGATGTGTGTGTGTATCTCTGGGGTTGTGGCTGTGTATGTGTGGGCACATATGTGTGTTTGTATGGGATGCCTGTGGATATACGTGTGTGGGAGTGAATCCTGCGTGTGTGGACACGGATTAGGAAGGAGCAGGGAGAGTTTAAGGGGAAGAAAGAAGGTAAGTTCAGAGGAGCACTGACCATAGTAGGACCAATAAATGATAGCAATAAGGTTAGTTGTGCAGGAGAGTGCAATTGGAGACTGAAGGTGGAATGACCTATCAGAAAGCAAGCTTCTTCCTGTGTCCCATTCAGGAGTGTGAGAGAGGTATTAAATGATCTCAGTTATAAATGTTGATGACAGGTGTCGACAACTGTACACAAGAGGGCTGATTCCACCCTCCTGTACTCCAGTAGGGAGCTGGGCTATTAAATTGATGGAATATATTCCAAACAAGGCTTCACCAACAATCGAAGCAATATGCTTCAACTTAACACTTTGACTGTTGAGGCTAAGTTCTGTCTCTGTTGACTCTGGTCTTGTGAGGACTCATTTTAGGCATTCAATCATTTGTAATGTTATAGGACCTTTTGGTAGAACCTGAAAAATGTTATGCAAGTTTCCGGATAAAAAAGTTGGAGTAAGATATAGGCACAAGTCATGTAACTCTATGTGATTGCATGAGCCTTGGCTCAGTGGTTACGCTCTCACCTCTGCGTCAAAGATCATTGGTTCAAGTCCTATTTTAGGTCTTGAGCCCAGTTTCCAGGCTGACACTTCGCTGGACTGTCAATCAGCCGAGCTCATTGGTCAATGATCAGTAGTTCCCTGAAGAACTGTAACGATGTCTCACCCAGGCTCGAATTGCCCGAGTTTGCTACAGAGCATTGACTCGGCTCCAGTCTTCCACACAGCTGGCTCATGTGTATTATTTTGAATGGGCCATACTTAAAGGGGCTGCGCACCACAAAAATATTAAAGGGTACATTGCATGTACCCCACCCCCCCATGAATGATAGTCAGTTGTTGGCCATTAGAGAGCTGACCAGTGCAGGTTTGAGCTAGATGGATGGTAGGTGTCAGAAATTATAGATAGGAAGAACAAAAGAAATTATCGTTAGTGATGTAGTGACCGGCACACTATATATGGGGGGAAATTAAATGAGCATAGGGGTTTCTGTATATAGGCACACATATTAAACATTATTTCCCATGATGTCTTTAACAGTTATAAGAATAAACCGTTGAGTCAAACTGTTGTGGTTTCAGTTCCTACCACATATAGGACACACATGACTTGCTACACCTTTACTCACTTAGAAACCTCATTAGGCTAATAATAAATGTGAAACTATGTATGTATCATTAGAGCTGGACTTACGTTTGGCATTGCCAGCAGGGAGTAGTTGCTCGAACTCTGTTCCCTGAGTCAAAAACCTCTGGGATTTAGCACAACACTGGAAATTAAGCACAGAAATGGGCTGAGACTCCAGAATAGTAGTGAATGGGGAAGTGTGTCTACTTTATTGAATCCCTTTGTCAGCCATGGCTTAGTGGTAGCACTCTCACCTCTAAGTCAAAAGGTCATGAGTTCTAATCCAACCAGTATCATTAAATTCAATAAATCTGATCATTTGTGATCTGGCACAGAAACTTGACCATGAAAGCTGCCAGATTGTCATAAAAATGCCACTGACTCACAAATGTCCTTCAGGGAAAGGACCTTGCCACCCCTACCTGGTCTGACTTACATGTAACTCCAGTCTCACACTATGTGGTTGATTCTTAGTGGTCTAACAGAAAAGAAAAATTTGCATTTATAATAGCACCTTCCACGACCACGAGATGTCCCAAAGCGCTTTACAGCCAATGAAGTACCTTTTTGAAGTGTAGTCACTGTTGTAATGTAGGAAACGCAGCAGCCAATTTGCGCACAGCAAGCTTCCACAAACAACAATGTGATAATGACCAGATAATCTGTTTTAGTGATGTTGAGTGAGAGATCAATATTGGCTAGAACACCAGGGCTAACTCCCCTGCTCTTCTTCGAAATTGTGCCATAAGATCTTTTACGTCTACCTGAGAGAGCACATGGGATCTCGGTTTAACGTCTCATCCAAAAGACAAGCCATCCACCTGAGGATGGTTGATAAATACAGCCCTGCCAGTGTTGGCTACATTTCAAGAGCAAAATTAAAAAATATTAGAACTGGTTTATGGTTCATAGAGTGAAATTTTTGATGTCAAGTTCCTGAATTTCCTCAAAGTATGAAGGGTGAGAGAATGGTTTATATGGAATTATGTTAATAAATATCAGGAGACTTCTGTGCAATTGATACGGTCTCCCCAAATTTAAAAGACTTTCAAAACTACGCACCGAAAGAATTAATCACGTGTACTCATTAATCATGCATACTAGCCCAAAAACATTTGTAGAAATCCTTTGCCTTTTTTTGCCGGTTCCAGCTGATCCTGGGTGGCTCTGATGAGCTGTTGCAGTCCATGTACCTGCAGAGAGATGCTGCCGAATACGCATTTACCAGAGATGGAGCTACTGCCAATGTAAGTACATGTGTAGTGAATTCTTTTTAGATTCAAATTGATTTTCCAACAAGCATGTGATGCTCACCAAAATAGATCTAATGCCATGTTATAGCTGCCACCTAATACACTAGTTGGATATTTGGCTCCAAGAATACATGCTTGACCATTGGAACCAAGTTGACTGTGGCTGACTCACTAATGAGGCAGATCCGTAGTCTTCCAGGGCACTGTTATCCAGTCTGCCTCATTGATGGAACCTGGAGGGTTGACCTGTCACTGGAGACCCACTTGGCTCTGGATAGCCCTTTAAGTAAATGCCGTTTGTTCCTACATGGAGAATACATGACCACAGGGAGAGCGTGTCAGCCTGTGTCCATAAGGAGAGAGAATGTGGACATATCACTGTAGGGAGAGAGCGGAGTATGTCACCATGGGGAGAGAGCATGAGTGTGTCACTATGACATTCGATAAGATGCCACATAAAAGGTTATTTCACAAGATAAAAGTTCACAGGGTTGGGGGTAATATATTAGCATGGATAGAGGATTGGCTAACTAACAGGAAACAGAGAGTCGGGATAAATGGGTCATTTTCCAGTTGGTAAACAGTAACTAGTGGGATGCCACAGGTGCTGCAGCCTCAACTATTTACAATCTATAATGATTTGGATGAAGGGACCGAGTGTAATGTAGCCAAAGTTGCTGATGATACAAAGATGGGTGGGAAAGCAAGTTGTGAGGAGGACACAAAAAATCTGCAAAGGGATATAGACAGGCTAAGTGAGTGGACAAAAATTTGGCAGATGAATTATAGTGTGGGAAAGTGTGAGGTTATCCACTTTGGCAGAAAAAATAAAAAAGCAAATTATTATTTAAATGGAGAAAAATTACAAAGTGCTGCAGTACAGAAGTTAGTATGCAGGTACAGCAAGTAATCAGGAAGACAAATGGAATGTTGGCCTTTATTGCAAGGGGGATGGAGTATAAAAGCAGAGAAGTCCTGCTACAACTGTACAGTGAGGACACACCTAGAGTACTGCATACAGTTTTGGTCTACTTATTAAAGAAGGGATATACTTGCATTAGAGGCTGTTCGGAAAAGGTTCACTCGGTTAATTCCTGAGACGAAGAGTTTGATTTATGAAGAAAGGTTGAGTAGGTTGGGCCTATACTCATTGGTTTAGAAGAATGAGAGGTGATCTTATTGAAACATTTAAGATACTGAGGGGGTTCGACAAGGTAGATGTAGAGCGGATGTTTCCACTCATGGGGGAATCTAGAACGAGGGGGCATAGTTTCAGAATAAGGGGCTGCCCATTTAAAACTGAGATGAGTAGGAATTCTTTTCTCAGAGGGTTGTGAATCTGTGGAATTCTCTGCCCCAGAGAGTTGTGGAGGCTGAATATATTTAAGGTGGAGATAGACAGATTTTTGAGTGATAAGGGAGTAAAGGGTTATGGGGAGTGGGCAGGGAAGTAGAGCTGAGCCAATGATCAGAACAGCCATGATCTTATTGAATGGCGGAGCAGGCTCAAGGGGCCAAATGGCCTACTCCTGCTCCTATTTCTTACGTTCTAATGGGGGCAATTTTCGCCATCATTGGGCGCCGTTTTTTTGGCGCACGGCGATTTTTTTGGAGTAATCGGTATTTTAACATTTTCCACAAAGTTTTGACGCCGGCGCCAACTGTCAGCACCAGATTTTTTTGAGCCAGATATTTTTCCGCTGGTCTGAGTTGAAAAGGGATTCCGCGCCGTTTCTGTCCATTTATGCCAGTTTCCCCCAACGACGACTTTTTTCAAAATGGCACAGAGTGACCTTAGATATCGTTGTAAAAAAGCCTGCCTTAACTTAAGGAAATCAGCGCTGGCCCACTGCAATCCCGGGCCGAATGGCCTCCCTGCTCCCGGCCCGCTGCAATCCCGAGTGCAAGTCCATTGGGGGTTGCATCTAGTTTTAATTTTTTCGCTCAGTGGGTACAGTATCCTCATGCGGAATCGGTGTGATGGCCTTTGCACCTTGCTGCTGCAGATTTCATGAAATTTTCTGGGGCTGTGCTAATTTAAATATTTTTGGCAGGTTTCCTGCTTGTGCCGGGGCTAGGTGGGATCGGAGAAGCGAGGAAAATGCAATCCTTTGACCCCTGTAACAGCAGAGCAGCTGAAGAGGCATACCGTTTAAAAAACACTTATCTGTGCAAGATTTAAACTTTTTTTTTTAAACTACATATTTTATAACAAAGTTAACACATTTATTCACTAGATTAACTTTTATATCTTTTAATGCCTTTATTATAGTTTTTATATGAAGGCCTCTGCCTCTCCCAAAAGCTTGCTATTGATTCCATTCATGAAAGTGACTTTTTAAACTTTAAACGACCTTCTGCACACCATAACAAAGCTGATGTTAAACAATGGGTACATTTTTCTCCTGGAAATTCTGTGCAGTGGGCGAAAGGTGGTTTGGGATTTAGGATCGGGTTATGTCCTTATTAGCAGTGGGAGATGGGGACCGTTGCCTGTGAACTGATGTTATTTTATTTGACTCTCTGCTCAAGTGGTGGGGGTGGGGAGTGGGTGTTTTAGGTTGCCACCGGATGCTGGACTTTGTGCTGTTTTATGAGTTAATTTAGCAGAGTGTTGCTTTCCTAATATTCCACAGTGGCTGGGGCGGTTGTTGTTGTGTATGCAATAACTGTTAGACTGAGTACTGTTTAACTCCAAGACCATGGCGCTGCTTTATTAAGGCCCAAAGTGACTAATATACAAAATGGCTGGCCTGTTATACCCAATGACCTCCAACAGTGACACCACCTAGTGGCTAGTGATCCCAAAAGTACATACATGACAGATGTGATCGTAGAGATTATGGTAATTCTCTGTAATGGGGCATGGGAGTGTCACCTACATTCTGTTAGGAAATATCATCAGAGTTCTTCTCTCAATCCATTAGTGCTTGTAGTTTCCCTTTCATCTCCAGCACACAATCACAGAATGGGCATTCAGGTCAGCATTGGAAAGGAACATGATTATTGCTAAGTGTGTGTGTGTGGTTTTATGTTGCAAATTTGGCTCTGAACAAAGTGTTAATTCTCAGTTTTAAAAAATATGTTGTACAAAACACAGAGTTTAAATGTGAATGATTTATGTTCCCTTTTAATTCTTATTTCTCTCCCTAAGACTACATTGCTTCATAATTATCTTTTTTTATTATTAACAGGGTAGGTACATGCACAGAGACGTAACCAAGATAGTTTTTCTAGTGCTGGATTCAAAAAATAATGTGCAGGATTCTGGTTAAATGTAACAAATAAATAGGTTTATTAAACATTTGTACAGTACAGTTGTACTTAACTTAACTTTTAACTTTAATAACTTTAATAACTTTAATAAATTTTGCGTCAAACTTTTAAATGAAGAAATAAACAAACAAACAAGCCATCTATCCTCCCCCTTAGTTTTGTGCGCCACTCCTGCCCCTGTTGTTGCCACTCCCCCTACCCGTACCTGCTGTTGCAGAATGCTGCTTACTCACCGCCCCCACCCCCGACCCCAAGGTTTTTTCTGTTTTCTTTCCGATGGAGCATTTGTTGTTGGTGGGTTCTGACAGGGACAGAGTGAGCAGACCTCATTATGGAAGGCCCGGGTTCCTCTTCAGGCTCTTCTTCAGCCTGTGGATCAACCCCTGACTTTGGTCTGGGGGTGAGAATGTTAGTGGCAGCAATGACAGCCTGGGTGTGGCGCCTTATTGCTGCTACTACCACTGACATCCCCTCCCTCATCTGTCCTGACAGTGTTGCTACCACTAATGACAGTCCCACAAATTCTCCCCTCATCTCACCCATTCCTCCAGCCAGTGTTGCTATTTCAAGTGCCAGTCCAGCTAATTCTACCCTCAGCCCACCCAAGGTATCCAGGAGCGATCTCACTAGCTGGATTCTCTCCACTCATCCCCATGAGCTGTCCTATGTTCCCTGCATCCTGTATTTCAGGTTAAGCTCTCCCTCCCACCCTCCTCTGCCATCTCCCAGGTGTGGCTTGCTGTGACACACTGGGACTCGCAGCCTCAAACGGTACACCTTGAAATGTCGTGTCAGTTGAATCGCTCAGGAAAGGGCTTGGAATCCTCGAGGGGTTCACCAGCTCCAATTCTAGTGTAACCATCTCAGTATCGGGGTCTTCCTGTTGCCATTCATTCTCCTGATGTAGATGAACAATATCTGGACTGACAGCTTCATGATCATGCTCATTGTGATATCTTCACAGAGCACAGCACCCACAGCTTCTAAACATGGCAGGCAGCTCTCTCGAAAGTCTCCGGAAATCTGCCTAGTTCTCTTTATTATTAACCCTGCACTTGCAGTACACAATACGTCCACATCCACATTGTGGAGCTACAAACATTACAAACTTACAGACATTACACTTAGAACATAAGAACATAAGAACATAAGAATTAGGAACAGGAGTAGGCCATCTAGCTCCTCGAGCCTGATCCACCATTCAACAAGATCATGGCTGATCTGGCTGTAGACTCAGCTCCACTTACCCGCACGCTCCCCATAACCCTTAATTCCCTTCTTGGTTAAAAATCTATCTATCTGTGATTTGAATACATTCAATGAGCTAGCCTCAACTGCTTCCTTGGGCAGAGAATTCCACAGATTCACAACCCTCTGGGAGAAGAAATTCCTTCTCAACTCGGTTTTAAATTGGCTCTCCCATATTTTGAGGCTGTGCCCCCTACTTCTAGTCTCCCCGACCAGTGGAAACAACCTCTCTGCCTCTATCTTGTCTATCCCTTTCATTATTTGAATTGTTTCTATAAGATCACCCCTCATCCTTCGGAACTCCAACGAGTAAAGACCCAGTCTACTCAATCTATCATCATAAGGTAACCCTCTCATCTCCGAAATCAGCCTAGTGAATCGTCTCTGTACCTCCTCCAAAGCTAGTATATCCTTCCTTAAGTAAGGTGACCAAAACTGCACGCAGTACTCCAGGTGCGGCCTCACCAATACCCTGTACAGTTGCAGCAGGACCTCCCTGCTTTTGTACTCTATCCCTCTCGTAATGAAGGCCAACATTCCATTCGCCTTCCTGATTACCTGCTGCACTTGCAAACTAACTTTTTGGGATTCATGCACAAGGACCCCCAGGTCCCTCTGTACCGCAGCATGTTGTATTTTCTCCCCATTCAAATAATATTCCCTTTTACTGTTTTTTTTTCCAAGGTGGATGACCTCACATTTTCCGACATTGTATTCCATCTGCCAAACCTTAGTCCATTCATTTAACCTATCTAAATCTCTTTGCAGCCTCTCTGTGTCCTCTACACAACCCGCTTTCCCACTAATCTTAGTGTCATCTGAAAATTTTGTTACACTACACTCTGTCCCCTCTTCCAGGTCATCTATGTATATTGTAAACAGTTGTGGTCTCAGCACCGATCCCTGTGGCACACCACTAACCACCGATTTCCAACCTGAAAAGGATCCATTTATCCTGACTCTCTGCTTTCTGTTAGCCAGCCAATTCTCTATCCATGCTAATACATTTCCTCCGACTCCGCTTACCTTTATCTTCTGTAGGCACCTTATCGAATGCCTTTTGGAAATCTAAATACACCACATCCATCAGTACACTTCTATCCACCATGCTCATTATATCCTCAAAGAATTCCAGTAAATTAGTTAAACATGATTTCCCCTTCATGAATCCATGTTGCGTCTGCTTGATTACACTAATCCTATCTAGATGTCCCGCTATTTCTTCCTTAATGATAGCTTCAAGCATTTTCCCCACTACAGATGTTAAACTAACCGGCCTATAGTTACCTGCCTTTTGTCTGCCCCCTTTTTTAAACAGAGGCGTTACATTAGCTGCTTTCCAATCCGCTGGTACCTCCCCAGAGTCCAGAGAATTTTGGTAGATTATATCGAATGCATCTGCTATAACTTCCGCCATCTCTTTTAATACTCTTGGATGCATTTCATCAGGACCAGGGGATTTGTCTTCCTTGAGTCCCATTAGCCTGTCCAGCACTACCCCTCTAGTGATTGTGATTATCTCAAGGTCCTCCCTTCCCACTTTCCCGTGACCAGCAATATTTGGCATGGTTTTCACTGTGAAGACCGAAGCAAAATAATTGTTTAAGGTCACAGCCATTTCCACATTTCCCATTATTAAATCCCCCTTCTCATCTTCTAAGGGACCAACATTTACTTTAGTCACTCTTTTCCGTTTTATATATCGGTAAAAGCTTTTCCTATCCGTTTTTATGTTTTGCGCAAGCTTACTTTCGTAATATATCTTTCCTTTCTTTATTGCTTTCTTAGTCATTCTTTGCTGTCGTTTAAAATTTTCCCAATCTTCCAGTTTCCCACTAACCTTGGCCACCTTATATGCGTTGGTTTTTAATTTGATACTCACCTTTATTTCCTTGGTTATCCATGGCTGGTTATCCCTTCTCCTTCCGCCTTTCTTTTTCATTGGAATATATTTTTGTTGAGCACTATGAAAGAGCTCCTTAAAAATCCTCCACTGTTCCTCAATTGTGCCACCGTTTAGTCTGTGTTTCCAGTCCACTTTAGCCAATTCTGCCCTCATCCCACTGTAGTCCCCTTTGTTTCAGCACAGTACGCTCGTTTGAGACACTACTTCCTCACCCTCAATCTGTATTACAAATTCAACTATACTGTGATCACTCATTCCTTAATGAAGAAGCCATCATTACAAACATCATACATAACTTTTATGTTTATACTATCACAGGATAGAAACTTTTTTTTTTCCTTATTTACAAATTTAACTTTACCACTTGTTTTCTGTTTCGAAGAGGATACCTTCACACTCGAACAGAACCTTCCAAACATGGTGTCGATTTCACACTCATTCGAGGCACATCCTGAGGAACGTTTTCCTCCACGGAATTTCCTTGATTTTCATTTGAACTCACTCTAACTTCAGGCTCTTTGTTTTCCTGACTCGGACTCAGACTTTCATTCTGATTCTCTCCTGGATTTGTTTCCAATACATTGGATTTAGGATTTGCTACTGGTATATCAAAACTATCTGATGAGTCAGAAATAGTTGAATCATTCCCACCTTCAACTCCTTCCATGTCTGTAGGTAAAATATAATCAATGTGAACAAACATAACCTGTCCATTATCAAACATCTTTACCAAAAATGTGCGAGGACCACTTATCTTCACCACTCTTCCTGGTAACCACTTTAACCATTTATGGTGATGGTTCTTCACTCTCACCTTCTGGTTTAATTTCACACTTCTCTCTTTTACTCTACCTCTATCCTGATTCTTTTCAGCTGTGACTGGCAGTTCATCAATGTATGAAAAATAAAACACTTCTTCCCTATCGGGTGTAACTTGTGATGGGGAAGGCAATCTAGACATTGCATCAGCATTGCTGTGATCAGCTGATCATCTGTATTCAATATCATATGTGTATGCTGACAAAATCAAAGCCCATCTCTGCATTCGGGCTGCAGCTAATGTTGGAACTGGGGACTTTGGATGGAGGATTGCTGTTAGGGGCTTATGGTCCGTAACGATGGCAAACTTACGTCCATACAAGTATTTGTGAAACTTCTTGACCCCAAAAATTAATGCCAAAGCTTCCCTTTCAATTTCCGCATAATTACTCTCACTGGCACTGAGAGTGCGTGAAGCAAAAGCAATTGGTCTCTCCTCCACACTACTTAATACATGAGAGATTACTGCCCCAACTCCATACGGAGAGGCATCACATGCTATCTTAATCTCCTTAGATATTTCATGGTGAACTAACATGGTGCTCTCTACCAAGTTACTTTTACCCTCCTTGAATGCATTCTTTTGACCACTTCCAATGGACCTGTTTTTTCAAAAGTTCATTCAGTGGATGTAATACTGTAGCTACATTTGGTAGGAACTTCCCATAATAGTTCAAAAGACCCAAGAATGAACGAAGTTCAGTGACATTCCTGGGAGTGGGTGCATTTCTAATTACATCCAATTTTTCCATGATTGGATGTAAACCATCTTTGTCTACTCTGTACCCTAAGTACTCCACTGAGTTTTTAAATAACTCACGCTTACAAGCAGACACTTGTACTCTGTGCTTCTCTAGCCATTTGAGGACTTCATTCAATATGTTATGAATTTGCCTATTTGGTGCTGAAATTAGTATGTCATCCAAATAACATACTACCCCTTCAATACCTTGCAAAATCTGGTACAACACCCCTTGGAATATGGCAGGGGTGGAAGACACTCGAACCGGTAGCCTATTAAATTGATATAGGCTTAGATGAGTATTTATTGTCAAACATGACTTGGACTCCTCATCCAGTTCAAGCTGTAAGTAAGATCCAGTTTTGAGAAGATCTGACCACCTGTCAGTGTTGTGAACAAATCTTCTATATTCGACAATGACATTACCCTCCAGAACCTGGTTTACGGTTACTTTATAATCACCACACAATCTTACCTTACCATTGGACTTAGGTACAACAACAATGGGTGTAGCCCAATTACATCGATCTATCTTACAAATAATGTTCTCAGTCTCCAGTCTTTTGAGTTCTTGCTCCACTTTCTCCTTGAGTGCATATGGTACAGAATGTGGCTTGTAGTAAACCGATCGAGCGTCCTTCTGTACCCTGACACTCGCCTAAAAGCCTTGGATCGGACTGCCCGTTTCGCAGAACACTTTTGGATACTTCTTGATAACCTCATCCGTTGATGAAAATCTTGCTTCCACACAGAAAATCTCACTCCAATCCAGCTTCAGTGAGCTTCACCAGTTTCTTCCTAGTAAGGCAGGCTTAACTCCTTTCACTACTATTCGAGCAAGTTCTGAAATTGATCTTTATATTTCACCAGTACGTTGATACGACCTACCACAGGAATTTTCTTTCCCGAGTAGCCTCGCAGCTCTATCTTGGATTTCTCTAGTTGGAAATCACGCAATTTATCGAGGTACAGTGACTCCGGTACTATACTCACAGATGCACCCATGTCGATTTCCATTGGTATCTTGAATCCCGCAACAGCTATTTGGATTTTGATACTTTCCAAATCGCTGTCCGTTAACCTCGTGCTCCTGATGACGTGTAACTCTAACATCTCCTCGTCCTGTTGTTGTTCTTCCATGCTATGTAGTCTCTTGGGATTTCTACTCATAGCGTTGAACACTAGACTCATAGCTTTGAATGCTGGTTTACCCTTCAGTCGGCATGCCATCGCAAGATGCCCAGTCTTTCTGCAGAATAAATACTCTGCCTTCACATATGGACAATTTTGAGCAATGTGTTGTCCCAGGCACCTATAGCACGACTTCGATGCTCTGTAAGAATTTCCAGTTTCTGAGACTTTGGGCCCCCACCGTCTTTTACTTTGAACCTGCAGGTGATTTACCCCTCGGTTGACTGATGACCGTAATTATTATTTAATTCTCGGGAATATTGTTCGGCCATGTCCATCGACCTCGCTGTCTGACAAGCAATCTCAAAAGTCAAGTCATCCATCGTCAATAACTTTCTTCTGATCGCATCATTTTTCACCCCACAAACAAAACGATCCCGTAATGCTCGGTTTTGAAAGTTTCCAAAACTACAGTGCATCGATAGCTTTTTTAATGCAACAATGTAATCACTGATACTTTCATCAATTTTTTGATTCCGAATCCCGAAACGATAGCTTTCAGCAATTTCTAACGGTTTAGGGTTATAGTGCTGCTCCAGCTTCGTTAAAATTTCTTTAAGCGTTGTGTCCTTTGGTTCGTCAGGCACAAGCAGATTTACCAGCATTTCATACAATGCCGGACCTGCCTCCGACAAGAAGATCGCTCTCTTACGTTCCAACACAGCCCGGTTCTGGACTGCATTTCTGGAACTTTGATTATGTTATTTGCAGTGAAATGCATTTCTGACTGATCCACATATGCTTTAAAACATTCCCGGTCATGTCTATATTCACCCAAATGTCCCATTACACCTGCCATTTTAATCTCTAGCTGTTCAGACCGTGTGCTGTATTTTACCTTGGATTTTTGTCGCTTTTTCCAAAAACAGAAACTTCCAAAGTCTCTCTGTCGGCTGGCTGAATCCTTCACCAACAAAGTTTAAGCTTTATATCATCCGAAAAATACCATCTCATCGCCAAATGTGATATATTCACAGAGCACAACACACACAGCTCCTAACATGGCAGACAGCTCTGTTGGAAGCCTCCGGAACAGCCTGGTTCTGTTTATTATTAACTCTGCAGTTGCAGTGCACATTACGTCCACATCCACAGTGTGGAGCTACAAACATTACAAGCTTACAGACATTACAGTCACATGTAGAAAGCGATTTTCTTTTCTCCAGCACATGCGCAGAGATTTTTTTGTGCACACTACAAGCAAACGGGGGAAACGGTTATCGTACGTGGGTGCCAAAAATCATGAACGTGGCAAATAAGGGCCTATGTTCTTATGTTCTTATGGGGAGAGAGCGGGTGTATGTTACTCTGGGGAGAGAGTGTGAGTGTGTCACTCTGGGGAGAGGGAGTGAGCGTGTCACTCTGGGAAGAGGGCGCAAGTGTGTCACTCTGGGGTGAGAGTGTGAGTGTATCACTCTGGGGAGAGAATAAATGTGTCACTATGAGGAGAGAGAGTGAATGAGCCATTCTGGTGAGAAAGTGTGGGGTGAGCGTGTGAGTGTGTCACTGGGAAGAGAGCATGAGTGTGTCACTATGAGGAGAAAGTGAATGTTTTACTATGGGGAGAGAATGGAGAGAATGTGTGCGTGTGTTACTATAGAGAGAGAATGCCAACAGAAATAAAAACAGAAAATGTTGGAAATACTCAACAGGTCAGGCAGCATCTGTGGAGAGAGAAACAGAGTTAACATTTCAGGTCGATGACCTTTCATCAGAACTCCGATTGCCAACAGAAATTCTGGTTTAAACATTCTGAAGTAGGTGATGAGTTTACATTTGTGTCGGACATCCACGTAACCAAAAAGAATAAGGGCCATTGGCGGTCCTTTGGGGGCTGCCGAGAGACCGGGCAGTACTTTGCAATGATGATCTCTCAAAAAGAGATGGCAGTACCACCCGGCGGCAAAATTATGGCTTATGTCATCAAACTGGGCGGCAGCGGGCGGAAGCTCTCAATCTCGGCGACAAATGCGATCCTCGCCAAAGTGCCGCCAAGGATTGAGTCAGGCCCAGGGAGGGGGGAACACTGAAAAATGAAAATCTTCACAAAACAAACACTGGAACACCTTCAGGGGACCCCTTACAGGTAAAACGCTGAAAGAAAAAAAAATTAAAACATGTTCACTAACCATTTTTTGCAGGTCTTCATACTTACCATCGGAGTTAGACTTGCCTCCATGCAGCAGTCCTTCCCCCCGCTGTTGATGACTCCCGCCGTCACCAATATGGCAGCTCATCAGGTGGGAGGTCACTTACGTGACTTGGCCGCCAGCGACCATCAGCGGGCGGATCCCAGCGGTACTCCGCTCCCGCCGGCAGTCGGCGACAGTGGGCGGTAAGGCCACCAATTTCGGTCATTCGACTTCAGTTGAGGCTTTTGCACTGAAGTAAGGAATGTGACCTACCAACAAGCAATGCTAAAAGGAATGCACAGCCCAGGATCTAGGCAGGTCCACAATGGAGATGAGGAGATGTCTGAAGAGGCAACATTCAGTACCTGCCCTGTCCTGCTGCTGTGTGCAACTTCTGTTATGAGAAAGGATTTGGTTACAGAAAAGAAAAACAATATTTTTACTCCTTTCCTAATTTGGTTGTACTTAAGTAGATGGCCGGTGAACCACCACACAGTCTATTGCTGCTAATTAGACAATAGTTTGGAAATAACAGCAAGTATCAGCACTCAATTGTGCGAACCCACCTGGTTTTTTTACCATCCGGACGACCAATCTGCTCTGCAAGTTACTGACCAAGCAGCGAAGTTGAAAGTTAACTTCGACTTTCTCACCCATTACTATGATCCACTATTATCTCTTCCATTCTTCCTTCTTCCCCAAGAAGTATGGAGTCTGGTTCCGCAGCACACAAGCAGCTCACCCTAGTGGACCTCTGTCATGGTGTCCTGATCAATATTCCTCCCTCAACCAATATTACAAAAAAACAAACAGATTAACTGGTCGTTTAGCTCATTGCTGTTAGTGAAATTTTGCCGCATGCAAAATGATTGTCACCTTTGGCTTCATAACGTTATTTTGTGAGGTACCGTTGCCGATGTGGAGCCTCATTAGTTGCGAGGAAGTTTCACGGTGAGATAACTGTAAGAAAAATGCAGGGAACAGCACCAACCCTTGTACATGGCCTTCTTTGACCGCACAAAGGCCTTTGACACCGTTAACTGTGAGGGACTATGGAGCGTCCTCCTCCGTTTCGCCTGCCCCCAAAAGTTTGTCACCCTCCTCTGCCTGCTCTACGATGACATGCAAGCCGTGATCCTGACCAACAGGTCCACCACAGACCAAATTCACATCCGGACTGGGGTCAAGTAGGGCTGCGTCATCATGCCAAGCCTCTTCTCGATCTTCGTCGCTGCAATGCTCCATCACACGTTCAACAAGTTCCCCGCTGGAGTGGAACTAAACTGTAGAACCAGTGGGAACCTGTTCAACCTTCGTCGCCTCCAGGCTAGATCCAAGATCGTCCCATCCTCTGTCATCGAACTATAGTACGTGGACGACGCTTGTGTCTGCGCACATACAGAGGCTGAATGCCAAGCCATCGTCAACATCTTCACCGAGGCGTACGAAAGCATGGGCCTTACATTAAACATCCGTAAGACAAAGGTCCTCCACCAACCTGACCCTGCCACACAGTCCTGCCCCCCCCCGGTCAGCAAAATCCATGGTGCGGCCTTGGACAACATGGACCACTTTCCATACCTCGGGAGCCTACTATCAGCAAGGGAAGACATTGACGACGAGGTCCAACACCGCCTCCAGTGAGGAAGAGAGTGTTCAAGTATCAGGCCTTCAAATCTGGCACCAACCTTATGGTCTACAGGGCTGTAGTGATACCCGCCCTCCTGTATGGCTCAGAGACGTGGACCATACACAGCAGACACTTCAAATCGCTGGAGAAATACCACCAACGATATCTCCGGAAGATCCTGCAAATCCCCTGGGAGGATAGGTGCACCAACGTCAGTGTTCTCGATCAGGCCAACATCCCCAGCATCGAAGCACTGACCACACTCGACCAGCTCCGTTGGGTGGGCCACATTGTCCGCATGCCCGACACAAGACTCCCAAAGCTCTACTCGAAACTCCTACACGGCAAGCGAGCCCCAGGTGGGCAGAGGAAACATTTCAAGGGCACCCTCAAAGCCTCCTTGATTAAATGCAAAATCCTACTGACACCTGGGAATCCCTGGCCCGAGATCGCCCTAAGTGGAGGAAGAGCATCCGGGAGGCCGCTGAGCACCTGGAGTCTCGTCGCCAAGAGCATGCAGAAAACAAACGCAGGCAGCGGAAGCAACCTGCAGCAAACCAGACTCCCCACCCACCCTTTCCTTCAACGACTGTCCGTCCCACCTGTGACAGAGACTGTAATTCCGTATTGGATTGTACAGCCACCTGAGAACTCACTTTTAGAGTGGAAGCAAGTCTTCCTCAATTTTGAGGGACTGCCTACGATGATGATCATCATTAGTTGCGAGGAAGTTTCGGAGAATTATGACCTATCTTCTACTCGTGCTGTCCAGCCTCTGCTCAGCATCACTCTGATCCTCTCTTGTTTTAGTATTACTGAGAAAGCCCGTGCCCACGGCCTGAGGCCCATGATGTTGAACTCTAGCAAGGAGAGAAGCTAATTGTCTGCGTGGCATTCAGCTTTGATTTTAAAGGGCTGTAGACTATAAGAGGAAGGAAAACTGAGGGAATTAAAGAGTTCCACAGTTTTGACTGCCTAGGAAAGAATGAGTTAGAAGAAGAGGCAATAATGGGAAAGTTAGGGTACAAGAGGATGAACTTTGATGGACTAAATACTCTTTTCTTGACCTGATGGTTCTTATACCACAGAACTAAATAAATTTACAGCACAGAAGGAGGCCCAGCTCTGTATCTGTGTTTATGCCAGCTCTTTGCTAGAGGAATCTGAAACTAATGCCAGTGCTTCACTCTCTCCTGTATTTACCTTTGCTTCACATATTTCTCAATTTCTGTTTAAAAGATGCAATGATCCCTGCCTCAACCTCTTCCTGTGGCAAAACATTCCATGCGCCAATGAACCTCTGTAGCTGAACACAATGGTGTGAAGGGTCACGGATATAGACCCACTACTCTCTACGTGTTGGTGTTGAAACTCACTGGGCCTCCCATTCTCAGAGATGTTTGCAGATTATCCTGAACTCGACACATGCAATCTGAGATCTCTTGGTTCAGCGAGTTTGTGTGATGATGCTCCTCTCCTGAGGAGGTGCAAAGTGCCAAGGGCAGTTTGGCTGATTGGCTCAAAACTGAGCATTCGGCACCTGAGCTCAACAGAAGGACTGAAGAGGCGAGTAATATGGAAACTTATGAAAAGGAGGTCCTGATGGAATCTTATTGAAGATTAAAGAAAGAACTTGCATTTATATAGCACTTTTCACACCCTCAAGACAACCCAAAGAACTTTGCAGCCAATGAATTACCTTTGAAGTGTAGTCACTCTTGGAATTTAGGGAAGCATAGCATCCAATTAGAGCACACAAGGTCTCGCAAACTGCAATGAGATAAACAACCAGATAATCTTTTATTTGTGATATTGGTTGAGGGATAAATGCTCATCAGGACTCCCCCTCTACTCTTCTTCAGATAGTGTCATGGGAACTCTTCCATCCAGCTGAAAGACAGCACCTCCAACAGTACAGCACTCCCTCATTGTCAACCCGGATTATGTGCTAAAGTCTCTGGAATGGGGCTTGAACAAGAGGCTGAAAAGAGTGCTACTGTTCAAAAGGGAGTTAGATGTGGCCCTTACGGCTAAAGGGATCAAGGGGTATGGAGAGAAAGCAGGAATGGGGTACTGAAGTTGCATGATCAGCCATGATCAAATTGAATGGTGGTGCAGGCTCAAAGGGCCGAATGACCTACTCCTGCACCTATTTTCTATGTTTTTATGTTTCTATGTTGAGCCAAGGTTGATACATTTTACCAACATTCTACTGGGGTACGGAGAAACTGACCCTAATAATAAAGCTTGCCAGAACCACATGGACTCAAGCTCAGGAGAGGGAAGGTGAACGGACAGTTTAGAACAAACTAATTTACAGAGGGTGGTGAGTATGGGGACCACACCACCCAGGAAGGCAGTGGAGGTTGGAGAGCAAATTCAAGAAGGAGCTTCTTGATGTCAGCAATTATTGAGGGTGTAAGAGATGGAGGCCCCAAATTTCCACAAACTCTCTCCACTGGCTCAACTGCAGTGGGGACGCTCTGATGCCATTCACTCCTTATCCTATGGGAGTATCCCGGATAGGGGAATATATGACCAATAGGAACAGGAGTAGGCTGTTCAGCCCCTCAGCCTTGTCATTCAACCATGCTGATGTGGGACTGGAGTCACATGTAGGACAGACCAGGTAAGGATAGCAGGTTTCACGCCCTACTGGACATTAGTGAATCTGTTGGGTTTTTAACGAAAATCATGGTCACTTTTACTGATACCAGCATTTTATTTCCAGATTTTTTTCAATAAAGTGAATTCAAATTGTCAAACTGCCATGATGGACTTTGAGCTCATGATTTTCTAGGATCATACGTTCAGACCTCTGGATTACTAGTCAAGTAACATAACCTCTATCCTGCCAGTAATGATTTGACCTTAATTACAATCCCTTGGCCTCTCAGACCAGCTATGCTTGCGGCCTTTGTGAATGAGATTACGAGATCACTGACTTAAACATCCACTCTCTCCTCCACTGGCACACCGTGGCTGCAGTGTGTACTATCTACAGGATGCACTGCTGTAACTCACCAAGGCTTCTTTGATAGCATCTCCGAAACCCGGAATCTCCACCACCTAGAAGTACAAGGGCATGGGAACACCATCACTTCCCAATTCCCTTCCCAGTCACGCAGCATCCTGACTTCGGCATATATATTGCCATTCCTTCCTCGTCACTGGGTCAAAATCCTAGAACTCTCTTCCAAACAGCGCTATGGGAGTACCTTCATTGCGTGGACTGCAGTGGTTGGAGAAAGCCCAACACCACCTTCTCAATTGCAACTACGGATGGACAATAAATCTTAAGCATTAATTTTTTTTTAAGTTCCGAAAGCTTTCTATTTAATGTGAGACTAAGAACCTTCTTACTTTCAAGTTTGTCATTAAGTAAATCTCTCGTCCTAAAAAAACGCTTTGACCTCAATTTTTTTTTAGTTTCGATATTGGTTCAGAACTAACATATTTAGTTGGTTCTACATGACATCTCCAACACTGTGGTGTGGTAGGACCTCACAGGATATCAGGACTGTGTTAGGCGGCCATGAGATATCAGGACTGTGTTAGGCGGCCATGGGATATCAGGGCTGTGGTAGGACCTCACATGATATCAGGACTGTAGTAGGATCTCATGGAATATTAGGAATATTGTACAAATCTTGGTGAGGTTTGTCAACTGACTTTAAAATGCCCACACATATAAACATAGAAACATAGAAAATAGGTGCAGGAGTAGGCCATTCGGCCCTTCTAGCCTGCACCGCCATTCAATGAGTTCATGGCTGAACATGCAACTTCAGTACCCCATTCCTGCTTTCTCGCCATACCCCTTGATCCCCCTAGTAGTAAGGACTTCATCTAACTCCTTTTTGAATATATTTATTGAATTGGCCTCAACAACTTTCTGTGGTAGAGAATTCCACAGGTTCACCACTCTCTGGGTGAAGAAGTTTCTCCTCATCTCGGTCCTAAATGGCTTACCCCTTATCCTTAGACTGTGACCCCTGGTTCTGGACTTCCCCAACATTGGGAACTTTCTTCCTGCATCTAACCTGTCTAAACCCGTCAGAATTTTAAACGTTTCTATGAGATCCCCTCTCATTCTTCTGAACTCCAGTGAATACAAGCCCAGTTGATCCAGTCTTTCTTGATAGGTCAGTCCCGCATCCCGGGAATCAGTCTGGTGAACCTTCGCTGCACTCTCTCAATAGCAAGAATGTCCTTCCTCAAGTTAGGAGACCAAAACTGTACACAATACTCCAGGTGTGGCCTCACCAAGGCCCTGTACAACTGTAGCAACACCTCCCTGCCCCTGTACTCAAATCCCCTCGCTATGAAGGCCAACATGCCATTTGCTTTCTTAACCGCCTGCTGTACCTGCATGCCAACCTTCAATGACTGATGTACCATGACACCCAGGTCTCTTTGCACCTCCCCTTTTCCTAATCTGTCACCATTCAGATAACAGTCTGTCTCTCTGTTTTTACCACCAAAGTGGATAACCTCACATTTATCCACATTATACTTCATCTGCCATGCATTTGCCCACTCACCTAACCTATCCAAGTCACTCTGCAGCCTCATAGCATCCTCCTCGCAGCTCACACTGCCACCCAGTTTAGTGTCATCTGCAAATTTGGAGATACTACATTTAATCCCCTCGTCTAAATCATTAATGTACAGTGTAAACAGCTGAGGCCCCAGCACAGAACCTTGCGGTACCCCACTGCCTGCCATTCTGAAAAGTACCCATTTACTCCTACTCTTTGCTTCCTGTCTGACAACCAGTTCTCAATCCATGTCAGTACACTACCCCCAATCCCATGTGCTTTAACTTTGCACATTAATCTCTTGTGTGGGTCCTTGTCGAAAGCCTTCTGAAAGTCCAAATATACCACATCAACTGGTTCTTCCTTGTCCACTCTACTGGAAACATCCTCAAAAAATTCCAGAAGATTTGTCAAGCATGATTTCCCTTTCACAAATCCATGCTGACTTGGACCTATCATATCACCTCTTTCCAAATGCGCTGCTGTGCCATCCTTAATAATTGATTCCAACATTTTACCCATTACTGAGGTCAGGCTGACCGGTCTATAATTCCCGGTTTTCTCTCTCCCTCCTTTTTTAAAAAGTGGGGTTGCATTGGCTACCCTCCACTCGATAGGAATTGATCCAGAGTCAATGGAATGCTGGAAAATGACTGTCAATGCATCCGCTATTTCCAAGGCCACCTCCTTAAGTACTCTGGGATGCAGTCCATCAGGCCCTGGGAATTTATCGGTCTTCAATCCCATCAATTTCCCCAACACAATTTCCCGACTAATAAGGATTTCCCTCAGTTCCTCCTCCTTACTAGACCCTCTGACCCCTTTTATATCTGGAAGGTTGTTAGTGTCCTCCTTAGTGAATACCGAACCAAAGTACTTGTTCAATTGGTCCGCCATTTCTTTGTTCCCCGTTATGACTTCCCCTGATTCTGACTGCAGGGGACCTATGTTTGTCTTTACTAACCTTTTTCTCTTTACATATCTGTAGAAACTTTTGCAATCCGTCTTAATGTTCCCTGCAAGCTTCTTCTCGTACTCCATTTTCCCTGCCCTAATCAAACCCTTTGTCCTCCTCTGCTGAGTTCTAAATTTCTCCCAGTCCCCGGGTTCGCTGCTATTTCTGGCCAATTTGTATGCCACTTCCTTGGCTTTAATACTATCCCTGATTTCCCTTGATAGCCACGGTTGAGCCACCTTCCCTTTTTTATTTTTACGCCAGACAGGGATGTACAATTGTTGTAGTTCATCCATGCGGTCTCTAAATGTCTGGCATTGCCCATCCACAGTCAACCCCTTAAGTATCATTCGCCAATCTATCCTAGCCAATTCACGCCTCATACCTTCAAAGTTAGCCTTCTTTAAGTTCTGTACCATGGTCTCTGAATTAACTGTTTCATTCTCCATCCTAATGCAGAATTCCACCATATTATGGTCACTCTTCCCCAAGGGGCCTCGCACAACGAGATTGCTAATTAATCCTCTCTCATTACACAACACCCAGTCTAAGATAGCCTCCCCCCTAGTTGGTTCCTCGACATATTGGTCTCGAAAACCATCCCTTATGCACTCCAGGAAATCCTCCTCCACCGTATTGCTTCCAGTTTGGTTAGACCAATCTATAAGTCACCCATTATAATTGCTGCACCTTTATTGCATGCACCCCTAATTTCCTGTTTGATGCCCTCCCCAACATCACTACTACTGTTTGGAGGTCTGTACACAACTCCCACTAACGTTTTTTGCTCTTTGGTGTTCTGCAGCTCTACCCATATAGATTCCACATCATCCAAGCTAATGTCCTTCCTAACTATTGCATTAATCTACTCCTTTACCAGCAATGCTACCCCACCTCCTTTTCCTTTTATTCTATCCTTCCTGAATGTTGAATACCCCTGGATGTTGAGTTCCCAGCCCTGATCATCCTGGAGCCACGTCTCTGTAATCCCAATCACATCATATTTGTTAACATCTATTTGCACAGTTAATTCATCCACCTTATTACGGATACTCCTTGCATTAAGACACAAAGCCTTCAGGCTTGTTTTTTTAACACCCTTTGTCCTTTTAGAATTTTGCTGTACAGTGGCCCTTTTTGTTCTTTGCCTTGGGTTTCTCTGCCCTCCACTTTTCCTCATCTCCTTTCTGTCTTTTGCTTTTGTCTCCTTTTTGTTTCCCTCTGTCTCCCTGCATTGGTTCCCATCCCACAGTGCAGTGCTGAGAGGGGTTGCTGGATTCCCTTCACTAGCAACATTGGAGCTGCCCCCATGAGCTTTTTGGTAAAACTATTGAGCAAAGAAATTAGCCCCCTCCCCTCTTTTCAACAGTTCAGGCTGCAGCCAGGCCTGAACACCCAGGCTCCACATCCGCTGGGCTCCACATCCGCCACTCAGCGGCCTAGTATGTTGATGATCTCCCAGGCCCCTGAGAGGCCGGGGACATGGCAACTCCTAGTTTAAGGAGTTCCCAACCCCGAGCCTTGCTCCTTCCTACATCAGTTTGAGGCAGGTGAAGGCTCCGTCCCCACAGGTCAAGATTGAAACTCCAGGAGTTACAGCACGAATGCAACGGAAGGAATATAGGAAAAGGAGTAGGCCATTCAGCCCCTTAAGCCTGGTCCGCCATTTAATTGGATCATGGCTGATCCATACCTCAACTCCATTCACCCAGCTTTGATCCATATCCCTTGATACCCTTACCTAACAAAAGCCTATCGATCTCAGTCTTGAAAATTTCGATTGATCAAGCATCCACAGCCTTTTTGGGGTTGTGATTTCCACATTTCCAGTACCCTTTGGGTTAAAAACTGCTACTGTGAGATCAATCCTCTGAGGATTGAGACAGCTGAATCTCCCTCTGTCTCAAATGCTAAGCTCCTGATACCCTGTACCTTTCAACATTTACATAATTCATTGCCACATAGCTCGGTGCTAACTCTGCCAATTTATTTTCCCCACATGCACTTCGATCCATTTCCAGTCTGTGATCAATGACAAGGCGAACTTCAAGGTCGTAATGAATGCAATGAAAGTCATCGGGTTCAGTGACATGGAAATTGACAGCATCTACCAAATCTTGGCCACCATCTTACATTTGGTGAGAATAAACTTTGATTAATAATTGTTTTACATAAGAACATAGGAACAGGACCATTCAATCCCCTCGGTCCTCTTCGGCCATTCAATTCAATCATGGCTGATCTGTACCTCAACTCCATTGCCCAGCCATAGCTCCATTTTTAATTCTATTGGGCTCAATTTTGCCCAAAGCTGTTTTTTGGCGTATTGCCAGAGTTATAACTGTTTTTCTAGGCCAGAAATAGTCCAAAAATATTTGTGCCAAATTTTCCCGCTGTATTTTTCAAAATTGGTGTCTCGCAGCCTGCTCAGTCGCCTCGGGGGGGGCGGAGCCTGCTGTCTGCCATGTAAAAACAATGCCGCACCTTCTGCACATGCGCGGAAAAAAAAGAGACGTTTTTGACGTTATTCCTATGGGCGCGCATGCGCAGTACAGCTCCCGGTCTGCAATTGGCCATTTTTAAAGAGCCAGTTGTGTGTGTGAGAACGTTGAGTGCTGTGTGAGAACATTGGAAAAATCGGAGCTGCAATACAAGATGCAACGCGGTGCAAGGACCAAGAATTTCTTACAGGATGAAGTGGAGGCACTAGTTACTGTGATTGAGGACAGATGGCAGGAGGTGGACACCAGCAGAGGTCACATAAAAGTTCCACCCAAGAAATGAAGAAATGTTGGAACCAACGTGCAGAAGATTACTGTGCAATGGTGACCACCCCAAGATCTGGAGGCCAGTGCAAAATAAATGACAGGACCTTGGTCAAGTAGTTAGTGTAAGTAATATTTTCATTTATTCAATGCAATTTCAATATGTCCCACCCAGCAGAAAGACACCCTCTCTAAAAAGTTGTATTTTCATCTTTGCAGAGGAAGGTGGCACATAACAAAAGGGAAAGAACTCGAATAGGAGGAGGCCTGGCAAATCTGCATCTACTGACACCCTTGGAAGAGAGGGTCATTGCTTTGATGGAACCTGCCTGGAGAAAAGCAACCACCACTGCACAAGCTGGGTCCACACTCGAGGGAGAGGGTAAGTCCTGCAAATTCCACAGTCTGGCTTTGCTAAATGTTAAGTACTGCACGGGCTAGCCATGCTTCGGATCATGGGGATGTCTCCGTCAGTTATGCTTGGGTTGACGCAATGTGTTATCATTCATCGTGGTCCTTCAAATGAGCCTGCTCTGTGTGAGCCTACTCATGCCACCCTGCCCCCTCCTCAGCTGCTAACCATTTGTCTGTTCTGTTATATTTTGCAGAACGTGAGGCCAACCCTGACGATGCAGAAGAAGATTCATATGAGGACGAGCCTGAAGAGGGGAACATCTTCCAATCCCACCGTCCAGACCAAGAACATGGGGGTGAGGGGGAGGGATGGATGAAGTCCCCACTATTGTACTCATTTTTGAGGAGGTACAGGTACCGCCCATTGAGGTGCCATCCCCTTCCATGACTAGTGGTTTGAGTGCTGATGGGACATTCCATGGTTTCCCACAGTCCGAGGCTGTGCATTCCAGTGGGATGCAGTGAGGCACACCCAGGGCCCCACTGTCCGAGGTTGCGGGTCCCAGTGGGATGCAGCAAGGCACACCCAGGGCCCCACTGTCCGAGGTTGTGGGTTCCAGTGGGATGCAGTGAGGCACACCCAGGGCCCCACTGTCCGAGGTTGCGGGTCCCAGTGGGATGCAGCAAAGCACACCCAGGGCCCCACTGTCCGAGGTTGTGGGTCCCAGTGGGATGCAGCAAGGCACACCCAGGGCCCCACCATCCGAGGCTGCAGGTCCCACTGGGATGCTGCGAGCCACACCCAGGTTGAGGAGGGGAAGGAGAGCTCGACTGCGCTCTCCTGAGGTGCAGGATCTAACAAATGTGGTTCACATGATGGTAATGAGTGCAGAGAGCATTTACCTTATGCAATCACTCCTGGACACCATCAGTGGGGTGGGTGATGAGGTATAAAGAAATAGAAAGGTGACGTCACAGCCAAGGGGGTAAGTGATTGGCTGGTGATTGGTGAGTAGTTTTTCTTTCTTCTCTTCGATAACAGTGAGTAAACTTTAGCATTGTTGTTGCCTATCTAAGGGTTAAGTCATGGCAGGAAAGCTCGGTCACATGTTATGCTCCTCCTGTAGCATGTGGGAACTCAGGGACGACTCCAGTGTCCCTGACGACTACGTGTGCGGGAAGTGTATCCGCCTCCAGCTCCTGACGGACCCTGTTGCGGAGCTGGAGCTGAGGGTGGATTCACTCTGGAGCATCCACGATGCTGAGAATGACGTGAGTAGCACGTGCAGCGAGTTGGTCGTACCGCAGGTGAAGGGTCCACAGCCAGATAGGGAATGGAAGACCAGCAGGAAGAGCAGTGCAAGGAAGGTAGTGCAGGGGTCCCCTGTGGTCATCCCCCTGCAAAACAGATACACTGCTTTGAGTACTGTTGAGGGGGATGGCTCATCAGGGGAGGGCAGCAGCAGCCAAGTTCATGGCACCATGGCTGGCTCTGTTGCACAGGAAGGCAGGAAAAAGAGTGGGAGAGCGATAGTGATAGGGGATTCAATTATAAGGGGAATAGATAGGTGTTTCTGCGGCCGCAACCGAGACTCCAGGATGGTATGTTGCCTCCCTGGTGCAAGGGTCAAGGATGTCTCGGAGCGGGTGCAGGACATTCTAAAAAGGGAGGGAGAACAGCCAGTTGTCGTGGTGCATATTGGTACCAACGACATAGGTAAAAAAAGGGATGAGGTCCTGCGAAACGAATTTAAGGAGCTAGGAGCTAAATTAAAAAGAAGGACCTCAAAAGTAGTAATCTCGGGATTGCTACCAGTGCCATGTGCTAGTCAGAGTAGGAATCGCAGGATAGCGCAGATGAATACGTGGCTTGAGCAGTGGTGCAGCAGGGAGGGATTCAAATTCCTGGGGCATTGGAACCGGTTCTGGGGGAGGTGGGACCAGTACAAACCGGACGGTCTGCAACTGGGCAGGACCGGAACCAATGTCCTAGGGGGAGTGTTTGCTGGTGCTGTTGGGGAGGAGTTAAACTAATATGGCAGGGGGATGGGAACCAATGCAGGGAGACAGAGGGAAACAAAAAGGAGACAAAAGCAAAAGACAGAAAGGAGATGAGGAAAAGTGGAGGGCAGAGAAACCCAAGACAAAGAACAAAAAGGGCCACTGTACAGCAAAATTCTAAAAGGACAGAGGGTGTTAAAAAAACAAGCCTGAAGGGTTTGTGTCTTAATGCAAGGAGTATCCGTAATAAGGTGGATGAATTAACTGTGCAAATAGATGTTAACAAATATGATGTGATTGGGATTACAGAGACGTGGCTCCAGGATGATCAGGGCTGGGAACTCAACATCCAGGGGTATTCAACATTCAGGAAGGATAGAATAAAAGGAAAAGGAGGTGGGGTAGCATTGCTGGTTAAAGAGGAGATTAAAGCAATAGTTAGGAAGGACATTAGCTTGGATGATGTAGAATCTATATGGGTAGAGCTGCAGAACACCAAAGGGCAAAAAACGTTAGTGGGAGTTGTGTACAGACCTCCAAACAGTAGTAGTGATGTTGGGGAGGGCATCAAACAGGAAATTAGGGGTGCATGCAATAAAGGTGCAGCAGTTATAATGGGTGACTTTAATATGCACATAGATTGGGCAAACCAAACTGGACGCAATACGGTGGAGGAGGATTTCCTAGAGTGCATAAGGGATGGTTTTCTAGACCAATATGTCGAGGAACCAACTCGGGGGGAGGCCATCTTAGACTGGGTGCTGTGTAATGAGAGAGGATTAATTAGCAATCTCGTTGTGCGAGGCCCCTTGGGGAAGAGTGACCATAATATGGTGGAATTCTGCATTAGGATGGAGAATGAAACAGTTAATTCAGAGACCATGGTCCAGAACTTAAAGAAGGCTAACTTTGAAGGTATGAGGTGTGAATTGGCTAGGATAGATTGGTGAATGATACTTAAGGGGTTGACTGTGGATGGGCAATGGCAGACATTTAGAGACCGCATGGATGAACTACAACAATTGTACATTCCTGTCTGGCGTAAAAATAAAAAAGGGAAGGTGGCTCAACCATGGCTATCAAAGGAAATCATGGATAGTATTAAAGCCAAGGAAGTGGCATACAAATTGGCCAGAAATAGCAGCGAACCCGGAGACTGGGAGAAATTTAGAACTCAGCACAGGAGGACAAAGGGTTTGATTAGGGCAGGGAAAATGGAGTACGAGAAGAAGCTTGCAGGGAACATTAAGACGGATTGCAAAAGTTTCTATAGATATGTAAAGAGAAAAAGGTTAGTAAAGACAAACGTAGGTCCCCTGCAGTCAGAATCAGGGGAAGTCATAACGGGGAACAAAGAAATGGCGGACCAATTGAACAAGTACTTTGGTTCGGTATTCACTAAGGAGGACACTAACAACCTTCCGGATATAAAAGGAGTCAGAGGGTCTAGTAAGGAGGAGGAACTGAGGGAAATCCTTATTAGTCGGGAAATTGTGTTGGGGAAATTGATGGGATTGAAGGCCGATAAATCCCCAGGGCCTGATGGACTGCATCCCAGAGTACTTAAGGAGGTGGCCTTGGAAATAGCAGATGCATTGACAGTCATTTTCCAACATTCCATTGACTCTGGATCAGTTCCTATCGAGTGGAGGGTAGCCAATGTAACCCCATTTTTTAAAAAAGGATGGAGAGAGAAAACAGGAAATTATTGACCGGTCAGCTTGACATCGGTAGTGGGTAAGATGATGGAATCAATTATTAAGGATGTCATAGCAGCGCATTTGGAAAGAGGTGACATGATAGGTCCAAGTCAGCATGGATTTGTGAAAGGGAAATCATGCTTGACAAATCTTCTGGAATTTTTTGAGGATGTTTTCAGTAGAGTGGACAAGGGAGAACCAGTTGATGTGGTATATTTGGACTTTCAGAAGGCTTTCGACAAGGTCCCACACAAGAGCTTAATGTGAAAAGTTAAAGCACATGGGATTGGGGGTAGTGTGCTGACGTGGATTGAGAACTGGTTGTCAGACAGGAAGCAAAGAGTAGGAGTAAATGGGTATTTTTCAGAATGGCAGGCGGTGACTAGTGGGGTACCGCAAGGTTCTGTGTTGGGGCCCCTGCTGTTTACACTTCACATTAATGGTTTAGACGAGGGGATTAAATGTAGTATCTCCAAATTTGCGGATGACACTAAGTTAGGTGGCAGTGTGAGCTGCGAGGAGGATGCTATGAGGCTGCAGAGTGACTTGGATAGGTTAGGTGAGTGGGCAAATGCATGGCAGATGAAGTATAATGTGGATAAATGTGAGGTTATCCACTTTGGTGGTAAAAACAGAGAGACGGACTATTATCTGAATGGTGACAGATTAGGAAAAGGGGAGGTGCAACAAGACCTGGGTGTCATGGTACATCAGTCATTGAAGGTTGGCATGCAGGTACAGCAGGCGGTTAAGAAAGCAAATGGCATATTGGCCTTCATAGCGAGGGGATTTGAGTACAGGGGCAGGGAGGTGTTGCTACAGTTGTACAGGGCCTTGGTGAGGCCACACCTGGAGTATTGTGTACAATTTTGGTCTCCTAACCTGAGGAAGGACATTCTTGCTATTGAGGGAGTGCAGCGAAGATTCACCAGACTGATTCCCGGGATGGCGGGACTGACCTGTCAAGAAAGACTGGATCAACTGGGCTTGTATTCACTGGAGTTCAGAAGAATGAGAGGGGACCTCATAGAAACGTTTAAAATTCTGACGGGTTTAGACAGGTTAGATGCAGGAAAAATGTTCCCAATGTTGGGGAAGTCCAGAACCAGGGGTCACAGTCTAAGGATAAGGGGTAAGCCATTTAGGACCGAGATGAGGAGAAACTTCTTCATCCAGAGAGTGGTGAACCTGTGGAATTCTCTACCACAGAAAGTCGTTGAGGCCAATTCACTAAATATATTCAAAAAGGAGTTAGATGTAGTCCTTACTACTAGGGGGATCAAGGGGTATGGCGAGAAAGGAGGAATGGGGTACTGAAGTTTCATGTTCAGCCATGAACTCATTGAATGGCGGTGCAGGCTAGAAGGGCCGAATGGCCTACTCCTGCACCTATTTTCTATATTTCTATGTTTCTATGTATCGAGACTGTTGGGAAAAGTAACAACACTCTCACGAGAAATGGGAACGATGTCTGGGACCATGAGTGAGGGAATATCTCAGTCAGCTGAAACCATGTCTGTGACCATGACGGAGGGAATGTCACAGATAGTTCAAACACTCTCTGTGAATATGAGGGAGGCAATATTGCAGGTAATTGAGACACTTTTGCTCAACATGAGGGAGGGAATGTTGGAGGTCGTTGAGACACTGTCAGGGCGCATGAGGGACGGCATGTTGGAGTTAGCTGCTGATAAAAGGGAACACGCCCAGACCCCGCGCACATTGAGAGAATCAACTGCCACTCCCACTCCAATCCCCACACCAGCCTCTAAAGAGCAACAAGCCAGGCTCGCCACATTGCCGCCTGCCCCCGCACCCCCCTCACCACGTGCGCATTACCCGAAAAGTTGGAAAGAAGAATCTTGATACCAACCCCAGAAAAATTGCGCCATTGCCTGTAACTGAATCATTTCCATTATTTGTTCCATTATTAACACAACTTTTGAAGTAAACTAGAATTATTTCCATCATTTGTTCCATTAACACAACACAACATTATGGAACAGGTCCAAACAGTAAACATGGTCCATGTGGAATATTTGCCACTGAGCCTTCAGACAGCAAAGCATTCACGGATGAGCTGCTGGCTCAAGGCTCGAGCAATCGTTAAAGGGGCACGATGGCCCGTCCTCCTCCGACGTCGCGCTCCAGGTTCAAGTACTTGAATGGCTTCCTCATCCTCGTCCTCCTCCTGCTCATCATCTGCATCTTCCTCATCATCATCATCTGCCACTCTCACCGCAGCTGGATCTACTACTCCCAGCTGCCACTGCCTCATGATGGCTAAGTTATGCAGCATGCAGCACACAACAGTGCTCTGACGGACAATCTCAGGGGAGTATTGCAAGTTGCCTCTGGAATGGTCCAGACATCAGAAACGCTGTTTCAAGATGCCAATGGTCCTCTCTATGATGCTGCGCGTTGCAATGTGCGACATGTTGTATTCCCGGTCAGCTTCCATCCGGGTTACGCGTTGGGGCATCATGAGCCAGGTGGTCAGGCCGTACCCTTTGTCTCCCAGTAGCCAGCTCTGCCCTTCTGGTTGCTGCTGAAACATGGCAGATGTAGCGCTCTCGCGTAGGATGAACGCATCATAGGTGCTCCCAGGATATCTTGCATCGACTGACATGATGCGATGCATGTCGTCACACACGAGCTGTACATAAATGGAGTGGAAGCCTTTTCTGTTCCTGTACATCTCGGAATCCTCCAAATGTGCTTGCAAGGTGATGTGGGCACAATCAGTGCAGCCCTGTACATTTGGGAAGCCAGCAATCCCAGAAAAGTCCACAGCCCTGTCATGCATTGCCTGGGTGGTCATGGGGAACTTTATGTCGTCATTCTTCCAGGCATATAGTGCAGCAGTCACCTGCCGAATGCAGACATGTGTTGCATGTTGAGAAATGGCGCACACATCCCCAGTTGTAGCTTGGAAGGATCCGGATGCATAGAATTAAAGTGCAGCTGTAACCTTCACTTCAACTGACAAAGCATCCTCCTGATGCCTCTAGGTTGCAGGTCTGGTTTCACCAACTCACAGATCTCAGTTACAACTTCTTTGTGGAAACGCAGCCTTCTGACACAGTCTGCATCACTCAGGTACGAATGTCTGACTCGAGATACCTGAGGTGGGTACGGCCTCCTGCCCAGCACCCTACGGGCTCTGAGGTTCCTCATGCAATGACGTCGAATCAATTGTCTCCTCCGCAGCACCACGATGTAGAATGCTCGCACAATGTGTGGCATTGTCAGTATTGCCCCCATGCTTAAATTTTATCTTTGCAAGAAGCTCAAAATGGCAGGAAGGCAGGACAGGTTCTTTGTTCTCTCTCCCCAAGTTCTGTATGGACCACACCCAGGTCTGAGCAAACGCAGTGATCGGGAACCTACCCCCCATTGCAGTCTTGTAATTTCTTCCGATCGCGTTCAACAGCACCTTCCCCCCTGCCCTCCCACCCCAACTCTCCCGGGTTCATTGCAGTCTTGTGACTTCCAATCGCATTCAACAGCACCTTCGCCCCCACCCCGCTATACCCCTGGGCTCATTGCAGTCTTGTGATTTTGGCCGATCGCATTCAACAGCACCTGCCACCCGCTCCCCCCACCAAAAAAACCCCGGGTTAATTTGATGCCTAGTGCAGTCTTCCGATCACCACCTTCCCCCCCCCGGGCTTGTTTTGCAGCTGAGCCCCGAGTTCCTGTGTCCGGGTGTGGTGCCGATTCTGCTGCCGGATGCTCCAAACCTCCAGCCCTGTTTGAAGATGTTCGATGGTGGAGTGTGAGTTAAAAAAAATGAAAAGTTTAAAATTCCATCAAACTTCCATCTACTCTGTTGTAAGGTTAATAAAAATAATCATTATTATGCATATTTAAAGTGTTCTTATCGCCCTCCAAAACTTCGATGACAAACAATGGCGTCTTTCTGCGCCGATTTTTCAATGTGCGCTGCTTTCTCTTAACTCACCAGAAGGTTTTTCGGGAGTGGCCAGATACGCCGACCTCGGATAAATTTTTTGGGGGCAAACTTTGAAAAATGATAAAACTGCTGCAGACATGAGATAACACCCCATAAGACGTAAAAAAAAACTAACCTTAAAAAAATCGTAACTAACTCAGTTAGTTTGCGCAGATTCCTTGGGTAAACTTTAATTTAAAAACTTACGCCAAAAAAGTGGCCAGCGCCAAAAAAATGGCGCAAATGACCGGGGAAAATTGGCCTATTGTTATTAACCTGTTAAATGTATTTATATAGCAAAGCTCAAAATGAATAGGTCTTTAAACTGATGAAGAAATTTAACAGGGTAATTGCAGAGAAACAATTTCCTCTGATACCCTTACCTAATAAAAATCTATCGATCTGAGTCCTGAAAGCTCCAATTGACTCAACATTCACAGCATTTTGAGCAAGCAAGATCCAGATTTCCACTACCCTTTGTGTGAAAAGATTCTTCCTAATTTCACTCCTAAATAGCCCACCTTACATTTTAAGATTGTGGCCACTTGTTCTGGAAATCACTCACTCATAGGCAGTCCCTCGAAACGAGGATGACTTGCTTCCACACGAAAAAAGAATAAGTTCACAGGTGTTCCATTGAAGGACCTAAAATTCCAGGTCCTGAATTACATTCTGAAGGGTGGAAGATGCCCGTGTGTGGATTTTTTTTACGTGTGGTGGCCGTTGCACACCAGCCACCACACGGGCTTGACAGAGCTGGGTCTTGGTCCAGTGGCAAGAATTAACCAAAATGCTCTGCAACTACCCTGTTGAATTTCATCATCAGTTTAAAGACCGATTCATTTTGCACCTTGCTGTAGAAATAAATTTAACAGATTAATAACAATATAATAAAAAATAAAGCCCTTGAATTTCTGTAGGGGTCTTTCAGTCAGCTTCCAACTTTTTTTCTTGGGGGCTGGGGGAATGGAGGGGCAGTTCCTGCTGGTTTCCCATCAAGTTACAATGAAAAATATATTTTTTTAAAAGGGGCAATCTGACTTCAATCCGCCTCCAACCCGCCCACTTCCGGTTTTAACGGAGGCGGGTCTGGGGACGGGCAACCAACTTGCTTCCACAAGGTGCAGGAATGCTTCTCCCTCATTCACCAAGCTTCCCTCATGATGGGACCCCTGCTGTTATGTATCTGGACCTGTATATACTCTGTACAGCCACCAGAGGACTCATTCCCCGGAGTCCCAAGGTATCTTAAGAGTGCTGCACAGGTTGGAGAGGCACTCTGGAGACCTGCAATAAAAGACTACGGTCACACTTTACTTTGAGCTCACAGTGTTCAGTCTGACTCTTTCTCCATACATTACAACTGGCTGTGAGATACAGATAGCATACCCATGATTGGGAAACGTTTGTGGGGCAACTCGACCAATACTTCGTGGCCAACGAGCTAGATGGGGAAGAGAGCTCTGCCAAACGTAGAGCGATCCTCCTCACTCTCTGTGGGGCACCAACTTATGGCCTCATGAAGAATCTGCTCACTCCAGCGGAGAAATCGTACGACGGTTTGTGCACACTGGTCCGAGAGCATTTGAACCCGAAGGAAAGCGTTCTGATGGTGAGGCACCGGTTCTACACCGACAAAAGATCTGAAGGCCAGGAAGTGGCGAGTTATGTCGCCGAGCTAAGACGCCTTGCAGGACATTGCGAATTTGAAGGACATTTGGAGCACATGCTCAGAGACTTTTGCGTACTTGGCATTGGCCACGAAACCATACTTCGCAAACTTTTGACTGGAGAGACCCCAACCTTGAGTAAGGCCATAGCGATAGCCCAGGCGTTCATTGCGACCAGTGACAATAGAAAGCAAATCTCTCAGCACACAAGTGCTGCTACAAGTACTGTGAACAAAGTGATGTTGTTTTCGAATCATAACGGACAGGGCAGGTCACACATACCTGCAGCTACACGTTCGCAGATGTCTCAGAGGCCACCATCAAGGGTGATGAATGCAAGGCCATTAACACCTTGTTGGCGCTGCGGGGGTGATCATCGTTTCCATTCATGCCGATTCAAAGGATACATTTGCAAGGGCTGTGGAACAATGGGACACCTCCAATGAGTATGCAGGCGAGCTGCTAGGCGTGCTAAACCTGCAAACCACCACATTGCAGAGGAGGACAGATCCACGGAGGAACACAACAAAACAGAACCTCTGATAGAGGAGGCAGAGGTACATGGGGTGCACACATTCACCACGAATTGTCCCCCAATAATGCTGAAGGTTGAACTAAATGGACTCCCGGTGTCAATGGAGCTGGACACGGGCGCGAGCCAGTCCATCATGGGCAAAAAGACTTTCGAAAGGTTGTGGTGCAACAAGGCCTCAAGGCCAATTTTAACTTCAATTCACATGAAACTAAGAACTTACACGAAAGAACTGATTCCTGTAATCGGCAGTGCTACCGTATGGGTCTCCTACGATGGAGCGGTGGACAAGCTACCACTCTTGGTATTACCGGACGATGGTCCCACGCTGCTCAGCAGGAGCTGGCTGGGAAAAATATGCTGGAACTGGGATGATATCCGAGCACTATCCCCCGCTGACGACACTTCGTGTGTACAGGTCTTAAACAAATTTCCTTCGCTCTTCGAACCAGGCATTGGGAAATTCCAAGGAGCAAGAGTGTAGATCCACCTAATTCTGGGGGCCCGATCCATCCATCACAAGGCACGAGCAGGACCGTACATGATGAGAGAAAGGGTAGAGATCGAGCTCGACTGGTTACAAAGAGAGGGCATCATCTCACCGATCGAGTTCAGCGAGTGGGCCAGTCCTATTGTCCCAGTCCTCAAGGGAGATTTCAAAGTAAATATCAATCATTTCTCCCTGCAGGACCAATACCCACTTCCAAAAGACGATGACCTCTTTGCAACGCTGGCGGGAGGAAAGACATTCACGAAGCTGGATCTGACATCAGCCTACATGACGCAGGAACTGGAGGAATCATCGAAGGCCCTCACCTGCATCAACACGCACAAAGGTCTTTTTGCTTATAACATGTGCCCGTTTGGAATCCGATCAGCGGCGGCGATATTCCAGAGAAACATAGAAAGTTTACTGAAGTCGGTCCCGCACACCATGGTCTTCCAGGATGTCATCTTTGTCACAGGTCGGAACACAGTCAAGTATCTGCAGAACCTGGAAGAGGTTGTTAGTCGGCTCAACCACGTGGGGCTCAGGTTAAAATGCTCGAAGTGCGTTTTCCTGGTGCGTGAAGTGGAGTTCTTTGGAAGGAGGATTGCAGCAGACGGCTCACCAACGTGAAGACGGAGGCAATCGAGAACGCACCGAGGCCACAGAACGAGCTGCGGTCGTTCCTGGGACTCTTGAACTAATTTGGTAACTTTTTATCGGGTCTCAGCACCCTGCTAGAATCATTACATGTCTTACTACAAAAAGGGGGCGAATGGGTTTGGGGCAAAAGCCAAGAAAATGCCTTTGTAAAAGCGAGAAAATTGTTATACTCAAACAAATTGCTTGTGTTGTATGATCCATATAAGCGTTTGGTACAAGCATACGGTGCGTTGTTATATGGCGTCGGGTGTGTATTGCAACAAGCCAATGATTTCGGGAAATTGCAACCAGTTGCTTAGGCATCCAGGAGTCTGTCTAAGGCTGAGAGAGCCTACAGCATGATTGAAAAAGAAGCGTTAGCGTGTGTCTATGGGGTAAAGAAAATGCATCAATACCTGTTTGGGCTAAAATTTGAATTGGAAACTGACCATAAGCCACTTATATCCCTGTTTTCCGAGAGCAAAGGAATGAATACCAATTCATCGGCCTGCATCCAGAGATGGGCGCTCACGTTGTCCGCATACAACTATGCCATCCGCCACAGGCCAGGCAGGCACAGAAAACTGCGCCGATGCTCTCAGTAGGCTGCCATTGCCCACCACAGGGGAAATGGCACAGTCCGCAGATGTAGCCATTGTTATGGAAGCATTTGAGAGTGAGCAATCACCCGTCACTGCCCGGCAGATCAAAACCTGGACAAGCCAGGACCCCTTAATATCTCTAGTCAAAAGCTGTGTGCTTCACGGGAGCTGGTCCAGTGTCCCAGTGGAAATGCTGGAAGAGATAAAGCCGTTCCAGCGGCGCAAAGATGAAATGTCTATACAGGCAGACTGCCTTCTGTGGGGCAATAGAGTAGTGGTCCCCAAGAAGGGCAGAGACACCTTCATCCATGACCTCCACAGTGCCCACCCAGGCATCGTAATGATGAAAGCGATAGCCAGATCCCACGTGTGGTGGCCCGGCATCGATGCGAACTTAGAGTCCTGCGTTCACAGATGTAATACATGCTCACAGTTAAGCAAATTACCCAGGGAGGCGCCACTAAGTTTATGGTCTTGGCCCTCCAAACCGTGGTCTAGGGTACACGTTGATTATGCGGGCCCGTTCTTGGGTAAAATGTTTCTTGTGGTTGTAGACACATACTCCAGGTGGATTGAATGTGAGCTAATGTCGGCTAGCAATTCCGCTGCCACCACTGAAAGCATGAGGGCCATGTTTGCCACACATGGCTTACCCGGTGTCCTGGTGAGCGACAACGGGCCATGTTTTACCATTGTTGAGTTAAAAGAATTTATGACCAGCAATGGGATCAAACATGTCACATCTGCCCCGTTTAAACCAGCGTCCAATAGTCAGGCAGAGAGAGCAGTGCAAACCATCAAGCAAGGCTTGAAGAAGGTAACTGAAGGCACACTGCAGACTCGCCTATCCCGAGTTCTGCTTAGCTACTGCACGAGACCCCACTCACTCACTGGGATCCCACCTGCTGAACTGCTCATGAAAAGAGTACTTAAGGCAAGGCTCTCGTTAGTTCACCCTGATCTACATGAACAGATAGAGCGCAGACGGCTTCAACAAAGTGCATACCGTGATAGCACAAATGTGTCACGCGAGATTGAAGTCAATGATCCTGTATTTTTATTAAATTATAGACAAGGTCCCAAGTGGCTTCCCGGCACTGTCGTGGCCAAAGAGAGGAGCAGGGTGTTTCGGGTCAAACTTTCAAATGGACTCATTCACCAGAAATACTTCGACCAAATCAAACTCAGATTCACGGACTTTCATGAGCAATCCACTTTGGACCCTATCTTTTTTGATCCCCCAACACACACACCAGTGGCAACCGACACCGGTTGACCACGAAGCAGAACCCATCATCCACAGCAGCCCAGCAGGGACAACAAATGACTCAACAACACCAGCCTTCACACAGACGATCAACCAGGGCAAGAAGGGCCCCAGATCGACTCACATTGTAAATAGTTACACTATTGACTTTAGGGGGGAATGTTGTTATGTATCTAGACTTGTATATGCCAGAGGGCTCATTCCCCGGAGTCCCAAGGGATCTCATAATCCCCTGGGAGCACAGGTATTTAAGGAGGCTTCACAGGTTGGAGAGGCACTCTGGACACCTGCAATAAAAGACTAATGTCACACGTTACTTTGAGCCCACAGTGTTCAGTCTGACGCTTTCTCCATACACTGCACCTGCGATCGTCCAACCCCAATCTCACCGAATGTCCGACTCCACCTCCCCGGCTTGATGTCTAACCCGCCCCCCCATCATCATAGGCAGTCCCTAGAAAACGAGGAAGACTTGCTTCCAATCTAAAAGTGAGTTCTTAGGTGACTGAACAGTCCAATACGGGAATTATAGTCTCTGTCACAGGTGGGACAGACAGTCGTTGAAGGAAAGGGTGGGTGGGAAGACTGGTTTGCCGCATGCTCCTTCCGCTGCCTGCGCTTGTTTTCTGCATGCTCTCGGCAACGAGACTTGAGGTGCTCAGCGCCCTCCCGGATGCTCTTCCTCCACTTAGGGTGGTCTTTGGCCAGGTACTCCCAGGTATCGGTGGGGATGATGCATTTAATCAAGGAGGCTTTGAGGGTGTCCTTGAAATGTTTCCTCTGCCCACCTGGGGCTCGCTTGCCGAGTAGTGCGCTTGCTTTGGGAATCTTGTGTTGAGTGTGGTCAGTGCTTTGATGCTGGGGATGTTGGCCTAATCAAGGATGCAAATGTCGGTGCGTCTGTCCTCCCAGGAGATTTGCAGGATCTTGCGGAGACATCGCTGGTGGTATTTCTCCAGCGATTTGAGGTGACTACTGTATATGGTCCACGTCTCTGAGCCATACAGGAGGGCGGGCATCACTACAGCCCTGTAGACCATGAGCTTGGTGCCAGATTTAAGGGACTGATCTTCGAACACTCTCTTCCTCAGGTGGCCAAAGGCTGCACTGACGCACTGAAGGCGGTGTTGAACCTCATCGTCGATGTCTGCCCTTGCTGATAATAGGCTTCCGAGCTATAGAAAGTGGTCCACGTTGTCCAGGGCCGCGCCGTGGATCTTGATGATTGGGGGGCAGTGCTGTGTGGTGGGGTCAGGTTGGTGGAGGACCTTTGTCTTACGGATGTTTAGTGTATGCCCATGCTTTCCTACGCCTCAGTGAAGATGTTGACTATGACTTGGAGTTCAGTCTCTGAATGTACGCAGACGCACGCATCGTCCGTATATTGTAGCTCGATGACAGAGGTTGGGACGGTCTTGGACCTGGCCTGGAGATGACGAAGGTTGAACAGATTCCCACTGGTTTTGTAGTTTCATTCCACTCCAGCGGGGAGCTTGTTGAGTGTGAGGTGGAGCATGGCAGTGTGAGGTGGAGCGAGGAAGATCGAGAAGAGGATTGGCTCGATGACCCCGGTCCGGACGTGGATTGGGTCTGTGCGGGATCCATTGGTAAGGATCACGGCATGCATATCGTCGAGCAGCAGTTGGAGGATGGCGACAAACTTTTGGGGGAAGCCAAAACGGAGGAGGATGCTCCATACTCCCTCGTGGTTGACAGTGTCAAAGGCCTTTGTAAGGTCAAAGAAGGCCATGTACAAGGGTTGCTGCTGTTCCCTGCATTTCTCTTGCAGTTGTCGCGCCATAAAGCTCATGTCTGTTGTACCCCGTAATGGACGAAATCCGCACTGTGACTCCGGGAGGAGCTCCTCAGCCACAGGGAGAAGACGGTTGAGGAGGATTCTAGCAATGACTTTCCCAGTGGCTCATAACAGGGAAATTCGTTTGTAGTTGCCGCAGTCGTACTTGTCCCCTTTTTTATAGATGGTCACGATTACTGCATCTTTGAGATCTCCCGGCATGCTCTCCTCCTTCCAGATGAGAGAGATGAGGTCATGCATTCGTGCCAATACCTCCTCTCTGCCATACTTCAGTGCCTCAGCAGGGATTCCATCTGTTGTGTATGCAATAACTCAATAAACTGAATACTGTAAACTCCGAACAGGTAGAAACCTGGTTCTACTTTATTAGGGCCTAAAGTGATCACAGTACAAGATGACTGGCCTTTTATACCTGGGCCGCACACATGTGCGCACAGCCCAATGTCCTCCGACAGTGGCGCCACCTGGTGGTTAGTAAAGCCAAGCATACATACATGACAATATCCCCCTTTAAGATATTAGTAACGATCTTTTTACAAATTGAGATGGCCCGGGGCTTTCCACTCCCCAGTTGAACTTCTCAGTTCAACTCCAGCCTTGGGCGAGCGTTCTGAGTCTGTTATGACTGGGGGCTGGGTAGCCGATCTGATGGGAGTGGCAATGACCACGTCAGGGATTGAAAGTCCAGGTTCATTGACCATATCAGTGATTGAAAGTCCAGATTCATTGATGACAGCGGAGTCCTCTGATGACTGAGGGTAGGTTGGTTGGTCACTGATTGAGTCTTCCTCAGACTGTTCCGGTTTATCCGTGTGCTGTAGCTTTATCTGATCGACATGTTTCCTGCATGTCTGCCCATTCTTGAGCTTAACAATAAACACTCTGTTACCCTCCTTGGCCGTAACAGTACCAGCGATCCATTTGGGACCTTGACCATAATTCAGTACATACACAGGATCATTGATAGAAATGTCGCGTGACACAGTAGCGCGATCATAATACCCTTGCTGACTTTGACGTCTGTATTCGACACGATTATTCAAGTCAGGGTGGACAAGAGAGAGCCTGGTCTTGAGACCTCTCTTCATCAATAGTTCAGCAGGGGAGATCCCAGTAAGCGTATGGGATCTTGTCCTGTAACTATGCAATATGTGTGACAAACGAGTTTGCAGTGAACTTTGAGTTACTCATTTCATACTGTGCTTGATGGTTTAGACCGCATGCTCTGCTTGTCCATTTGATGCGGGTTTGAATGGTGCTGACCTCACATGTTACCATTGAGTTTCATGAACTCTTGAAACTCCATACTGGTGAAGCAAGATCCGTTGTCGCTTACAATGATGTCAGGCAGACCATGCGTAGAAAAGATGACACGAAGGCTCTCAATGGCAGCTGTGGATGTGCTGGATGACATGATTGTACACTCTATCCACTTGGAATAAGCATCCACCACAACTAAGAACATCTTTCCCAGGAAGGGACCTGCAAAATCGATGTGGATCCTGGACCACGATTTAGATGACCACGACCACAGACTCAGTGGCGATTGCGCTGGTGCTTTACTTAGCTGCATGCAAGTGTTGCACTGATGCGCACACAATTCCAGATCAGAATCAATTCCAGGCCACCATACATGAGACCTGGCAATGGCTTTCATCATGACAATACCGGGATGCGTGCTATGTAGATAATGCACAAAAAAAAATGTTCTGCCTTTTTTGGGCATAACAATATGATTACCCCACAGTATACAATCTGATTGAATGGATAGTTCGTCTTTGCGACGGATGTAAGGTTTGGTCTCCTCACACATTTACTTGGGTATGGCAGACCAATCACCACTAAGGATACAATGTTTCACAACCGATAATATAGAGTCCTGGCTGATCCAGGTCTTAAATTGTTGGACCATGACAAGAGTTACTTCACTTTCAAAGGCATCCATGACTAACAGAAAGTCTGCCGGTTGTGGCAACAGCAGCAGGCTCAATGCATCGGCACAGTTCTCAGTGCCAGGTCTGTGGCGAATGACATAATCATAGGCAGATAATGTCAGCGCCCACCTCTGGATGCAGGACAATGCATTGGTATTGATACCTTTGTTTGCTGAAAACAATGAAATGAGTGGCTTGTGATCCGTTTCTAGTTCAAACCGAAGACCAAACAGTTCTGATGCATCTTTTTAACCCATACACAGGCTAGTGCTTCTTTTTATACACTGCTGTAGGCTCGTTTCGCTTTTGACAAACTTTTTGAAGCATATGCAACAGGCTGTAATTTGCCCGACTCATTAGCTTGTTGGAGCACGCAACCAACTCCATATGACAAAGCATCACAGGCCAATACTAGATGCTTACACGGATCATAATGTACCAGCAGTTTGTTAGAGCAAAGAGAAAGCTCTATGCTCTATCTTGAGACGCAACCCAAACCCAGTTGTCGCCTTTTCTTAGCAGCATATGCAGTGGCTCTAATAAGGTGCTCAATCTAGGTAAGAAATTACCGAAGTAGTTGAGTAGACCAAGGAACGAACGCAGCTCCGTCACATTCTGAGGCTTGGGTGCATTTTTGATGGCCTTGGTTTTCGAGTCCGTAGGCCTGATACCGTCAGCAGCAATTTTCCTCCCCAGAAATTCGACTTCCGGTGCCATGAAGTCACACCGAGCATTTCAGTCTGAATCCCACTTTGTCCAGACGATGTAGAACCTTTTCCAGGTTGTTCAGATGTTCAGCGGAGTCACTACCTGTGACCAGGATATCATCTGGTTCTTCGACGTCTCGACCAGCTTCTATGTCATGTAGGCCGACGTCAGATTCAGTTTTGTGAATGATATCCCCCCGACTAGCGTTGCAAACAGGTCAACAGCCTTCGGTAACGGGTATTGATCCTGTTTTGAAACTCAGTTGATTGTAACCTTGTAGTCTCCACAAATCCTGACAGTGTGATCACTTTTCAACATGGGAACAAAGGGGCTGGCCCATTCGTTAAATTCGACCGGTGATATGGTCCTTTCACACTGGAGTCCAGGAGAGTCCAGAACCAGGGGACATAGTCTTAGGATAAAGGGCAGGCCATTTAGGACTGAGATGAGGAGAAACTTCTTCACTCAGAGAGGTGTTAATCTATGGAATTCCCTGCCACAGAGAGTTGTTGATGCCAGTTCATTGGATATATTCAAGAGGGAGTTAGATATGGCCCTTACAGCTAAGGGGATCAAGGGGTATGGAGAGAAAGCAGGAAAGGGGTACTGAGGGAATGATCAGCCATGATCTCATTGAATGGCGGTGCAGGCTCGAAGGGCCGAATGGCCTACTCCTACACTTACTTTCTATGTTTCTATGTTTTTATGAGTCTGTTCAGTTCGATTTCAACCTTCTCCCTCATCATGTATGGAACTGCCCGAGCTTTATGATGGACGGGTCTTGCATCTGAGTCCACATGGATAGGCACCTTGGCTCCCGTGAAATTGACGATGCCTGGTTCAAACAGCAAGGGGAACTTGCTCAGCACGTGAGAAAATGGAGTATCCTCCTCCAATGACAACACTTTGATCTCGTTCCTGTTCCATTTGATTTTTTCTAACCAGTTCCTGCTGAACAGAGTTGGACCATTGCCTGGAACAATCCATAACGGTAAATCGTGAACCGCACCATCATACGACACCTTGATTACTGCACTGCCAATCACCATTATGAATTCTTTAGTATACGTACGCAACTTGGCATTGACTGGACTCAGCTTAGCCCTCACAGCCTTAGTATCCCACAGCCTGTCGAATGTCCTCTGGCTCATTATTGATTGACTCGCACCCGTGTCCAATTCCATCGATACCGGCACACCATTAAGTTTTATATTAATCATTATCGGTTGGCTCTTTGTTAGGAATGAATACAATCCATACACTTCCTCCTCTGGTATCTCGGATTGCATATCCAGATCCGCGCTAGACTGGTCATCGTCCTCCATGTGATGTGTCGCAGCATGCTTGCTCAGTTGCGGACACAGGCGCTGGAGATGCCCCACTCTCGAACAGCCTTTACAAATATACTGTTTGAAGTGACACTGATGATGCCGATGATTTCCCCCACAACGCCAACATGGTGATATCGGATTCATTCCCATTGGCAGACTTTGAGCAGCCGCCGGTTTCGCGTATGCAGTCGGGTAGGCCCTGCCACATGCAGCTCTGCCAAACGATGATACTATCTTTTTTATAGTCCTTACTGAGTCCCGATTTTTCAATGATATCTGCTTTAAGCTTTTGTCCATCGTCATGCATGATTGGGCAATCGTGATGGCCTTGCTCAAATCCAGCGTCTCTGCCGCCAGTAGCTTATGCAGGATCACCTCGTGGTTGATCCCGATTACAAAGAAGTCCGCAGCATGTCTGCCAACGCAGTTTCAAACTTACACGGTCCAGATAAACGTCTTAGCTTGGCAACGAATTCCGATACATCCTGGCCCTCAGAACGAACGAGCGTATAGAATCGATATCTTGAGATGATGATGCCTTCATCCAGAGCACACAATGTTTCATAGTCCTTGTCCATTGGACTTAAGGGCGAGAGGAGATTCTTTATGAGTCCATAGATTTTCGTACCGCAAACCGTGAGGAGGACCACCGGGCGTCGAACCGCGTCTGCCTCTTTCTCCATTTTGTTGGCCACGAAGTACTGGTTCAAGCGGGCTACAATGTCTTCCCAATCTTCCCCCTTCATGAAATGCTCCAGAATTCTAATTGTGCTCATTATTGCATGCGAAGTTCTTGTTACCTCGTCGCCAAATGTTGTGTATACAATAATTCAATAGACTGAGTACTGTAAGCTCCGAACAGGCACAAACCTTGCTCTACTTTATTGGGGCCCAATGTGATCACATTGCAAGATGGCTGGCCTTTTATACCTGGGCCACACACACATGAACACAGCCCAATGACCTCCGAAAGTGGTGCCATCTGGTGGCTAGTAAACCCAAGCATACATACATGACACCATCCGCTCCCATTGCCTTGTTGTTCTTGAGCTGGCGGATGGCCTTTTCTACCTCGTGCAGGGCTGCGGTTTTGCTGAGATGCTGGCGGGTAGCATGCTGTGGGATGGAGTTGAGGACAGTCGAGTCAAATGCAGAGTCTCGGTTAAGGAGATCTTCGAAGTGTTCCTGCCAGCGGGTCCTGACTGCCTCGGTGTCCTTGATTAGTGTCTCCCCATTCTTGGCCAGCAGTCGGCTGGGGCCTTGGGTGCTTGAGCCATAGGTGGCCTTGACTACGGTGAAGAATCCTCGCACATCATGGCTGTTGGTCAGCTGCTGAATCTCCTGTGCTTTTTCCACCCATCATCTATTCTTTAAGTCACGGGTTTTTTGTTGGACTTCGGCCTTAAGCCATCTGTAAAGCTGCTTTGCTGCTCCCGAATTGGGTTGTTGTTTTAGGTTCAGAAATGCCCTGCGCTTGCGCTTTATTAGTTCTTGGATCTCCTGGTCACTCTCATCAAACCAGTCCTGGTGTTTCCTAGTCGAGTGACCGAGCGTCTCTTCACAGGCGCTGGTTAGGGTAGCCTGGAGGGCAGACCAAGCGCTTGTGGGCATTCTCGAGGTCCTCAAGGGTCGCCAGGTTAGCAATGAGGCCTTGGCTGTATAGTGCTCTCTTAGCTGGGTCTTAAGGCGAAGCTGTTTCCAGTGGCAGAAGGGTTTGGTAACCACAGGTTAAAGGTAATTGGCAAAAGATCCAGAGGCGACATGAGGGGGAGAAAAATTACACACCGAGTTGTTATAATTTGGAATGCACTGACTGAAAGGATGGTGGAAACAAATTCAATAAGTTTGCAGGGCTATGGGGAAAGAGCAGGGGAGTGGAACTAATTAGATAGCTCTTTCAAAGAGCCGGCATATGGGCTGAATGGCTGTATCATTCTATGATTGTTCAAGCTCCCACTGGTTGCAAATATTATTGCCTTACACTTATGGGCTTGATACTTGTACAACTTTTGAGCAGTTACGATAGTGTATTGGTGATGCTACTAGACTAGTAATTCAGAGGTTTGGACTTATAATCCAGAGAATGTGAAATCAAACAGTTTGAGAATTAGAATTTTTTTTTTAACCGGAAATAAAAAGCTGGTATTAGTAAAAGTGATCATGGAGCCGTTGGATTGTTTTAAAATCCCAACCGGTTGCTTTTGGGAAGGAAACCTGCCGCCCTTACCCAGTCTGGCCTATATGTGATTCCAGACCCCCATTGATGTGGTTGACTCTTAACTGTCCACTATAGTGGCCTAGCAAGACACTCAGTTGTATCAAACCACTGCGGTTCAAGAAGGTTCCTCACCACCTTCTGAGGGTAACTAAGGATGGGCAATAAATCCGGCCTTGTCAGCGACCTCCACATCCTGAGAATGAATTATTTTAAAAAGTTGGTGGGGGTGAACAGCTGAGGTCTTACAGGCTTCCTTCATGCCATGACACAATTTCCTTTGCCTGCACATCCTTTCTGAGATGGAACTGAACGAGGAACGTGTTCAGTGCTGGGATTACCTCCCAGTTGTCAAACTGACAGGATACTCTCTTCCTCTCTGGAAGATGTGCTTTTTCAGATAATTACTAATTATGATGTGCTCACTGTACTGAACTATATTTCATTCTGTGGTCAGTATATAGTCTATAGATTCATCTGCTGGTCATGCTGCATCCATTACTTACAGTGAATATTGTGTATTCCATTGTTCCATGGTGTACACCTGCTTTTTATGATACAAATGACATGGCTCTTGCCAGCTGGGTGCCGTTTAAGGGGGTAATAACCTAGTCCATGATTCCTCAATATATATGCATTGTTTATAGGTATTACTAGCCTGTCCCAGAATTCTTCAGTGTGCACTTAGTGTTCATGGGTACAAATTTACCTGCTCGGTGAGGGAATGAACAACCAATCCCATTACTCCTCAGTATATATATGCTGTTCATGGATATGACTCTTGCATCCCATGATTCCTCAGTGTGTACCTACAGTTCATGTTTATGTGGCATATCCCATGATTCCTCTGTGTGCACACATTGTCAATGTACAAAAAGAACATATTCCATATGTAATATCTGTAAGCTTGTAATGTTTGTAGCTCCACACTGTGGATGTGGACATATTGTGTACTGCAAGTGCAGGGTTAATAATAAACAGCCCAGGCAGATTTCTGGAGACTTCCAAGAGAGCTGCCTGCCATGTTAGGAAGCTGTATGTGCTGTGCTTTGTGACTATATCACACCATGGTTCCCTAGTGTGTCCTCGTTGCATTTGTTGATTCCTGCCTGTGTTTTCTTTCACAGGGGAACCTAATGTTTATCACAGAGAGTGATGCTGCCTCAATCAGCAATGGTTATCTGGTCTCACACATCGCAGAGATCACCATGACGGAACCAGACACTCTGAGGAAGACTCTTCTCCAACGTACCGTAGCTACAGGAGGGGGTGAAGTGATTGAAAAGGGTCACACGGTACAGGAAGCTACATACGGCAGAGACGCCTTTGCTAAGGTAAAGGAATGCCCTAACGAGACCGGGGGCTTCTTTCATTCGGATGTTGTCAGAGCCCTTACCTACGCCACATATCCCCCTAAAAGTTAAATTGTCAGCCTTGACTCAATGGTAGCACTCTCACCTCTGAGTCAGAAGGCTGTGGGTTCCACTCCAGTTCTGAGGGAGTGCTGCACTGTCAGGGTATTTTAAAATCTCAGTCTGACTGACTACTTTCTTCAACATAGTTTTAACCGTTCTACCAGGCCTGACACTTGCGGGTGCTTTGGATGTGGAATTTCTGTTCTATCCCTAACATAGCACACATTTCTTTCATGATCTGGTCCACAAATCACGCTCGATTATCACTGTCGGTCACCTAAATCTCCCCAACTTGAAATAATTGGTTCCATAATCACTTCGAGCTGATACTTACAAAACAAATACAGCATCAGGTCTTTACATGCAGCACTTTAATGCGGCAAATAGAAGGGGCTAATTACTCGTTCACTGTGCAAAACCTTGGGATTGTGGAGGAATCAGCCAGCGCAACAGTTTCAGACATGCTGCAAAGTCAATTACAAAAAAGTGCTTTGAAAAAGTTCAAACTGTAACTTTGTAATTCTCCAAAGTTGCTTTTACTATTATTTAAAACTCTTGATGCATTTTAGTGGTGGCATAATGTAAATTGCAGTCAAAATAAATCCATTCCACTAGTCTTAAATTTAAAAAGTATAAAGCCAAGCACTTTTATGAAAGCACCAAATGTTTTCCTTAAATCTCTCAATTCCTGGAGGCACAAGCTTAAATGGAAATGAACATACTTTGTATAACCACATTCACTTTCCCATAACAACCCCTGCAGGGGCCAGATTTTCGCCAGGTTTGCGACTGGATTGTCGCCGCGATTTGACCCTCAGCGGCGAAAACCCACTCGGCGGGATCCTCGGGTACCTCTTTGCGGCGGCACTTCCAAGTACCATTGGGGAGAGGTGCGCGACGTGCAACGAGACAGATTACATTTGTGTCATATTTTCATCACTCTTCCGACCCGTACGCCGCGCCCAGAATACCGACAGGTTAAACCTGTCGGTGCAGTCCTGCCAACAGCGCTAAATATGAAAACCTGCAAAAAAGGTAAGTTAAAGTTTTATTTTAAAATTATTTTTCAGCGATTTTGTAGCTAAGGGTTTTGTGAATGTTTTTTGAATGTTTTTTTGAATTTTATTTTTTAAATTTTTTCCCCCCGCTCCCAAGGCCTCGCCCGCAGCGTTCTCGGCCCCAGACTAAAGTTGCCGAAATTCACGGATTGCGTTGCGAATCGTCGTAAAGGCCGAAAGTTCGGTCTAAAAATGATAAAGCAACGAAAACGGTAATTTTGGCGTAAAACTACCGTTTTCGCTGAAAACTGAAAATCTAGCACCCCAGGTACCTTTATCACACTCAATCCTTTACTCTCATCCACCTTAAAATATTCATACTTTGTTATGAGTTGAGTAACTCAAAAGTGCTAAATTTTATGTGATAATCCCAAGTCGCATGCCCAAGAAATATCAACATAGTTAAAATAATTGTCTGTCTGTAGTGGCCATCCACAGAAAACCAGTATCTATCATTTGCTAATGTGATGAGACACTCGCTCTGTTAACATCAGTTTTCAGATCCAACAATAGAAGAACACAATCTCATAAAAATAACGCATATTTGTATATATATGTGGAGAAAACAATTGACAAACTTAAGACAGCATATAATCATAGAAAATACAATGTTCAAATGCTTATATGAATTCCTAAAAGCTACAACAGGGACGACAGAGGGTTAAACTGCTTTTCGATCTGTGAGACACTGCAGCATGAAACAGCAGAAAATAGGACACACATTAGTCTCTTACTTCAATCCTGTTTTCTCACAACAATTTTAATTTCTGATGTTTTCTGTGAGATTTGAATTTCTTTCTCTTCCTAAATTTGTTCTTACTCTTTGCATATTTAACAAAGGAATTTTTGCATAACTACTTTACAACCTCTGTTTGCTGCAAAAGGGCAAATGCAAACTCCTCAGCCTCCAGCACAGTTTCTTGACTTCCTCTTTGTTAAACAATAGTCGGGGTGTAATGGCATAGAGAAGATGAGGAAGGGGTCACTGAGGAACTCGTCGAAAGTCCCAGTAAATTTCTCGTTTGCTAAATCATTACAACAGCCTCTCTCACTCCTGCAGCTCCCAGACCACAACTCCCAGGCCACAACCCCCAGATTATCTTTACACCTCTCACATTGTCCCTTTTCACTCTTAGTTTTCAGACGTACCCTTTAACAGAAACTTCATTCATTTCTGAACAAGCTGCTGTTGCTTGTTGGTTAACAATCTTATCATTAAACTATTGGATTTCCTTCTCCTGTGCTTCTTTTTCTAAGTGTTTTTGCTCATTTTCTTTTTCTTTTAACTCGTTCATGAAACATTTAATTCTGTGCAACCAGTGCTTTTGCCACAATAAACATGTCGTGTATTACAGCAGTCTCAGTCCTGACCTTCTGAGAGACATCTTTAGACCACTTACACTCTTTCTTAATACCTTTATTTGTGTTGGAATAGGCCAGGTATCACATGGTGAGAATATCCTAGGTATCACGTGGTGAGAACAGGCTGGGTATCACGTAGAATCATAGAAATTTACAGCATGGAAGGAGGCCTTTTCGGCCCATCGTGTTCGTGCCGGTCGACAAAGTGCTATCCAGCTTAATCCCATTTTCCAGCTCTTGGTCCATAGTCCTATAGGTTATGGCACTTCCAGTGCATAACCAGGTACTTCTTAAATGTGGTGAGGGTTTCTGCCTCTACCACCCATTCCGGCAGTGAGTTCCAGACTCCCACCACCCTCTGGGTGAAATAAATTCCCCTCAAATCCCCTTTAAACCTCCTACCAATTACTTTAAATCCTGGTTGTTGTCCCCTCTGCTAAGGGAACTAGGTCCTTCCTATCCACCCTATCTAGGCCCCTCATAATTTTATACACCTTAATAAGGTCTCCCCTCAGCTTCATCTGTTCCAAAGAAAACAAACCCAGCCTATCCAATCTTTCATCATAGCTAAAATTCTCCAGTCCAGGCAACATCCTCATAAATCTCCTCTGAACTCTCTCTAGTGCAATCACATCTTTCCTGTAATGTGGTGACCAGAACTACACGCAGTACTCTAGCTGCGGCCTAACTAGTGTTTTATACAGTTCATGCATAGCCTCACTGCTCTTATATTCTATACCTCGGCTAATAATGGCAAGTATTCCGTATACCTTCTTAACCACCTTATCTATCTGGTCTGCTACCTTCAGGGATCTGTGGCCATGCACTCCAAGGTTCCCTTTGTTCTTCTATACTTCTCAGTGTTCTACCATTTATTGTTTATTCTCTTGCCTTGTTAGCCCTCCCTAAATACATTACCTCACACGTCTCTGGATTGAATTCCATTTGCCACTGTTCTGCCCACCTGACCAGTTCATTGATATCTTCCTGCAGTCTATAGCTTTCTTCTTCATTATCAAACACACGGCCAATTTTTGTATCATCTGCAAACTTTTTAAATATACCCTCTACATTCAAGTCTATTTAATTGATATATATCACAAAAAGCAAAGGACCTAGTACTGAACCCTGAGGAACCCTACTAGAAACAGCCTTCCAGACACAAAAACACCAATCAACCATTACCTTTTGCTTCCTGCCTCTGAGACAATTTTGGATCTAACTTGCCACTTTGCCTTGGTTCTCATGGGCTTTTACTTTCATGACCAATCTGCCATGTGGGACCTTATCAAAAACCTTTGCCTAATCCAAATAGACTACATCAAACACACTACCCTCATCGACCCTCCTCGTTACCGCCTCAAAAAATTAAATCAAGTTAGTCAGACACGACCTTCCCTTAACAAATCCGTGCTGACTGTCCTTGATTAATTTGTGTCTTTCCAAATGAGAATGATGCCTGTAATTATTTGGTCTATCCATTTCTCCCTTTTTAAACAACGGTACAACGTTAATAGTCCAACATTAGCAGTCCTCCAGTCCTCCGGCACCACATGGACAAAGCCTCGGCTAGTTCTTCCCTTGCTTCCCTTAACAGCCTGGGATACATTTCATCCAAGTCTGGAGACTTATCCACTTTCAAAGATGCTAAACCCCTTAATACTTCCTCTCTCACTATGTTTATTTCATCTAATATTCCACACTCCTCCTCCCTGGTGAGAACATCAGATGATGAGAATAGGCCACGTAGGTAACACATGGTACGAGACGTGTTGTACCTGACCAGTGCGTCTCACATGGGACAGTATAGCGGAAACTTTACTCTGTATCCAGCCTGTATTGTACTCAGGATGGGACAGTATAGAGGGAGATTGTGTTTGTATCGAAGCCATTTAATGTGAAAGAAATAAGAAGCAGTGTTTCCTCTCTGAAGTAAACAAATGCTGCTCTGTCTCCACCTTCCTCCCCTTCACAGGCCATTTATGAACGGCTGTTTTGTTGGATTGTGAACCGGATCAATGAAGTCATCGCAGTAAATGGTTATGACCCGCGCATTCATGGCAAGAATACTGTAATTGGAGTGCTGGATATCTATGGATTTGAGATCTTTGACAACAACAGGTACAACGCACAGTGACTTTACATGCGAATACATAGGCATTGCAGCAGATTCTTATAACTTTCAAGGGTAAAGCAAACCCTATTGGTGCTGATTCTACGATCGGACACTCACAGCGATTGCTAATCGAGGAATTCTGGGGCCGAAATTCACCCCCGCCGGAAACGGGTCGCACCTACTACTTTTTCTGTGTTTTCACCGCCGCGGTGAATGCAGTGGCCTCTTGCGCGAAATTCAGCTCTTTTTTATCGAGCAGGGTGGAAGTTGGTCATAATGGGGGCAGAAGTGGGGGCAGGAGCGGAGTCTCCGTCATAAGAGGAGCGGAAGTAGGGGCAGGCAGAGTGACTGGCGCTGTCAGTCATCAGCGTAGCACTAATGACATCATCACGTTGGCGTGCCACCACATCTCTCCTATTCACTTAAAGAGGAGAGCCATTGTGAGCTCTGCGACTATCTTAGTTAGGTCCACTGGGCCACCAGGGAGGGATTCGGCTGGGCCAGTGGCCTGGCACCCTAACCCTAACCCTAACCCAAGAGGGGGTGCCAGGCTGCCTGTTGGCGGCCCGGACGAACCCGGCGGCATAATTGTCGGGCCGACCTGGCAGACGAACGACAAAAAAAATAAGATAGCGGCCTCGGCAGTGTGCCCTCCTCTTTAATGGCGGCCACACCGCCATTTTGCAGAAACTGCAAACACAGTGCACCGACAGAAAAAACTGTTGGGGGCCCCGCGCGGTGGCCACAAGATTTTTTTTAGGTGAATCTTGCTTGCGGTGCGGGATATCGACAGTGCGCGCTTTGATGGCACACTTAGGAGGCTTTAGCAGCAGTGGGGTGGAAGTGGGGACCACCGGAAAAACCACCGATGAGAATTTCGCGAGCAGCAGCCATTTGATAAAAATTGGCGGCCATTCGATACCGGCGTGTGGCCGTCGCTTTCCGGCAGTAACAAGCCTTATCGGGAGGCTGAATTTCAGCCTCCGGGTCTGGAGACCAGAAAGAACCAGCGAGAATTTTGCTTGAGATCAGGGAGACCAGCAAGAGTCGGGGTTTAGGTCAAGGAGACAAGCCGGAGTCAGGGTTTTGTTCCTGAGTCTAGCAGAGTTCAGGGTTACAGGTCAGGGAGACCAGGGTGAAGGTGGTGGAATCACAGCTTAACACTTGGCTATCGAGGCTAATCATCACATTCTTAAAAAGGAAACATTGGTTTTATCTCACTATTCTGGGAACTTGATGGCATCATCTAAGTGGACCAATCAGAAGCCAAATCCTCCCTGTGTGAAACAAAGTATCAGGAAATGTCATTTATCTGTCGATTTTCATTCTGCACTGATTCCCCTTCCATCATGGTGAATTATGAGGTTCCGTTGTACAATTTCCTTGGATATATTTACTAATCCAATTATAATGATCTTACTCCAAATCTGGTCAGTCACCAGCAATTGTTCCACCTCCAGAACTTTGGTCCCTTGTGCTCAAATCCACCTCCCTCTGATTCCAAAACCCTAACTCACATCTTCATAATTGCAAAAATTGATTTTTCAGATGTTTTCTTTGCTCGTCTTCTATCCTTTACTAACTTTAGTTTCCAAAACATCTATAGGAAATGGCAGACTTATCAAATGAGTAGTTTGTATCCATTTTCACATTGGAGGAAGAGGACAAAATGCCAGCGGTACAAGTCAAGGGAAGGAACTTGGTGGATTTAATATAAGTAAAAAATTGGCAATGGAGAAAATAATGGGGCTTAAGTTAAACACATCTCTAAGACCTGATGGCTTCCACCGCAAGGTATTAAAAGAAATAGGTGACAAAATTTCAGATACAATTGTCATAATTTTTTTAAGTTATCTAGACTCAAGAATTGTGCCTTTGAATTGGAAAATTGCAAATTACTTAGGAAGGGAGGGAGAGAGAAACTAGGAAACTTCAAACTTATCAGTCTAACATTAGTTATGGGGAAGTTACGAGAATTTATCATCAGAGCTAGAGTTTCTGTGCATTTAGACGAGTTGATCCAAGAGTTGTAGGGCTCAGTTAGGTTACAGAGATAGGGTGGGGCGAGGCTATTGAGGGATTTGAATGTAAGGATGAGAATTTTGAAATCAATGTAGGTCAGCGAGCGATGGCTGAATTGGACTTGGTGGGAGTTAGGATAGAGGCAGCAGAGTTTGGATAAGCTCAAGTTGATGGAGAGTGGAAGATAGCAGGCTGGCCAGAAGGGCATTGGAATACTTGTCTGAAGGTAACATAAGTATGGGTGAGGGTTTTAGCAGCAGATGTTCTGAGATGGGGTGGAGACGGGCGATATTATGGAGTTGGATGCAGTGGTCTTGGAAGCTTTGCAGCTCATCACCCATGCCTTCATGTCCCTCTCCTGAAGCTTCCCATCTTTTGCAAGGTGTTGCTGCTCTCAGGTATCAATCTCCATGAGGATAAGATGTATAAATACAAGATATTAAAGGAAGTGCTAATATTTTGGTATGATCTTTCCACAGTTTTGAACAGTTCTGTATAAATTACTGCAACGAGAAGCTTCAACAGCTCTTCATTGAGCTGATCCTGAGGCAGGAGCAAGCAGAGTACCAGAGGGAGGGCATCGAGTGGCAATATGTAAGTCACTGCAGAATGGGGAGCGATTTATCTGTACAATGCAAAGCTGAGAAGATTAAATGTGGACCTGATGGAGGTCTTCAAGTTTATGAACGTCTATGATGGGGTAAATAGGAAAGAAAAGGTTGGTGTTCTCCCATCGATCCCCGCCCGACCTCCACTCCCCCCACGCCCAGTTTCCAGTCTGCACAGCAGTGTCCCGAAGGATGCCTTAGACGTGACATCCCCCAACAATGTTGCAACAACACAATAGGGGGTTGGGGAGTTTGATGGTCTCAAAGATGGGGAGTATGGCATCTTATCACCCAGAATAAGGCCCTCTCCCTTCACTAAGCTGTTACAGTCACTTCCAAAGCCCTCTTGCTACCTCCCTATGGCAAAAGCTGAGTTATGTGAGGTGAACCCACCACCAACCCCTGCCCCAATGCCCCCACCACCATTGACATACAAGCAGGAGTGGTGGAGGAGTGACAGGGAAAGAAATCCAAGTCAGGGCTGTGAGCTGGCAGTAGGCCTCATTGTCCACATTTTCTGCTCCAATCCTACCAAAATTGGGCAGGGTCACCTGAGGAGAATTCCAGCTGGTGAATCATCATGACGGTAATGAGAGATCATAAATTTAGAATAAATCTTCTCTTATAGTCTCCCAAAGGCTTTCCTAAAGATCATATGCATTTTATCCACCGTATTTCCCCGAGGTGGGTGGGGTGGCTTGACCCATCCACCTCCACGGAGGTGTGTGGGGGACCTGACCCATCCACCTCCATGGCACGAACCTGGTATTGCAGTACTTCCAGGAACGGTGCAGTGGCTCTAGGCCTTTTGGCTAAGAGCATTGGCGCAGAGTGATCCTTGGCGTGTGCAAGGTGACCTCTGGCGTTTGTGATTTGACAAAGAATTGGAACGATTGGCTACGAATTAAAAAAAAAAAAAAAAAAAATTCTCCCCTTCTACCATGTGGGCTTAGCTCCATGGATTGGCATTCCCCAAGTGTCCCAAGGATGGAGTGGTATGTGCTTGACTGCTGATAGCTGCTTTCCTTTCTGCCTTTTCATCGCCCAGATTGACTACTTCAACAATCAAATCATTGTGGATTTGGTCGAACTGCCACACAAAGGAATCATCGCTATCCTGGATGAGGCCTGTAATAATGTCGGGAAGGTGACAGACACCATACTGGTGGACACCATGAACTCCAAGCTGGGCAAACATGCCCACTACACCAGCAGAAAGGTAGGGCAAAACCAGAAGCCGGGAACAGCAAGAGCTTGGGAAATATATAACAAGGACAGGTGCAGCTCATAGGCAACGACACATTCAAGCCCCAAATCATCAAGGCAAGAGGAGACTTGTGGCGGGCCCGGTAATGCCAATAATGACGGTCTCTGCCCCATTATACCTATCACTGAGATTTCCTGTGGGTAGATTGGGTACACAGCTATTGTGTCGCTCCCCCTCACAGGCTGAAGTCAGAAGCGGAGACAGGACTGGTGGGATAGCCACTTCACCTCCGGTTCCTCCTACTGTGTGATGTATCTCAGAAGGGGCTCACAAGAGCATCTCAGGCCAGTACAATGGCTTGTACATCTATATTAGCTATACAGAGTAGTAGTAATGGCCTGAAACACTCAACAACAACAAATGCCCCCATGAAAGACAAGAGTCAAGGTTGGGAATCAGTTTTCTCATAAAGAGGCTCTGCCCCTGCCCTACCAGCAGCACATGGGTGCCCGCTAACAATATACCTGAAATCTGACAGAGTTAAACATTGTTGGAATGAGCATTTTGCTGATGGAATGGCACTGCACATTCTTGGGATTACAATCTAAACCCATGGTGCCTCTGACCAATGAGAAGCAACATATGGCTATACCAAACTCTCAATAGGTATGTGAATTGTAGCTCAGACTGAATCAGGCAGTACAAAACCATGGTACCCTCTTCATCCCAGAGATGAGCTGCAAAAACCCACTCCGCAACCACCTCCAACACCGTTCACTCCCCACTGTACATCACCTACATTACTGCCAAAATCCATATCCTCAGTTTTCTCACTTCTGGGCTTGATTTCTCCAATAGAAAGAAAGAACTTGCATTTAGTTCGTGTCTTTCATGACATCAGGACAAAGCTGACATGCCTGCCCTATCAGGTGGATGTAAAAGATCTCGTGGCAGTACTTTGAAGAAGAACATGGGACATCTCCCTGGTGACCTGGTCAATATTTATCCCTCAACCAACATCACAAAAAAATAGATGATCTAGTCATTATCACTTTGCTGTTTTTGGGACCTTGCTGTGCGCAAGATGGCTGCTGCGTTTCCTACATTACAACAGTGTCTACACTTCAAAAAGTACTTAATTTGCTGCAAAATGCTTTAGGATATCCTGAGGTTGTAAAAGGTGCTATATAAATGCAAGTTCTTTCTTTCTTTACCTGTTCCTGGTTTCATACTTGAGGCCAGAAACTCACTGGATATGCCATTCCCTGACCAATAAGCTGACTAGGGCATTTATTACCAGGCCTATTCCCATATGGAGTTATGCAGTAGCGATGGAGACTGACTTGCTTGCTGATTTTGCCTCCCTGAAGACTAGCAATTGTAATCCATTCAGTATCTTTCCCCAGGACTTGAACTCGCAGCACAGGCGATGGTCGAAGGTGCAAAATACCATCTTGTCACTCCCCAGTGTTGGCCCATTAATTGGCTACACTACTAAGCACAACAAGTGGAGCATAACCACACCATGCACTGATGCCAACCCAAAGAAGAGTTCTGATTGCTGCTGTGTTACGATTGCGATGAACCAGCAGCCCTCTCTGAAGTAGCCAGTATTGGCAGGATTTCCTTTATTATCAGAATGAGGGCATCACTGGCAAGGCTGGCATTATTGCCCATCCATTGTTCTCTTAGTAAAGATAATAGTTGGCTTTCTCTTGAACCGCTGTAGTCCGTGAAGTATAAGTGGTCCCACAGTAGGGAGTTCCAGGATTTTGACCTAGGAAAGATGATGGTGTGTGACTTGAGGTGGGGTGAGGTAAAAAGAGATATTCAACCGTAGGAAGAATCACAGACAACCTCAATATTGTTGTCATCGTACAGCCATTGATGAGCACTTCAGCAGCAGCCACTGGGATAGCGATCAGGAGCAGGAACCGTAGTCAATCTTTCCATTCCCTAATCCAAGGATACTGAGTTTCAACTGTAACATGCCAACTGATGATCCAACTGAGATCAGCTAATTCCGCACAGGCCAGAACTGAAACCTGAGACCTCCTCCCATGGAAGGCACAGCTCACATTGGGTGGTGGGTTGCCCACTGAGTCATCTCACAGCCCCTAAAAACTTCTAACTTTTAATGTGTTTGTTTTATCTACAGCTATGTCCGACTGAAAAGAATATGGAGTTCAACAAACACTTCAGGATAAAGCATTATGCCGGACAAGTCACGTAGGTCCCCTCCTTCTATCTTTAAAAATATTTGGGGGCAAGCTCACGAGATGGATAGGACGTCTTTAATGGCAAATGGAATGCTTTTTTGCACCTCATGTTAGCACCAAACGCTCACAGATCAGGCACAGCACAGGTTAGATACAGAGTAAAGTTCCCTCTACACTCTCCCATCAAACGCTACCAGATCAGTCATAGCATGAGTTAGATACAGAGTAACGCTCCCTCTACACTGTCCATCAAACACTCCCAATCCATGTACATCACGGGTTAGATACGGAGTAAAGCTCCCTCTACACTGCTCCATCAAACACTCTCAGGGCAGGTACAGCAAAGGTTAGATCATCATCATATTGATCATCATAGGCAGTCCAATGAAACTTGGATGACTTGCTTCCACGCCAAAAAAGGATAAGTTCACAGGTGTTCCAATGAAGGACCTAAAATTCCAGGTCCTGAGCTGCATCCTGAAGGGTGGAAGATGCCTGTGTGTGGATTTTGTTAACGTATGGTGGTTGTTCCACTTCACACGGGCTTGACAGAGCTAGGTCTTGGTCCAGTGGCAAGGATTACCCAAGACGACTGGAGACCTGCTCTGCTGCACGGACCTAGTGCACACACATAGAGCGTCCAGGTCGGTGATTGGAGGCTGGGCAGATACAGATTAAAGCTCCCTCTACACTGCTCCATCAAACACTCTCAGGGCAGGTACAGCAAAGGTTAGATCATCATCATATTGATCATCATAGGCAGTCCAATGAAACTTGGATGACTTGCTTCCACGCCAAAAAAGGATAAGTTCACAGGTGTTCCAATGAAGGACCTAAAATTCCAGGTCCTGAGCTGCATCCTGAAGGGTGGAAGATGCCTGTGTGTGGATTTTTTTAACGTATGGTGGTTGTTCCACTTCACACGGGCTTGACAGAGCTAGGTCTTGGTCCAGTGGCAAGGATTACCCAAGACGACTGGAGACCTGCTCTGCTGCACGGACCTAGTGCACACACATAGAGCGTCCAGGTCGGTGATTGGAGGCTGGGCAGATACAGAGTAAAGCTCCCTCTACACTGCTCCATCAAACACTCTCAGGGCAGGTACAACACGGGTTAGGTACAGATTAAAGCTCCCTCTACACTGCTCCATCAAACACTCTCAGGGCAGGTACAACACGGGTTAGGTACAGGTTAAAGCTCTCTCTACACTGCTCCATCAAACACTCGCAGGGCAGGTACAACATAGGTTAGGTACAGAGTAAAGCTCCCACTACACTGCTCCATCGAAGAATCACAGAAATGACAGTACAAAGCAGTCTTTTTGGCCTATTGCACCTGTGTCAGTGCTAGTTTTTCAGCTGGAGCTGACACACTCAAATCCCATTTCTCTGCTGTTTTCCATTATCCTTTTACATTCTTCCTTTTCAAATACTGATTCACCACCCCTTTAATCACCACTTGCTGATTTGTCTCATCCTCCCACCTACTTTTGTCTACTCTTGGGTGTGTCCTGCACTTTGGGAATTAATCTCTCACTCAAGTATCTCCGAAATTGGAGGAAATAAGCTGATGGGTCCAATGAGCATTTCTCATTTCACGCTGTCTCATTACATGTTAGGTTTTGTAAGAGCATAAGAAAAGGAATAAATGAAGTGATCTGGTCGGTGCAAATGGTTCTGCTGCAGTCCATGCATCACCTTGGATTCCACTTACTGTCCCCAGAATTGTATAGTGTCTTTCTCACCCCCCGTATTTGAAAGTAACTTATTTTATGTGAAACGCTTTGGAACATTTCTTAGAGATGTCATAATGTGTAATATGCTTGGGAGGAAAAGATGACTTTGGACCATTGGGCTTTTTCTCGAGTTATTTCTGGATCTGTTGCAGACTAATTGATTAGATATTGATTGCTATGATTAGTCAACAACTCCATTATCATTGTATCATGCAACTACCAGGATGGTAGAAGTCGAATTAGATGGACCTTATTCTTTTTTTGTCTAGAAATTACAATGTTCCAAATGTCTTTCTCTGTTGAAACTCTGTTGAAAGCATCACACGTTGAAAGTCTGTGTCACACTTTGCATCTGATTGGTTCAAAGGTCATATTCCTAAAACAACAGCAAATCACAATTCAACGGCGAGAACTGACCAATCAACAATAAGCAGCTTTAAAAAGTATATAGCAAAAATAGAGAAAGAAAGCCAGTCATTCCTATTTGTTTCTTATGACCATGATAACCTGGCCGCTTTCCAAGGGAAGGAGCAGGGGATTTCTAATCAACTATCAGTCTGCAGACAAATGTCCTGCAGAGATAGCAATTAGCTTCCAATTGGCCTCTGGATATCTCTATTAAAAGGCACAGGTTAGTAACATGAAGCTCCACCTCAGTAGCAGAATACTAGATTGCATGTCACATGATATAACGTTCTGGTTGTTATAAAACAGCAAATCTTCCAACTTACCACGAGCATTGCCAGGTGAGATCTGCTGGTTAGCAAACATCAACCTCCAACAATACCTCAACTGAAATGTCCAGCTTTTGTCAAAATAAAATGTTAAAATACTTCACATAGGCGCATTCAGTCCCTGCAGCTGACTGCCAGATTGTCTTCCCTTTGATCCCCAAACTATTTTGTTATAAGTTCTTTATTTCAATTGACGAGATGAATCACTTTTATTTGACACAATCATCATAGGCGGTCCTTCGAACGAGGATGACTTGCTTCCACAAGAGTTTACAAATGTTTCAATGAAGGACCCGATGTTCCAGTCCTGAACTCCAATTGAGGGGGTGGAAGATGCCTGTGCATGGATTTTTTTAATGTGTGGTGACCGTTGCACATCAGCCACCACACGGGCTTGACAGAGCTAGGCCTTTATTCAGTGGCAAAGGTTGAACCAGGACGACTGGAGACCTGCTCTGCTGTACGGACCTAGTGCGCACACATATCGCAGTGTGGGCTGGCTCGTGCTGCCCCTGGGCCCTCGGATCTTCTGGGCTCCGTACCCTCAATCCCCGCACCTTCACCCACAATGTTCCAGGGCCTGGCGCTCCAACTCTATTTATAGCCCCGACCTGCGGTGGTGTTCTCACACACAATAGGAGACATTCAACAACTCCTTCAATAAAACATTGAAAAAATGTTGAGAGTTTGTGCCCATAAGCTTATTTGTTTTCTACCCTCATTACCACTCTCTTCTTCTCTGTCTCCTTCCCTCTCTCTCCGTGCTTGCCACTTCTCTCCCCATCTATTCTCCTTCCCTTCTCTGTACAGGGATGGCATTTGCCTTGACTAGTTCGTGGCTTTGTCTAATTACACAAGTTGCATTGTCCTAATGTCATCCCTGTTTTTGTGTGTCCCTCCTCTCCCTCTGCCCATCTCTCCCACTTTCCATCTTCCCTTCCTATTGCCCATCCCTAGTTGCACTTAGAAGATGGGGAAGGTATTTGATACAACCCAAGTGACTTGCTAGACCACTTCAGAGTAGGACTGGATTCACATAGAGGCCAGACTGGGTAAGGATGGCAAGTTTCCTTCCCTAAAGGACAATAGTGAACCAGTTGGGTTTTTACGACAATCCGACAGCTTCACTTTTTATTTCCAGTTTTTTTTAAACTGAATTTCTGAGGGAACATTATGTTTTTGTGTTTCAGATTTCCAGATTTCCCCCCCTTTGTTAGATATATATTTGTGTGACTAGCCAGGCTCGACCACGATGCCCTCCATGGGCGAAAAGCCTGGCAAAGCATGCCAACTGTCTGGGATTACACTAAAAGAATAGCCACTTGGGTGAGGCTTTGGGGGTGGGAGACGACTGGCACTGATGGATCTGAACCTGACAGCTGTCAGCGTTGATCGGAGAGGAGAAAATAGGGACAGTGAACTAAAGCTGTGTTTTGTGCTTGGGTTCAGGTACTCGGTGGAAAGCTTTATCGACAAGAACAAGGACACACTCTATCAGGACTTCAAACGCCTGATGTACAACAGGTGAGGACAGGACTAGGAGCTCAGTGTCCTGATCACTGCAGCATCTCTTTAGCTTTTATTTATGATCTACAGTACACAGCGGGTAAAAGGGAGCCATTCATTCCTGCCTGGTACTGTATGGCTCATGTGTGTCTCAGTGTCAGCTCCTGCAAATGTTCAGTACATAGTGGGTAAAAAAGAACGATTCACCCCCGTCAGGTACTATGCAGCTTCTGTGTGTCTCAGTGTCAGCTCCTGGACATCTACAGTGCACAGCGGGCAAAAAGAAACAATTTACTCTTCCCAAAAACAGATTAATTGGACTTGTGTTTTGCGGGATCTTGTTTTCAAAGCAGCTGCATGTTTACCTCTGCAACTATAGTCACTGCGTTCAAAGTAATTAATTGTTTGCAAAATAACTTCAGATGTTTCATTACGATGCTTTTGAAAAAGTGATTAGAAAAGGTACATAATAAAATATATAATTAAAAAATGAAACTACTAGTAGTTTCAGGATAACATTGGTAAGTAAAGATCCTAGACTGCAATTAAAATTGAAGAAGAGGTCCTAGAAGGACTACAAAAATAATAATGATGAAAGTACTAAAAGAGAATATGAGAAAATACGAAAAGAGTTTAAGAGCAGGGCAAGGAAGACTAAGAGAGAGTATGAGGAAAAAAAACAAATCAGAGAAGAGGTGAATCCTGAAGTTGTTCAGAGTGAGATGAATGTTATGATGAATAAAGCTGAAATTTTAGATTAAATTGTTACGTTAAAGGAAGATAAAGTGCCAGCCCCTGACGGGAAACAATCTGGTATCCTGAGGGAGGTGAGGGAGAAAATTGCGAGGACCATAAACTATGGGCCAAAAAATTGCGTGCGCGGATGCCTTCGATTGAAAAATGTTTTATGAAAATACCTGGTGGTCCCAGAGGAACGTAGACTTGCGCTCCAAGGCCTAGCTGCACAGTCCAGCGTAGGGGCCCATGTATTCCAGGAGCATATGCGTATCCTGGGATCACATGGGCCTGGACCACCAATCACAATGTAGTATTCTCATTCATAGTATTGGGAGCTCCGAGCTCCCTTATTATCAATGAGAATACCCTTAAATCAAATAAAACACAAACATAAATTTAAAAAACAATTCACTTTTTAAAAATTAATAGAAATTGCAGTAAATTAAATGTTTTAGAGAAACATTTTGAATTAAAAAAAAATCTTTTAATAGTGTTAAAAATAAACTTACCTTCAAAGACAGGGTTTTTAATATAAAAATAAGTAATAACATTTATTTTCTTCTATTAAAACTCTTAAGCTGGTAAGAGTTTGAAGGGCATTCGCTGGGCAAGAGTTGGGCAAATAGCCCAAATCTCCACCTCGAAGGCCCTTCTTCCGGGGATGCGTTGGAACTGTCAAAAGAAATTTTGACAGTTCGCAAGTGCCGGATTTCGGTGTATGCGCATTGAAGGACTATGGGAGCAGGTAAATGTAATTAGAACTATTTGCTTGCGAAAAGGGTAAACACCAACACGGTCTGCTTGGGCCAAGGCCTGTTTCCCTCTTGTAATTTCCATGGATATGTTGGGACCATTCTACCCAATAGGGCCTTGGGTTGTAATAGGGAGCTGAATCAGGAGAATCCCAGCTTCGAGGGGCATTGTGCTACCCCTCCCTGTTCCATAGATGAGCCTGGCTGGTCTGTAAATGATCAACAAAGCCTTGGATTAAAGCGGCCCGGCTTGATTAAGGATTCACATTAGGCCATAGAGGGCTGATTTTGTTCTATCACTAGGCCACCTCGACACTAATATAGGCACCACCATCTCGCTCCCTGAAGGATGTAACACTGTTAAAAAAATGTTATTCCATAGAGTGTCGATCTCAAAATAACCTAATTTTACAAATTTCTTTCAGTTATAGAAGTTATAGTTATGGGGACACGGACAAGCAGTGAACAGCATCCATACATAACCATATAGTTATAAGAAATAGGAGCAAGAGTAGGCCATTTGGCCCCTTGAGCCTGCTCCACCGTTCAATAGATCATGGCTGATCTTCTACCTCAACTCCACCTTCCCTCACTATCCCCATCTCCCTTGATTCTCTTAATATCCAAAAATCTATCGATCTCTGTCTTGAATATACTCAATGCCTGAGCTTTCACAGCCCTCTGGGGTAGAGAATTCCAAAGATTCATCACCCTCTGAGTGAGAAAATCTCTCCTCATCTCGTCCTAAATGGCCGATCCCTTATTCTGAGACTGTGACCCCTGGTTCTAGACTTCCCAACCAGAGGAAACATCCTCCCTGCATCTACCCTGTCAAGCCCCGTAAGGCTTTTGTATGTTTCAATGAGATCACCTCTCATTCTGCTAAACTCTAGAGAATATAGGCCTACTCTAAATCTCTCCTCATAGGCCAAACCCCCATTCCAGGAAACAGTTTGGTGAATCTTCGTTGCACTCCCTCTATGGCAAGTATATCCTTCCTTAGGTAAGAAGACCAACATTATACACAATACTCCCTGGCCTCACCAGGGCCCTATGTAATTTCAGTAAAACATCCTTACTTTTGTACTCAAATCCTCTTGTAATAAAGGCCAACATGCCATTTACTTACTTAATTGCTTGCTGTACCTGCATGTTAACTTTCATGATTCGTGAACAAGGACACCCAGGTCCCTCTGAACACCAACATTTCCCAATCTCTCACCATTTTAAAAATACTCTGCTTTTCTATTTTTTCTACCAAAGTGGATTTAAAAAATTATATATAAATATATGAATAATAATATATTTAAAAAATCAATCACTAGTGTTGGTAAAAATAGATTTCAGCTGAGAGGCCTGTTTTTACTCAAGATGTTATACTTGCAGCATCCGATAGAGGGCGCTGAGACTATAAATATTGCTGGCAAATTCTCAGACTTCAATCCCAAATTGGTAGTTTTGTTTTAAGAGGTTCCAACATTTGAAGCGCGAGAGATGGAAATATTACTCTGACACAGGTAGTGGGCTCTTACCTGCATCATAAGTGATATTACTGGGGTAGGAAGAGCAGCGGGAGCTGTACTCTGTATCTAACTTTACCCGACCTGGAAATTTTTGATCCCAACACTGGATGAGAACGGGAGAAACCCCACATAGCTGGCCTTGATGAGCAAAAAATCTGAAATATAACTCACTGAAATGCATTTTTTTATCTTCCCAGTGTTAACCCCGTGTTGAAGGACATGTGGCCGGAAGGGCAACTGAGTATCACAGAGATCACGAAACGACCTCCGACTGCCGCAACCCTCTTCAGGAGTTCCATGATTGCTCTCATTGTTAACTTGGAATGCAAGGTAAAGGGAGTCTGCCTGAGTCACACATCCAAATGAACTGTTCACCCATTACAGCGACAGTGCAATACAAATCCTCTCCAATGTTCAGA